>NC_089642.1:1683569-2020283 GCF_039881205.1 Euwallacea similis | reverse complement strand
TAGCCAAATCGGTCGATTTGAGCAAATTCAGAGATGAAACGATCGTTTCTGACCGATTTCGCTCGTTTCTGCCTGTTTTAGTCATTTTGGCACGGTTTCATCAATTTGGTGCAATTTGAATCCAAAATAGACAGATTTGGCCGAAATAAGCCAAATCGGTCGATTTGAGCAAATTCAGAGATGAAACGATCGTTTCTGACCGATTTCGCTCGTTTCTGCCTGTTTTAGTCATTTTGGCACGTTTTCATCAATTTGGTGCAATTTGAATCCAAAATAGACAGATTTGGCCGAAATAAGGCAAATCGGTCGATTTGGGCAAATTCAGAGATAAAACGATCGTTTCTGACCGATTTCGCTCGTTTCTGCCTGTTTTAGTCATTTTGGCACGTTTTCATCAATTTGGTGCAATTTGAATCCAAAATAGACAGATTTGGCCGAAATAAGCCAAATCGGTCGATTTGAGCAAATTCAGAGATGAAACGATCGTTTCTGACCGATTTCGCTCGTTTCTGCCTGTTTTAGTCATTTTGGCACGTTTTCATCCATTTGGTTCTGTTTCCATCCAAAATAGACAGATTTGGCCGAAATAAGCCAAATCGGTCGATTTGAGCAAATTCAGAGATGAAACGATCGTTTCTGACCGATTTCGCTCGTTTCTGCCTGTTTTAGTCATTTTGACACGTTTTCTTCAATTTTGTACAATTTGAACCCAAAATAGGCAGATTTGGCCGAAATAAGCCAAATCGGTCGATTTGAGCAAATTCCTTGATGAAACGATCGTTTCTGACCGATTTCGCTCATTTCTGCCTGTTTTAGTCATTTTGGCACGTTTTCATCCATTTGGTTCTGTTTCCATCCAAAATAGACAGATTTGGCCGAAATAAGCCAAATCGGTCGATTTGAGCAAATTCAGAGATGAAACGATCGTTTCTGACCGATTTCGCTCGTTTCTGCCTGTTTTAGTCATTTTGGCACGTTTTCATCAATTTGGTGCAATTTGAAGCCAAAATAGGCAGATTTGGCCGAAATAAGCCAAATCGGTCGATTTGGGCAAATTCAGAGATGAAACGATCGTTTCTGACCGATTTCGCTCGTTTCTGCCTGTTTTAGTCATTTTGGCACGTTTTCATCATTTTGGTGCAATTTGAATCCAAAATAGATAGATTTGGCCGAAATAAGCCAAATCGGTCGATTTGGGCAAATTCAGAGATGAAACGATCGTTAATGACCGATTTCGCTCGTTTCTGCCTGTTTTAGTCATTTTGGCACGTTTTCATCAATTTGGTGCAATTTGAATCCAAAATAGACAGATTTGGCCGAAATAAGCCAAATCGGTCGATTTGAGCAAATTCAGAGATGAAACGATCGTTTCTGACCGATTTCGCTCGTTTCTGCCTGTTTTAGTCATTTTGGCACGTTTTCATCCATTTGGTGCAATTTGAATCCAAAATAGACAGATTTGGCCGAAATAAGCCAAATCGGTCGATTTGAGCAAATTCAGAGATGAAACGATCGTTTCTGACCGATTTCGCTCGTTTCTGCCTGTTTTAGTCATTTTGGCACGTTTTCATCCATTTGGTTCTGTTTCCATCCAAAATAGACAGATTTGGCCGAAATAAGTCAAATCGGTCGATTTGGGCAAATTCAGAGATGAAACGATCGTTTCTGACCGATTTCGCTCGTTTCTGCCTGTTTTAGTCATTTTGGCACGTTTTCATCAATTTGGTGCAATTTGAATCCAAAATAGACAGATTTGGCCGAAATAAGCCAAATCGGTCGATTTGGGCAAATTCCTTGATGAAACGATCGTTTCTGACCGATTTCGCTCATTTCTGCCTGTTTTAGTCATTTTGGCACGTTTTCATCAATTTGGTGCAATTTGAAGCCAAAATAGGCAGATTTGGCCGAAATAAGCCAAATCGGTCGATTTGAGCAAATTCAGAGATGAAACGATCGTTTCTGACCGATTTCGCTCGTTTCTGCCTGTTTTAGTCATTTTGGCACGTTTTCTTCAATTTTGTGCAATTTGAACCCAAAATAGACAGATTTGGCCGAAATAAGTCAAATCGGTCGATTTGGGCAAATTCAGAGATGAAACGATCGTTTCTGACCGATTTCGCTCGTTTCTGCCTGTTTTAGTCATTTTGGCACGTTTTCATCAATTTGGTGCAATTTGAATCCAAAATAGACAGATTTGGCCGAAATAAGCCAAATCGATCGATTTGGGCAAATTCAGAGATGAAACGATCGTTTCTGACCGATTTCGCTCGTTTCTGCCTGTTTTAGTCATTTTGGCACGTTTTCATCAATTTGGTGCAATTTGAATCCAAAATAGACAGATTTGGCCGAAATAAGCCAAATCGGTCGATTTGAGCAAATTCAGAGATGAAACGATCGTTTCTGACCGATTTCGCGCGTTTCTACCTGTTTTAGTCATTTTGGCACGTTTTCATCCATTTGGTTCTGTTTCCATCCAAAATAGACAGATTTGGCCGAAATAAGTCAAATCGGTCGATTTGGGCAAATTCAGAGATGAAACGATCGTTTCTGACCGATTTCGCTCGTTTCTGCCTGTTTTAGTCATTTTGGCACGTTTTCATCAATTTGGTGCAATTTGAATCCAAAATAGACAGATTTGGCCGAAATAAGGCAAATCGGTCGATTTGGGCAAATTCAGAGATAAAACGATCGTTTCTGACCGATTTCGCTCGTTTCTGCCTGTTTTAGTCATTTTGGCACGTTTTCATCAATTTGGTGCAATTTGAATCCAAAATAGACAGATTTGGCCGAAATAAGGCAAATCGGTCGATTTGGGCAAATTCAGAGATAAAACGATCGTTTCTGACCGATTTCGCTCGTTTCTGCCTGTTTTAGTCATTTTGGCACGTTTTCATCCATTTGGTTCTGTTTCCATCCAAAATAGACAGATTTGGCCGAAATAAGCCAAATCGGTCGATTTGAGCAAATTCAGAGATGAAACGATCGTTTCTGACCGATTTCGCTCGTTTCTGCCTGTTTTAGTCATTTTGACACGTTTTCTTCAATTTTGTACAATTTGAACCCAAAATAGGCAGATTTGGCCGAAATAAGCCAAATCGGTCGATTTGAGCAAATTCCTTGATGAAACGATCGTTTCTGACCGATTTCGCTCATTTCTGCCTGTTTTAGTCATTTTGGCACGTTTTCATCCATTTGGTTCTGTTTCCATCCAAAATAGACAGATTTGGCCGAAATAAGCCAAATCGGTCGATTTGAGCAAATTCCTTGATGAAACGATCGTTTCTGACCGATTTCGCTCATTTCTGCCTGTTTTAGTCATTTTGGCACGTTTTCATCCATTTGGTTCTGTTTCCATCCAAAATAGACAGATTTGGCCGAAATAAGCCAAATCGGTCGATTTGAGCAAATTCAGAGATGAAACGATCGTTTCTGACCGATTTCGCTCGTTTCTGCCTGTTTTAGTCATTTTGGCACGTTTTCATCAATTTGGTGCAATTTGAAGCCAAAATAGGCAGATTTGGCCGAAATAAGCCAAATCGGTCGATTTGGGCAAATTCAGAGATGAAACGATCGTTTCTGACCGATTTCGCTCGTTTCTGCCTGTTTTAGTCATTTTGGCACGTTTTCATCATTTTGGTGCAATTTGAATCCAAAATAGATAGATTTGGCCGAAATAAGCCAAATCGGTCGATTTGGGCAAATTCAGAGATGAAACGATCGTTAATGACCGATTTCGCTCGTTTCTGCCTGTTTTAGTCATTTTGGCACGTTTTCATCAATTTGGTGCAATTTGAATCCAAAATAGACAGATTTGGCCGAAATAAGCCAAATCGGTCGATTTGAGCAAATTCAGAGATGAAACGATCGTTTCTGACCGATTTCGCTCGTTTCTGCCTGTTTTAGTCATTTTGGCACGTTTTCATCCATTTGGTGCAATTTGAATCCAAAATAGACAGATTTGGCCGAAATAAGCCAAATCGGTCGATTTGAGCAAATTCAGAGATGAAACGATCGTTTCTGACCGATTTCGCTCGTTTCTGCCTGTTTTAGTCATTTTGGCACGTTTTCATCCATTTGGTTCTGTTTCCATCCAAAATAGACAGATTTGGCCGAAATAAGTCAAATCGGTCGATTTGGGCAAATTCAGAGATGAAACGATCGTTTCTGACCGATTTCGCTCGTTTCTGCCTGTTTTAGTCATTTTGGCACGTTTTCATCAATTTGGTGCAATTTGAATCCAAAATAGACAGATTTGGCCGAAATAAGCCAAATCGGTCGATTTGGGCAAATTCAGAGATGAAACGATCGTTTCTGACCGATTTCGCTCGTTTCTGCCTGTTTTAGTCATTTTGGCACGTTTTCATTAATTTGGTGCAATTTGAATCCAAAATAGACAGATTTGGCCGAAATAAGCCAAATCGGTCGATTTGGGCAAATTCAGAGATGAAACGATCGTTTCTGACCGATTTCGCGCGTTTCTGCCTGTTTTAGTCATTTTGGCACGTTTTCATCCATTTGGTTCTGTTTCCATCCAAAATAGACAGATTTGGCCGAAATAAGTCAAATCGGTCGATTTGGGCAAATTCAGAGATGAAACGATCGTTTCTGACCGATTTCGCTCGTTTCTGCCTGTTTTAGTCATTTTGGCACGTTTTCATCAATTTGGTGCAATTTGAATCCAAAATAGACAGATTTGGCCGAAATAAGGCAAATCGGTCGATTTGGGCAAATTCAGAGATAAAACGATCGTTTCTGACCGATTTCGCTCGTTTCTGCCTGTTTTAGTCATTTTGGCACGTTTTCATCAATTTGGTGCAATTTGAATCCAAAATAGACAGATTTGGCCGAAATAAGCCAAATCGGTCGATTTGAGCAAATTCAGAGATGAAACGATCGTTTCTGACCGATTTCGCTCGTTTCTGCCTGTTTTAGTCATTTTGGCACGTTTTCATCCATTTGGTTCTGTTTCCATCCAAAATAGACAGATTTGGCCGAAATAAGCCAAATCGGTCGATTTGAGCAAATTCAGAGATGAAACGATCGTTTCTGACCGATTTCGCTCGTTTCTGCCTGTTTTAGTCATTTTGGCACGTTTTCATCAATTTGGTGCAATTTGAATCCAAAATAGACAGATTTGGCCGAAATAAGCCAAATCGGTCGATTTGGGCAAATTCAGAGATGAAACGATCGTTTCTGACCGATTTCGCAGTTCGATTTCGGACGTGGAAGTGATCAGATGTGTCTGTACAGCTCCGCGGCGATAACGACGTACCGACAAAGAAAACCGTTAGCGACAAATCGAGGTCAGACGGCTTGTGTTTAGTGTTGAAAGAAGCAATTAAGTCGGCGAGCGTCCTTGTACGCGGCCGCTGCACTGATTGCCGCTTTTAGCGCGCCGAGCGTCTGGGCCTACGCTTTTGCAGGCTAGGCCTATGTCAAGGCTTTTATCGTTTGAGAAGCTGGACCATTAGGGGTGACGACGTTGAATTTTTGTGTTTTTAAACACAGAGTTCTTTCTAAGGTATTTGTATTTCTTCAGGTGCTAATATTTTAGAATTTCAGATTCAGAAGAAGAAGGTATAAGCGTCCCTATAGTAGGCCTTGGCCTACGGCGAAGTTTTGCTTCGCAATGGCTGAACTTGGGCAGAAAGGACCGACGAATTCGACTGTTGCGCGGACGGTTGAGGAATACCGCCGCAACCCGGAGACTCTATTCGAGGTAAATAGACGTCTCTGCGAAGACAACCTCCAAAAAGCGAAGGAAATTGAAGATCTTAAAAATACGAACTTGAAACTTTTGGAGGCACTAAAGCGCTTAGAAGAGCGATTGGAAAGGATGGAAAGCAGAGATGGAGAGGAACTTAAGAGGAAAAAGAAGAAGAAGATACTCCAAATACCTGATTCGGAAGCGGAGCAAGATGAAAATGAAAACTCAGACGAGGAAATGAGGGAACTGGATCTGAAGCAGATCCAAAGAGAGCAAAGGGAGGAACAAAAGAAGGAAAACGAGCGCAAAAGGGAAGAAGCGCTAAGAAGACAAACTCAACAGACGGAACAAAAACAGAAGGACGACACAGAACAAAGACAATGGGAAAAGAAAATCCCCCCCATTATTATGAGAAATGCAGACGATTGGACCACCGTCAGCAACAGACTGCGATCAAGGAAAATAGCCTACAACAAGGCAAAAATGACAGGGCAGGGGATTGCAATAACCCCTAGTTCAGCCGAGGACTACCGGGCGATTGCCAGGCTCCTCAAAGAAGACAAAAAAGAGTTTCATACTTACAGTCTGCCAGAGGAAAAGAAAATTCGGGCCGTGATTGGACTTCTTCCTTCAAACCTGACTGAAGAAGATGTCAAGAGAGATTTACTGGAGCAAGGAATAGAAACCTTTTCAGTCCAGAGGATGAGGAGCAGGGTGGACAAGAGAACATTGCCACTGATGCTAGTCCAAGTAAATCTCGAAGATAAACAGAAAATCTTCGCGGTACAGAGATGCTGTGACCTCAGCGTGAGAGTAGAGGCCCAAAGGCAACAATCAGGACCGGCGCAATGCCACCGTTGCCAGCAATTTGGGCACTCTCAGAGATTCTGCACGGTTGCACCAAAATGCGTAAAATGCGGAGAAGACCACCATACGGAAGACTGCAAGAAGGCCAAGAACGTTCCTGCCAAATGCGCAAATTGTGGAGGACCACATCCTGCCAGCTACAGGGGATGCAAAAAAGTCCCCCAACCCTCCAAATCATCCAAGGAATCTCCAAAGAAAACGGAGAAGAGGACGGTAATGAAGGAGGCCCCAATCCCTCCCCCCTTCAAGCCAGGAACCAGCTACGCTGCAGCGGCAAAAACATCAAAAAATACCCCCAACAAAGAAGAGCCTGTTGACTTTCAGCAGGCTCTAAAACAGATGCAAATGATGTACTCAGCAATGAGTGCATTCTTCGCGAATCTTCCAAAAATACAAGGTTAATGGAAGCACATCCAAAACCTTCAGCACTGCAGATAATATCATGGAACATCAATGGTATAAAGGGGCGTAAATCAGAGCTGCAGGAGCTGTTACAACGTCAAAACCCCGATATAGTAGCCATCCAGGAGACGAGGCTACGACCTATGGATGAGTTCAGGATCCCAGGATACCAAACACATAGAAAGGACAAGGAAAATCAAGGAGAAGTGGCACACGGGGGAACAGCACTTCTCGTCAGGAACAACATTCAGCACGTCCAGTTGCCGCCAATAGAAACAGAAAGAACTGAAGCTGTAGCAGTGGAAGTTATTACTGCCAGGAGCAGACTAAGAATTGCTTCCTGCTATCATCCACCGAACCTAGGGCTCTTGCAAAACGACTTGGATAAAGTTCTCTTCAAGAAACAAAGAGGACAACACATAGCCATCGGGGATTTTAATGCGAAGTCTCCAGACTGGCATAGCAGAATCAGAAATAGAAACGGCAGGCAACTAGAATACTTTCTAGAAAAGAGAGAAGACGTGCGTGTAATGGCAACGGAAGAGCCTACACACATGGCAACTGTGGGAACGAACGACGTCTTGGACATCATGCTAATTAGGGATCTAGCCATGGGAGTAGAAATGGAAGTTCTACAGGAAGGATCCTCCGATCACAATCCAATCCGAGTTCTACTGGGAAACGGACCACCGGTAGAGGACACGATCGAGCTCAAAAGGACAAATTGGGGCCTGTTCAAAACAACATTACAAAGAGAAATATCTGTCATTAACAGAATTGAAAATGTAGTTGAAATCGAAGAGGCCGTTTCAACTCTGGAGAGGGACATACGAACAGCACTAAACGCGAGCTCGAAAATCACCAAGAAACGGAGGATAAGGGATTACTTGGACAAAATTCCGGAGGAAACCAAACAGCTGATTCAGCAAAGGAGACGAGCCAAGAAAAAGGCATTTAGGACAAATGCCCCGGCCGACAAAAATGCTCTGAATCAACTAAATAGAAGGATTAAAGCGGCGCTACAGGAAGTCAGGGAAAAACAGTGGCAGGAGCACCTGGAATCCCTTAACCCACAGGACAGGAGCATGTGGAAAACGCTCAAAGCGATGAAATCAAAGAGGAAACCGATTCCTCCCATCCAAGGAGAACGGGGAATCGTGTACACTACACATGATAAAGCAGAGGCCTTTGCTGACAGCTTGGAAAAACAATTTCGAGAAAACGAAATTGAGGATGAAGACGCCGAAGACTGGGAAGAAGAAGTCGACAGACGCGTCAGACAAATTGAAAACACGGAGGACCAGGAAATCATAAGACACGTAACGCCAAACGAAATAAAGGAGATAATACGGCACCTGAAAGTAAGAAAAGCACCCGGATGCGATCAGATCGGAAACCAGATTCTTAAGAATTTGCCAGTACGAGGGGTAGCCGCATTGGTGAACATCGCCAATGCGGTCCTGAGGCTACGGCACTTCCCGGAGAACTGGAAGAAGGCCGATATCATCCTGCTGCCCAAACCAGGAAAAAATCACCTCCTTCCACAGAACTACAGACCGATAAGTCTCCTGCCACACATGGGAAAAGTCGTGGAAAGAGTCATTTTGAAAAGGCTAAGAGAATGCGAGGAAGGCTTAAAAACCATCCCCGACGAACAGTTTGGGTTCAGAAAGCAGCATTCCACAGAACTTCAGGTGCTGAGAATGACAGAATACATCACGGAGAGCTTCAACAGGAAACAGGCTGCAGGAGCAGTAATGTTGGACATAGCAAAGGCATTCGATAGAGTTTGGCACAACGGCCTATTGGTAAAGATGATAGACGCGGGATTCAAAATCTCGCTGGTCAAACTCGTCGGAACCTTTCTCCGAAACAGGACATTCCGGACCAAACTGGATCGACATCATTCGACGTACAGGGCAATAGAAGCGGGAGTACCTCAAGGAGCGGTACTATCCCCGTTCCTGTACAATATCTACGTGTCAGACCCACCTAGGACAGAACAAACACAACTGGCACTATACGCCGACGATACGGCAATACTGGCTAGATCCTGGAACGGGACAATTCTGGTCAGGTATCTGCAACAGGAGATCACAGATCTGGAGAAATGGTTTTCGAAATGGAAAATAGACATTAACCCGGAGAAGACCCAGGCCATCGTCTTCAAGCGGAGAAGAAAAATCAGGACCGAAAACCAACTGGTGATCAAAAACGAACAGATACCGTGGAGCAACAAGGTCACGTACCTGGGCGTGGATATGGAAAAAAGCCTTACGTGGCAGCAGCACATAGCAAAGACAAGGAAAAAAGCAAAAATGACCAGAGCAAAACTGTACCCGATGTTAAGAAGGAACTCCAAGCTACCTCTTAAGAACAAGATCACGCTCATCAAAACAGTTATACAACCACAGCTAACGTATGCATCAACAGCATGGGGTTATGCAGCCAGGACGCATCTGAAAAGTCTTCAGGCAGTGGAAAACATTGCTCTGAGGACGGCTCTGGGTGCGCCTTGGTTCGTTAGCAATGATACAATAAAGAGAGATCTGAATTACAGAACAATGACGGACGTCATCAAGGACCATGCAATCAAGACGTTCCAAGCAACGGAAACACATCCAAATGAGCTGATCAGGAGGGCAACCGACTACAGTCTGGAAGATGCCATACCACACAAGAGACCAAGACATCAGTTGCTGGACAACGGATGATGAAGGGAACCAACCCACACAGGACCAAACAAGTAGAAAGACTTGAAAGAAAAACAGAAAAAGAGCCAAAAAGGCAAACCCGCAATGATGGAAGGAAGAAGGCCAGATAGCCTTTCTGGTACTTCAAACTCATCATTGCGAACCAGCAACCAACGAGGGAGACAGCCGACGAAGAAAGAAGCGTCCAGAAGGACAGAAGAGGGCAGAAGAACCCCCTGTCGGCGGGGTGACTCACGCCAAAGATCCTGGCGGTGACCAGACTCACCTACCGAGAAAGGCACGAAAAAGGCCAAGAGCGATAGCAGAGCAAAAAGCGATAGTCCCGCTTGACTCTGTTATCTCATGCCAAAAACCAAAAGCGGCCCAAAAGCGCGATAGAGGAGTTCGGCAAGGGCTCGAAATCCTCGGCAAACACGGGGTTTTTTAGTGGGTGAAACCCCACACAGGCTGGTAGTACGGACTCCAGTACCGTCTTACCGACAAGATTTTTTATCCCCGGGGTCGCGTCCCCAAAAAAAAAAAAAAATGACCGATTTCGCTCGTTTCTGCCTGTTTTAGTCATTTTGGCACGTTTTCATCCATTTGGTTCTGTTTCCATCCAAAATAGACAGATTTGGCCGAAATAAGTCAAATCGGTCGATTTGGGCAAATTCAGAGATGAAACGATCGTTTCTGACCGATTTCGCTCGTTTCTGCCTGTTTTAGTCATTTTGGCACGTTTTCATCCATTTGGTTCTGTTTCCATCCAAAATAGACAGATTTGGCCGAAATAAGCCAAATCGGTTGATTTGAGCAAATTCAGAGATGAAACGATCGTTTCTGACCGATTTCGCTCGTTTCTGCCTATTTTAGTCATTTTGGCACGTTTTCATCCATTTGGTTCTCTTTCCATCCAACATAGACAGATTTGGCCGAAATAAGCCAAATCGGTCGATTTGAGCAAATTCAGAGATGAAACGATCGTTTCTGACCGATTTCGCTCGTTTCTGCCTATTTTAGTCATTTTGGCACGTTTTCATCCATTTGGTTCTCTTTCCATCCAACATAGACAGATTTGGCCGAAATAAGCCAAATCGGTCGATTTGGGCAAATTCAGAGATGAAACGATCGTTTCTGACCGATTTCGCTCGTTTCTGCCTGTTTTAGTCATTTTGGCACGTTTTCATCAATTTGGTGCAATTTGAATCCAAAATAGACAGATTTGGCCGAAATAAGCCAAATCGGTCGATTTGACCAAATTCAGAGATGAAACGATCGTTTCTGACCGATTTCGCTCGTTTCTGCCTGTTTTAGTCATTTTGGCACGTTTTCATCCATTTGGTGCAATTTGAATCCAAAATAGACAGATTTGGCCGAAATAAGCCAAATCGGTCGATTTGGGCAAATTCAGAGATGAAACGATCGTTTCTGACCGATTTCGCTCGTTCCTGCCTGTTTTAGTCATTTTGGCACGTTTTCATCAATTTGGTGCAATTTGAATCCAAAATAGACAGATTTGGCCGAAATAAGCCAAATCGGTCGATTTGAGCAAATTCAGAGATGAAACGATCGTTTCTGACCGATTTCGCTCGTTTCTGCCTGTTTTAGTCATTTTAGCACGTTTTTATCAATTTGGTGAAATTTGAATCCAAAATAGACAGATTTGGCCGAAATAAGCCAAATCAGCCGATTTGAGCAAATTCAGAGATGAAACGATCGTTTCTGACCGATTTCGCTCGTTTCTGCCTGTTTTAGTCATTTTGGCACGTTTTCATCCATTTGGTTCTGTTTCCATCCAAAATAGACAGATTTGGCCGAAATAAGCCAAATCGGTCGATTTGAGCAAATTCCTTGATGAAACGATCGTTTCTGACCGATTTCGCTCGTTTCTGCCTGTTTTAGTCATTTTGGCACGTTTTCATCCATTTGGTTCTGTTTCCATCCAACATAGACAGATTTAGCCGAAATAAGCCAAATCAGCCGATTTGAGCAAATTCAGAGATGAAACGATCGTTTCTGACCGATTTCGCTCGTTTCTGCCTGTTTTAGTCATTTTGGCACGTTTTCATCCATTTGGTTCTGTTTCCATCCAAAATAGACAGATTTGGCCGAAATAAGCCAAATCGGCCGATTTGAGCAAATTCCTTGATGAAACGATCGTTTCTGACCGATTTCGCTCGTTTCTGCCTGTTTTAGTCATTTTGGCACGTTTTCATCCATTTGGTTCTGTTTCCATCCAAAATAGACAGATTTGGCCGAAATAAGCCAAATCGGCCGATTTGAGCAAATTCAGAGATGAAACGATCGTTTCTGACCGATTTCGCTCGTTTCTGCCTGTTTTAGTCATTTTGGCACGTTTTCATCCATTTGGTTCTGTTTCCATCCAAAATAGACAGATTTGGCCGAAATAAGCCAAATCGGTCGATTTGAGCAAATTCAGAGATGAAACGATCGTTTCTGACCGATTTCGCTCGTTTCTGCCTGTTTTAGTCATTTTGGCACGTTTTCATCCATTTGGTTCTGTTTCCATCCAACATAGACAGATTTGGCCGAAATAAGCCAAATCGGTCGATTTGAGCAAATTCAGAGATGAAACGATCGTTTCTGACCGATTTTGCTCGTTTCTGCCTGTTTTAGTCATTTTGGCACGTTTTCATCCATTTGGTTCTGTTTCCATCCAAAATAGACAGATTTGGCCGAAATAAGCCAAATCGGTCGATTTGAGCAAATTCAGAGATGAAACGATCGTTTCTGACCGATTTCGCTCGTTTCTGCCTGTTTTAGTCATTTTGGCACGTTTTCATCAATTTGGTGCAATTTGAATCCAAAATAGACAGATTTGGCCGAAATAAGCCAAATCGGTCGATTTGAGCAAATTCAGAGATGAAACGATCGTTTCTGACCGATTTCGCTCGTTTCTGCCTGTTTTAGTCATTTTGGCACGTTTTCATCAATTTGGTGCAATTTGAATCCAAAATAGACAGATTTGGCCGAAATAAGCCAAATCGGTCGATTTGGGCAAATTCAGAGATGAAACGATCGTTTCTGACCGATTTCGCTCGTTTCTGCCTGTTTTAGTCATTTTGGCACGTTTTCATCAATTTGGTGCAATTTGAATCCAAAATAGACAGATTTGGCCGAAATAAGCCAAATCGGTCGATTTGAGCAAATTCAGAGATGAAACGATCGTTTCTGACCGATTTCGCTCGTTTCTGCCTGTTTTAGTCATTTTGGCACGTTTTTATCAATTTGGTGAAATTTGAATCCAAAATAGACAGATTTGGCCGAAATAAGCCAAATCAGCCGATTTGAGCAAATTCAGAGATGAAACGATCGTTTCTGACCGATTTCGCTCGTTTCTGCCTGTTTTAGTCATTTTGGCACGTTTTCATCCATTTGGTTCTGTTTCCATCCAACATAGACAGATTTAGCCGAAATAAGCCAAATCGGTCGATTTGGGCAAATTCAGAGATGAAACGATCGTTTCTGACCGATTTCGCTCGTTTCTGCCTGTTTTAGTCATTTTGGCACGTTTTCATCCATTTGGTGCAATTTGAATCCAAAATAGACAGATTTGGCCGAAATAAGCCAAATCGGTCGATTTGAGCAAATTCAGAGATGAAACGATGGTTTCTGACCGATTTCGCTCGTTTCTGCCTGTTTTAGTCATTTTGGCACGTTTTCATCCATTTGGTTCTGTTTCCATCCAAAATAGACAGATTTGGCCGAAATAAGCCAAATCGGTCGATTTGAGCAAATTCAGAGATGAAACGATCGTTTCTGACCGATTTCGCTCGTTTCTGCCTGTTTTAGTCATTTTGGCACGTTTTTATCAATTTGGTGAAATTTGAATCCAAAATAGACAGATTTGGCCGAAATAAGCCAAATCGGTCGATTTGAGCAAATTCAGAGATGACACGATCGTTTCTGACCGATTTCGCTCGTTTCTGCCTGTTTTAGTCATTTTGGCACGTTTTCATCAATTTGGTGCAATTTGAATCCAAAATAGACAGATTTGGCCGAAATAAGCCAAATCGGTCGATTTGAGCAAATTCAGAGATGAAACGATCGTTTCTGACCGATTTCGCTCGTTTCTGCCTGTTTTAGTCATTTTGGCACGTTTTTATCAATTTGGTGAAATTTGAATCCAAAATAGACAGATTTGGCCGAAATAAGCCAAATCAGCCGATTTGAGCAAATTCAGAGATGAAACGATCGTTTCTGACCAGTTAACAACTCGTAACGTTGTTCTTTATTTTAAAAAAAAAACTTTATTTCTCACAACTGACTTCTAACTAAATGGTAACAACAGTATGAATATTAGATATTAATTAATTCTAATCTAGAACATTTTCTTATTTATATGAAAATAGTTACATCGTCAGCAAGATTTGCGGCGTAATTTATTATATGGAAACTTATATGTTGCTATAATGTAACTCCTTCCCCCTAAGTTTCAACTTCTATGCTTGTCTTGGAAGTTGAATGGCTTCTGGTTCCGGTCTGGTTGATTTTCTTCTCAGCATCCTCGGCATGATTATCCATTTAGCAATTAGAATTATGCAGCAAGTTGCGATCAATATGTAAATGAATATTGTCCAAATGTTAGGAGAGTTCAATAACTGGTTGGTTTGCAAAAGTTGATGTCGTTTCTTGAAGGCTGTGTTTCGCAGTTCATGTAGGTCATCTAACTTTAGTTCTGGAATGTGTAGGCTTAGATTCAGTGTTGGTAAGATGGTTTCAGTCGTGTTGATGTCCGGGAATAGCATGGTTTGTAGATTTGATTTGATTACTTCTTGGTTATGGTATATAGTTTGGTCTTTGATTGTCACGGAGCATCCCAATGGAATTTGGCACAAGAATGTTCCGATTAAGTTTTTAATTTCGTTTTGTCCTCCTTGACAGTAGATTTTTACAGCTTCCCTTTTTGGGCACACCACTATCCATTGGTTGACGTCATCTAATTGGTTTGTTATTGTTTCTGTGATTTGAACTTCGATTTGATTGCATGTTGGAACGGATTTGCCATAATTTAATAATTTAACTTCGCAAGGGGCATCTTCTTCGATTTTGTTTAAATTCTCCTTGTGGCATAGATAAAGTTCTGGTTTCATCTTCTGACATCTCTCTCCGAAGTAAACGTAGTGCAATTGATTTAACAAGAGAAATTTATTTTGAGGTAAAATAACCTTAAACTGACCTTTGTTAAGGATAGGAACTGAATATAAGTGGAAGTAATCAAAAGATTGATTATGCACAATAGGAATGTGTAAAACATGTGTTATTTTATTCTTGAAAACAAAGCACTCAAAATCAATGATTTGTTCGAATAATTGGATTTTGTCTTTTGTCACAGCTATAGGTAATCGATCAACTCCCAGTCTTTTTTGGAGTTTACTTAATTCAATATATAAATCATTGGTTTTGATTATGCTCGGATGCATAAGTTTAAGCCGTGAGAATACTAATGAGTTCTCCATATCTTGAAGGATAGAATCAATTATTTGGTACATGTTAATAATTTCGTTAATTACTTCTTTTAATAATACGAAGTTTCTAACATATGCTACATCTCCAATATATGGTAGAACCTGATTCATTTTATTTTCAATCAACCTCTCATTTTCATATAATTGCTGCATTGTACGATTAAACGATTCCATTACCGTTATTGATAATGATCCTTGGTTAGAAATTTCTGCTTCTAAATTTTCTTGATTTATCTGGAGAGTTTGTATAAGATTATTGTATCTATCTCCGTCAGATGCGTCAAGATTTCCCGTAATAGATTTAAATATGGAACCTAACCCATTTATTAGTCCACGTTTCTTTCTTTGGGGGTGTGGCGTTATCTGATATAGTTTTGTCTCAGTCCTTTCTTGAATGAATTCGACGATTTTCAAATAAGTTTTCAATTGTTCTGTATATGGTCTGTATTGCTTAGTATTGTTTACTTGTTTTGTCACATTTAACGTCTTTATGTGCAATGCGTTCATGTAGTTAATGATTGGGTTTAGATCGTAGTAATGTAACATTGTATGCTTATAATCTGTAATTCTAGCATGGCCTACTTTAAGAGGTATGATGCCTGGATTATCGTTTATTTCTTGTATCATGACAATGTTTTGAGCTTGACTTCCAAATGCTCCAACAAGGACACTGAAATACAATATTATTTGTTACTTAATATTTAAAATTAATATATATATTTATATTTATACATATATTTTTATTTTAGTTTTATAATTTCGCATCAAAGCTGTATCTATTCCTAAAAGGTCTTTTAAGATTATCCATGTGAATTTTAGCTTGACCTGTAGTACCTACAGTTTTACGTAAAGGGTTGGTAGTTTCTATCTTTGTTTGGGGTTGGAAAGTATTGGATAATTTATCTCTTGAATGTTTCTTAATGTACGTTTGGGTTTGAGGTTCAAACAAATTTGGTTTATCTCTATTTTCATTTAACTTTCCTATAGTTTTCTCTTTACCTTGAATTAATAATTGATTTATTTTCGAATATAAAATTTTCGTTCGATCTCGATGATCAGTTACATAGTTAGTCATAAGAGTTTGATCTATGTCTACATTAAAAGGATCTTCGCAATTAATATGACCATTTATTATATCTATTGGTTTAAGATTTGTCGCTGAGTGAATAGAATTATTGTATGCTAGTATAGCATATTTTATTTTTTTGATAATATGTGTTTTATTTTGATCTTGATTATTTAGTAACCGTATATGTTCTGCTAAAGTTGAATGAAGTCTTTCAACTACGCCATTAGATTGAGGATGGTTCGGAGAACAGAAATGAATTTTAATTTTATGAAGTCCCAATAATTCTGTTACTACTGTATTTTTAAATTCTGTTCCATTATCAACAATTACTTGAGTTGGGATTCCATGATGAGAAAAGAATGTAATTAAGTTATCAGCTATTTCCGTAGCAGCTAATGAATTTAGAGGATATGCTTGAGCATATTTAGAAAAACTATCGATTATCGTTAAGAATTTTGTTTTTTCCAAAGTATATACGTCCATATGAAGAATTTCAAAAGGTCTACATGCCGTAGGTGTAATGTTCATTTCCATATTAATGGGGTGTCTCTCGTATTTACTTTTTTTGGCAAATTTCACATCGATTTATATAAGTTTGTATAGAATTTTTTATATTAGGCCAATAATATTTTGTTTTGATTCTTTGCTCTGTTTCCTCAATTCCTCTATGATTTGTTTTTCCTTCATGATACGCTTGAATAATTTCTGGAATTTCCGATTCTTCTGTTACGTCGATAAGTTTTATTGTGCATCTTTTTAATTTCAAGGATGGCCATTTAAAATTTTTTCTTACAACTTCACAAAATAAAGGATACGTTTCTGGATTTTCAAAATATAACGAATATAATTTTTCCGGGGCAATATTTTCGATAAGGAATTTCATCAAATCATGTTCAAAGTTATTTTCTGATAGCTGCAGTATAAATCTATTTTTTTTACCAAATAAGGTTAATTTTTTTAATTTAGCTGGGGAATGAAAAACTTGGGAAATTACTACTTGATTGGCACCGTAATTAACAGCGGTCTCTTGAATAGGTACTCCCACTATTGGTTCCTGTTCAGCATTAGTGTGGACAGTTTCGTTTTCATTTGTAATTTCTCTTTCTTCTTGAATAGGATCTTGTATTTCCCTTTGTTCCATATCTGGTTGAACCATTGTTGACAGCCGATCAAGTTGATCGTCGCTCTGTCTGTTATCTTGATCAGAAGTATTTCTATCGTTTGTTTCATTTTGCAGACTTTCATTGAATTTTTCCATGTATTCCACCAAATTTGCAAATCCATCTGTTTCTTTTGTGTGCAACTCAATTCTACTTAAAGCATCGGCATTTGTGTTTAAATTTCCTTTTTTATATATAATTCTATAATCAAATTCCTCTAATTTAATGCGCCATCTCAAGAGTTTAGATGAAGGATCTTTTAAGTTAAATAGCCATTGCAGAGGTTTATGATCAGTAATTATGTTAAATTTTTTTCCAAAGAGGTAAGGTCTAAAATATTTGGTAGCCCAAACTAAACAAAGACACTCTTTTTCAATTGTAGAATATTTTTGCTCTGAATCATTCAAAGTTCGCGACGCGTACGCTACTGGGAGATCTTGACCTATCGGTCCCTGCGATAATACAGCACCGAGTGCCACATTGCTAGCATCGCATGTTAAATTAAATGTTTTCGACATATCCGGATATTGTAAAATTGGTTCATTCATTAATAAATTCTTACAAGTTTCGAAACATTCAACAAATTCTTTATTATGCTCAATTTTTGCTCCTTTTTTAAGACATTTGGTCAACGGTTTAGTTAACTTCGCAAAATTGTTTATAAATTTTCGATAATAACCTAACAATCCCAAAAATCCTTTAATTTGTTTTGTATTACTTGGTATTGGATAATTCTTTATAGCAATAATTTTATCTGGGTTCGGTTTTACTCCGTCAGGCGTTACTATATGTCCTAAATAGGCCACCTCACGTCTGAGAAATTCACTTTTATCTAGTTGAATTTTGAAATTAGATTTTCTAAGTCTATTAAATACTGCTCTAAGACGTTCCAAATGTTCTTGCAATGACGTTGAAAAAATAATGATATCATCAAGATAAACGAGACACTTTTCATTTTGTATTCCTCTCAAAATATTGTCCATAACTCTCTGAAATGTTGCTGGTGCATTTTTCAAACCGAATGGCATACGGGTATATTCAAAATGTCCCTGTTCCGTGCTGAATGCTGTTTTTTGTATATCTTTCTCATCCATTTCAATTTGGTAAAAACCGCTAGCGAGATCTAGTGTACTGAAATATTGGCATTTACCAAGTTTATCCAAAAGATCCGATATATTAGGCAAAGGATATTTATCATCAATTGTCTTTTCATTAAGCTTCCGAAAATCAATACATACACGCCATTTTTGTTTCCCCGACGCATCAAGTTTTTTTGGTACCACCCAAATTGGTGCGGACCATGGTGATTGGCTAGGACGGATAATATTTTGTTTTAGCATATTTCCAATTTGTCTTTCTACCTCTTGTTTATGTACAAACGGGTATCTATAAGATTTCGCATAAACGGGTGATTCATCAACAGTTCTAATCGAGTGTTTAATTTGACTTGTAAATGTAAGGGGCATTCCTTCATGATAAAATATATCTGAAAATTCTTTACACAAATCCAATATTTTAGATTTTTCTTCTTCATTAAGATGATCAGTTCGAATGTCTGTGGGATCAAATTTTTGTGACTGACCAGGATTAGTTTGAAAATGATTTAAATCAATTTGAGTAGTGCTATCATATGCCTCTACATTAAACGGTTCAGAAATGTCTAAAGTTACTGGGTTACATGTGTTGTTTAGTACGGTAGTTAATGCGTAACCATTTTTAGCTAAAGCAATACAGTTAGGAATTTCACAATTGTGTAGTTTTTGATACGGAATTACTACGTCACCATGTTGAATATTTACTTTAATTCTGATGACTCGCTGGCTACGTGCTTCCACAGTCACATTATTTATTTGTACTTTAGTTTTGTGAAATTTCAATTGTATTCTTGTAAAAGGTGTAACCAAATATCCTTTATCATAGTCTATGCTAGCCTGTAATTTTTTCAAGTTATCTATTCCTATCAAACCATCAAATATATTATGAAATTTAAATAGATAAAATTTCATACTAAAGGGTTCTGGAAGTTTAAAAATGTTTGATACTGGAATTTCTGCACTATGTTTATGAGCAGATTGTTGGAAGACAGTAGATACAATGAACGGATCATTTTTAATACAATTTGAAAAAAATTTCTTTGCTACTTCAGGATCAATGAAAGACTTAGTCGAACCACTATCAATTAAGAATTTTAAATCGTATTCCGGAAAAATAACATAAGAAAGTTCACTAGTATTTGCGTTGTTAAATGATATTATCTCAGGTGTCAGGTTTCGTTGTTTACGAGGCGAGGCCTGGGAAAATTTATGTCTGTACTTGTTGACTGACGATTTGCTGAGTCAGCGTCTGCCTCATAGACTGGGTGCTTATTTACGTTTTGATTCAATTGCGACTGATATTCGTATTGCGTTTTATAACAATTTTGAGGTAATGTATCATGTTGGTAAATTTCCGTATTATCGTCATAATCACAAGATTGGTCAATGATATTCGCGTTATAGAGTTCCTCAGCCGAAAAATTTTGTGGTTGATTATAATTTGGTCTTTGCTGATTATAATTTCTAAAATTGTTATTAAAATAAGGCCTAGATGATTTTGTTGTTTGTCTAGTTGACGTGCTCATTGGTGTGGGTTTTGGTAAAGGTCTATTTGGGTTTGGCTTAAAGACATTGGTTGTTGGTCTATTTCCGTAGGATCGTGAATTTGTTGGAAAAGGCGGGCTTTGGTAGAAATTTGACCGAAATGGCGGTGATTGCGGTTGTCTCATAGGATTGTATGGAAGATTTGAGTTAAAATTTCGAGTTTGTATATTTGAAAATGAATTTTGATTAAGTACTGGTCTTGTTATTCGTGTAGATTGTTGTGAGTAATTTTGTGATCTTGTGTTTGATTGAAAATAATGGATATTATTTTCTTCCATTACAAATTGTAAAGCTTGAGGGAGATCTCTGGGTCGCATACAACGGATTGTTGTACCTAACGGTTCTTTAAGGCCAGATAAAAAAGTTTTTAGAGCCATATCATTATACAAATCTCTCTTCAGATTTCTCGCTTGATCTGTTGTCTCATGCACATCTATATAAGAGCATAATAAATTCAAAATATGCAAAACGCGATCGTAAAATTGATTCGGACTTTCGCCATTTTGCTGACGAAGCATTACTAAATCACGATTAAGGCAACCTTCGTCCCTTTGATCAGCAAAATGTCGATTTAAAGTAAATTTTAGTTCATCCCAAGTGGTTACATTCTGCGTCCCTAATACTAATTTAGCATTACCAGTTAATTTTCCAATAATGCAATTCAGCAAATATACATTCTGAAAATGATTTGGCTGTTGAGCAAGATAAAATGAATCAATAACAGATTGACAAACAGTTAAATATCTGTTTAAGTCATTTGGATTACCGTCGAAATCCGGGATACATTTAAGGTATTCGGGTTTAAATTCAGCCATATTTTCAGGAATTTCGTTAAGAACAGAAAGATTTGAATGGGATTTATTTATAACTTGGATTTCAGGAGTGAAGTCAGTTGAAGGTATATCTAAATGCAAAGTTTCTAATTGAACTAATAATTCATCAACTTTTGACATGAAAATTAACTCATCAATTGCACTTACTGTAGTACGATGATGGTAGTTGAGATCATCCTATAAGTATCAGCTCTCTGGTTGGCAATTTGGTCCTCTCAAAGATGCAGATTCTTGCGAGTTTGGCGATTCTGGGCAAACTCCTCTGTAGAACAGTTTTTTTTTTCACTTCACTTTTTTCGTAGAGTTCGATTGTCTTCGGTTAGTTCGATATCAATAATTTGATAGCAAGCCCGAAAAACTTATCCGAACGACTGCGCCAGTTAACAACTCGTAACGTTGTTCTTTATTTTTAAAAAAAAACTTTATTTCTCACAACTGACTTCTAACTAAATGGTAACAACAGTATGAATATTAGATATTAATTAATTCTAATCTAGAACATTTTCTTATTTATATGAAAATAGTTACATCGTCAGCAAGTTTTGCGGCGTAATTTATTATATGGAAACTTATATGTTGCTATAATGTAACTAGCGAAATCGGTCAGAAACGATCGTTTCATCTCTGAATTTGCTCAAATCGACCGATTTGGCTTATTTCGGCCAAATCTGTCTATTTTGGATGGAAACAGAACCAAATGGATGAAAACGTGCCAAAATGACTAAAACAGGCAGAAACGAGCGAAATCGGTCAGAAACGATCGTTTCATCTCTGAATTTGCTCAAATCGACCGATTTGGCTTATTTCGGCCAAATCTGTCTATGTTGGATGGAAACAGAACCAAATGGATGAAAACGTGCCAAAATGACTAAAACAGGCAGAAACGAGCGAAATCGGTCAGAAACGATCGTTTCATCAAGGAATTTGCTCAAATCGACCGATTTGGCTTATTTCGGCCAAATCTGTCTATGTTGGATGGAAAGAGAACCAAATGGATGAAAACGTGCCAAAATGACTAAAACAGGCAGAAACGAGCGAAATCGGTCAGAAACGATCGTTTCATCTCTGAATTTGCTCAAATCGACCGATTTGGCTTATTTCGGCCAAATCTGTCTATTTTGGATTCAAATTGCACCAAATTGATGAAAACGTGCCAAAATGACTAAAACAGGCAGAAGCAAGCGAAATCGGTCAGAAACGATCATTTCATCTCTGAATTTGCCCAAATCGACCGATTTGGCTTATTTCGGCCAAATCTGTCTATTTTGGATGGAAACAGAACCAAATGGATGAAAACGTGCCAAAATGACTAAAACAGGCAGAAACGAGCGAAATCGGTCAGAAACGATCGTTTCATCTCTGAATTTGCCCAAATCGACCGATTTGGCTTATTTCGGCCAAATCTGTCTATTTCGGATTCAAATTGCACCAAATTGATGAAAACGTGCCAAAATGACTAAAACAGGCAGAAGCAAGCGAAATCGGTCAGAAACGATCATTTCATCTCTGAATTTGCCCAAATCGACCGATTTGGCTTATTTCGGCCAAATCTGTCTATTTTGGATGGAAACAGAACCAAATGGATGAAAACGTGCCAAAATGACTAAAACAGGCAGAAACGAGCGAAATCGGTCAGAAACGATCGTTTCATCTCTGAATTTGCCCAAATCGACCGATTTGGCTTATTTCGGCCAAATCTGTCTATTTCGGATTCAAATTGCACCAAATTGATGAAAACGTGCCAAAATGACTAAAACAGGCAGAAACGAACGAAATCGGTCAGAAACGATCGTTTCATCTCTGAATTTGCTCAAATCGACCGATTTGGCTTATTTCGGCCAAATCTGTCTATTTTGGCTTGAAATTGCACCAAATTGATGAAAACGTGCCAAAATGACTAAAACAGGCAGAAACGAGCGAAATCGGTCAGAAACGATCGTTTTATCAAGGAATTTGCACAAATCGACCGATTTGGCTTATTTCGGCCAAATCTGTCTATTTTGGCTTGAAATTGCACCAAATTGATGAAAACGTGCCAAAATGACTAAAACAGGCAGAAACGAACGAAATCGGTCAGAAACGATCGTTTCATCTCTGAATTTGCTCAAATCGACCGATTTGGCTTATTTCGGCCAAATCTGTCTATGTTGGATGGAAAGAGAACCAAATGGATGAAAACGTGCCAAAATGACTAAAACAGGCAGAAACGAGCGAAATCGGTCAGAAACGATCGTTTCATCTCTGAATTTGCTCAAATCGACCGATTTGGCTTATTTCGGCCAAATCTGTCTATTTTGGATTCAAATTGCACCAAATTGATGAAAACGTGCCAAAATGACTAAAACAGGCAGAAGCAAGCGAAATCGGTCAGAAACGATCGTTTCATCTCTGAATTTGCTCAAATCGACCGATTTGGCTTATTTCGGCCAAATCTGTCTATTTTGGATGGAAACAGAACCAAATGGATGAAAACGTGCCAAAATGACTAAAACAGGAAGAAACGAGCGAAATCGGTCAGAAACGATCGTTTCATCTCTGAATTTGCTCAAATCGACCGATTTGGCTTATTTCGGCCAAATCTGTCTATGTTGGATGGAAAGAGAACCAAATGGATGAAAACGTGCCAAAATGACTAAAACAAGCAGAAACGAGCGAAATCGGTCAGAAACGATCGTTTCATCTCTGAATTTGCTCAAATCGACCGATTTGGCTTATTTCGGCCAAATCTGTCTATTTTGGATGGAAACAGAACCAAATGGATGAAAACGTGCCAAAATGACTAAAACAGGCAGAATCGAGCGAAATCGGTCAGAAACGATCGTTTCATCTCTGAATTTGCTCAAATCGACCGATTTGGCTTATTTCGGCCAAATCTGTCTATGTTGGATGGAAAGAGAACCAAATGGATGAAAACGTGCCAAAATGACTAAAACAGGCAGAAACGAGCGAAATCGGTCAGAAACGATCGTTTCATCTCTGAATTTGCTCAAATCGACCGATTTGGCTTATTTTGGCCAAATCTGTATATTTGGGCTTGAAATTGCACCAAATTGATGAAAACGTGCCAAAATGACTAAAACAGGCAGAAACGAGCGAAATCGGTCAGAAACGATCGTTTTATCAAGCAATTTGCACAAATCGACCGATTTGGCTTATTTCGGCCAAATCTGTATATTTTGGCTTGAAATTGCACCAAATTGATGAAAACGTGCCAAAATGACTAAAACAGGCAGAAACGAGCGAAATCGGTCAGAAACGATCGTTTCATCTCTGAATTTGCTCAAATCGACCGATTTGGCTTATTTCGGCCAAATCTGGGTATTTTGGCTTCAAGTTGCACCAAATTGATGAAAACGTGCCAAAATGACTAAAACAGGCAGAATCGAGCGAAATCGGTCAGAAACGATCGTTTCATCTCTGAATTTGCTCAAATCGACCGATTTGGCTTATTTCGGCCAAATCTGGGTATTTTGGCTTCAAATTGCACCAAATTGATGAAAACGTGCCAAAATGACTAAAACAGGCAGAATCGAGCGAAATCGGTCAGAAACGATCGTTTCATCTCTGAATTTGCTCAAATCGACCGATTTGGCTTATTTCGGCCAAATCTGGGTATTTTGGCTTCAAATTGCACCAAATTGATGAAAACGTGCCAAAATGACTAAAACAGGCAGAAACGAGCGAAATCGGTCAGAAACGATCGTTTCATCTCTGAATTTGCTCAAATCGACCGATTTGGCTTATTTTGGCCAAATCTGTATATTTGGGCTTGAAATTGCACCAAATTGATGAAAACGTGCCAAAATGACTAAAACAGGCAGAATCGAGCGAAATCGGTCAGAAACGATCGTTTTATCAAGGAATTTGCACAAATCGACAGATTTGGCTTATTTCGGCCAAATCTGTCTATTTTGGGTTCAAATTGCACCAAATTGATGAAAACGTGCCAAAATGACTAAAACAGGCAGAATCGAGCGAAATCGGTCAGAAACGATCGTTTCATCTCTGAATTTGCTCAAATCGACCGATTTGGCTTATTTCGGCCAAATCTGGGTATTTTGGCTTCAAATTGCACCAAATTGATGAAAACGTGCCAAAATGACTAAAACAGGCAGAAACGAGCGAAATCGGTCAGAAACGATCGTTTCATCTCTGAATTTGCTCAAATCGACCGATTTGGCTTATTTTGGCCAAATCTGTATATTTGGGCTTGAAATTGCACCAAATTGATGAAAACGTGCCAAAATGACTAAAACAGGCAGAATCGAGCGAAATCGGTCAGAAACGATCGTTTTATCAAGGAATTTGCACAAATCGACCGATTTGGCTTATTTCGGCCAAATCTGTATATTTTGGCTTGAAATTGCACCAAATTGATGAAAACGTGCCAAAATGTCTAAAACGGGAAGAAACGAGCGAAATCGGTCAGAAACGATCGTTTCATCAAGGAATTTGCAGAAATCGACCGATTTGGCTTATTTCGGCCAAATCTGTCTATTTTGGCTTGAAATTGCACCAAATTGATGAAAACGTGCCAAAATGACTAAACCAGGCAGAAACGAGCGAAATCGGTCAGAAACGATCGTTTTATCAAGGAATTTGCACAAATCGACCGATTTGGCTTATTTCGGCCAAATCTGTCTATTTTGGGTTCAAATTGCACCAAATTGATGAAAACGTGCCAAAATGACTAAAACAGGCAGAATCGAGCGAAATCGGTCAGAAACGATCGTTTTATCAAGGAATTTGCACAAATCGACCGATTTGGCTTATTTCGGCCAAATCTGTCTATTTTGGGTTCAAATTGCACCAAATTGATGAAAACGTGCCAAAATGACTAAAACAGGCAGAATCGAGCGAAATCGGTCAGAAACGATCGTTTTATCAAGGAATTTGCACAAATCGACCGATTTGGCTTATTGCAGCCAAATCTGTCTATTTTGGGTTCAAATTGCACCAAATTGATGAAAACGTGCCAAAATGACTAAAACAGGCAGAAACGAGCGAAATCGGTCAGAAATGATCGTTTCATCTCTGAATTTGCTTAAATCGACCGATTTGGCTTATTTCGGCCAAATCTGGGTATTTTGGCTTCAAATTGCACCAAATTGATGAAAACGTACCAAAATGACTAAAACAGGCAGAAACGAGCGAAATCGGTCAGAAACGATCGTTTCATCTCTGAATTTACTCAAATCGACCGATTTGGCTTATTTCGGCCAAATCTGTCTATTTTGGATGGAAACAGAAGCAAATTGATGAAAACGTGCCAAAATGACTAAAACAGGCAGAAACGAGCGAAATCGGTCAGAAACGATCGTTTCATCTCTGAATTTGCTCAAATCGACCGATTTGGCTTATTTCGGCCAAATCTGTCTATTTTGGCTTGAAATTGCACCAAATTGATGAAAACGTGCCAAAATGACTAAAACAGGCAGAAACGAGCGAAATCGGTCAGAAATGATCGTTTCATCTCTGAATTTGCTTAAATCGACCGATTTGGCTTATTTCGGCCAAATCTGGGTATTTTGGCTTCAAATTGCACCAAATTGATGAAAACGTGCCAAAATGACTAAAACAGGCAGAAACGAGCGAAATCGGTCAGAAACGATCGTTTCATCAAGGAATTTGCACAAATCGACCGATTTGGCTTATTTCGGCCAAATCTGTCTATTTTGGATGGAAACAGAAGCAAATTGATGAAAACGTGCCAAAATGACTAAACCAGGCAGAAACGAGCGAAATCGGACAGAAACGATCGTTTCATCCAGGAATTTGTTCAAATCGACCGATTTGGCTTATTTCGGCCAAATCTGTGTAGTTTGGATTCAAATTGCACCAAATTGATGAAAACGTGCCAAAATGACTAAAACAGGCAGAAACGAGCGAAATCGGTCAGAAACGATCGTTTCATCTCTGAATTTACTCAAATCGACCGATTTGGCTTATTTCGGCCAAATCTGTGTAGTTTGGATTCAAATTGCACCAAATTGATGAAAACGTGCCAAAATGACTAAAACAGGCAGAAACGAGCGAAATCGGTCAGAAACGATCGTTTCATCAAGGAAATTGCTCAAATCGACCGATTTGGCTTATTTCGGCCAAATCTGTGTATTTTGGATTCAAATTGCACCAAATTGATGAAAACGTGCCAAAATGACTAAAACAGGCAGAAACGAGCGAAATCGGTCAGAAACGATCGTTTCATCTCTGAATTTGCTCAAATCGACCGATTTGGCTTATTTCGGCCAAATCTGGGTATTTAGGCTTCAAATTGCACCAAATTGATGAAAACGTGCCAAAATGACTAAAACAGGCAGAAACGAGCGAAATCGGTCAGAAACGATCGTTTCATCTCTGAATTTGCTCAAATCGACCGATTTAGCTTATTTCGGCCAAATCTGTCTATTTTGGCTTCAAATTGCACCAAATTGATGAAAACGTGCCAAAATGACTAAAACAGGCAGAAACGAGCGAAATCGGTCAGAAACGATCGTTTCATCTCTGAATTTACTCAAATCGACCGATTTGGCTTATTTCGGCCAAATCTGTCTATTTTGGCTTCAAATTGCACCAAATTGATGAAAACGTGCCAAAATGACTAAAACAGGCAGAAACGAGCGAAATCGGACAGAAACGATCGTTTCATCCAGGAATTTGTTCAAATCGAACGATTTGGCTTATTTCGGCCAAATCTGGGTATTTAGGCTTCAAATTGCACCAAATTGATGAAAACGTGCCAAAATGACTAAAACAGGCAGAAACGAGCGAAATCGGACAGAAACGATCGTTTCATCCAGGAATTTGTTCAAATCGAACGATTTGGCTTATTTCGGCCAAATCTGTGTATTTTGGATTCAAATTGCACCAAATTGATGAAAACGTGCCAAAATGACTAAAACAGGCAGAAACGAGCGAAATCGGACAGAAACGATCGTTTCATCCAGGAATTTGTTCAAATCGAACGATTTGGCTTATTTCGGCCAAATCTGTCTACCTTGGCTTGAAATTGCACCAAATTGATGAAAACGTGCCAAAATGACTAAAACAGGCAGAAACGAGCGAAATCGGACAGAAACGATCGTTTCATCTCTGAATTTGCTCAAATCGACCGATTTGGCTTATTTCGGCCAAATCTGGGTATTTAGGCTTCAAATTGCACCAAATTGATGAAAACGTGCCAAAATGACTAAAACAGGCAGAAACGAGCGAAATCGGACAGAAACGTTCGTTTCATCCAGGAATTTGTTCAAATCGAACGATTTGGCTTATTTCGGCCAAATCTGTGTATTTTGGATGGAAAAAGAACCAAATTGATGAAAACGTGCCAAAATGACTAAAACAGGCAGAAACGAACGAAATCGGTCAAAACGATCATTTCATCAAGGAATTTGCTCAAATCGGTCGATTTGGCTTATTTCGGCCAAATCTGTCTATTTTGGATGGAAAAAGAACCAAATTGATGAAAACGTGCCAAAATGATAAAAACAGGCAGATACGTGCGAAATCGGTCAGAAACGATCGTTTCATCAAGGAATTTGTTCAAATCGGTCGATTTGGCTTATTTCGGCCAAATCTGTTTGTTTTGGCTTGAAATTGCACCAGTTACCATGTGGGATTCCACGACACAGGGAATAAATGCTGACTCTGAATTATTTTATTATAAATAGAATAGCGAGGATGTATGCGGGCATTATTGTGGTCGAAGACAGTACGTAGTATTTACTCTAAGATATTTTTGTAAAACTTGTGAAATAAATTATTTTTAAAAACGTCTCCCGTCGTTGTGGATATATAAGTGGCGCAGTCGTGACGGATAAGTTTTCGGGCTTGTTTTCGAATCGATCGATAACAAACTAACCGCAAACTTCCGAACCAAGAAGATAAGAAGAAAGAAGAAGGAAAAAGAAGTTGGAGCAGTTCTGCAGTCACCAGTACTCCTTGAGAACCAGACAAGCATCGCTGACCCAAGAGTCTACCTGACAGTAATGTTCCTGAAAAGCATCGTTGAATTATTGTAAGTGCAATTGATAAGTTGTTGTCTAGTGTGGACCAATTATTGGATCAATTAGAAACCCTTAATCTTAAGGAACCTTTAACTGACTTCGACCCCGATACTCCTAAAAAACCCAAATCACATTCTCCTAGTAATAGTTTGCGTGTTAAAATGGCCGAATTCAAGGCAGAATATATAAAATGCATTCCAGAATTCGATGGCAATCCGAATAATTTAGGGAGGTATTTGGCAGTTTGTGATTCGGTTATTGACTCGTTTTATCTACCCCAACAACCCAATCATTTCCAAAACGTATACTTGTTGAATTGTATTATCGGGAAGCTGACCGGAAATGCAAAATTGGTTTTGGGTACGCAAAACGTAACCACATGGGCCGAATTAAAGCGAATTTTAAGTCGACATTTTGCAGACCAGAGAGACGAGGCATGTCTAAACAGAGATTTGGTCATGCTCCGTTAGCAAAATTCTGAGAGCCCAAACCAATTTTACGACCGAGTTCTTCACCTCTTGAATCTTTTATGCTAGTATGTCAATACACACGAAGCAACAGAGCACGCGAAAAATCTAAAACGAAACTTATACAACGAATTAGCGTTGAAAACGTTTTTATCGGGACTCAAGGAGCCCCTGGGCACTACAATCAGATGTATGCGCCCTGCTGATCTCCCCACTGCTCTGCAATTCGTGACCGAGGAATACAACATACATTATTTTCAGTCAAGCACAAGACCCCAAAATTCAACGAGACAATTTATCCCACCACAAAGGGCACATAATAATCAACAATTTAGAAAATCGTACTTTAACTCATTTAACCCTAACACAACCAGTAATTCATTTGGGACATTCCAAACATCCCCTTTCAGGCCGAACAGTTTTCAGAACCAACAATCACCCCCTTTCAGACCGAACAATTTTCAGAATCAACAATTTCCTCACAACCCCCAAAGTTTCGGACAAGGAACCACTACAAATGTCTTCAGGCCTAACCAAAATAAACCTTTACCGAAACCAGTTCCTATGAGCGTATCGACACGTAATACCTCAAGAACATCTAGACCCCAATCAAATTTCAATCCCAGAAGCTTTAATAAATTTAGCTCTAATCAAACCCCAAACTTTACCGTGGAAGAATTGTATCATACCACGGAAGAATTTGATAATGCGGAGGACGTAATGGGAAGTTATACGCCGCAAAGAAATCCGAAACCCACATGGGAACATCCGTTGCAAAGCGACCGGTATTCGGAAAACGCAATGTCAGCAAATTCCTCAACAGAGGATGTGAACATAAATTTTCCCATGCCGTGCCTCGACAACAAAGAAACATAACGCCAGAGATAATTCAATTAAACAATGTTAGTACGAGTGAGTTATCTTACGTTACATTCCCTGAAAATAAAATGAAATTTTTAATTGATAGTGGATCGACGAAATCTTTTATTAATCCGGACTTAGCAAATAAATTTTTCAAAAAGCACATTAAGCTTGATCCGTTCATTGTATCTACCATATTTCAGCAATCGGCTCATCAGTATAGTGCTGATATACCGACTTCAAAATTATTCAATTTACCAACAGAAACTCACATGAAATTCTACCTTTTTAAGTTTCACAATGTATTTGATGGGTTAATCGGAATCGATAACCTAAAAAATTTACAAGCGAAAATCGATTATGGTCATGGGTATTTAATAACACCGTACGCTAAAATACCACTGAACTTTTACAAGACAAAAAATCAAATAAACAACGTAACAATAAGTCCTCGTACAGAACAGGTTATTAGGTTAAGAACTAGTATTAAGCAGGGTAGCGTAGTTATTCCATATCAAAAATTAAATAACTGCGAAATTCCCAACTCCATATTAATGGCTAGGAATGGTGAAGCACTCACCACAATAATTAACAATACGTGTGATCCTATTACCTTGGATTTGTCGGAGCCGTTTGAGGTAGAGGAATATGAAGACTTACCCGAATTCGAGGTAAACAATTATAGTATAGGTTCAGAATCAAAACGGAAATTGGAATACTCTCAAATTCGAACTGAACATTTGAATGCCGAAGAAAAGGAAAAAATTTTAAAGTTATGTGACGAGTTTGCAGATATATTTTATCAAGAAGGTGAGCCACTGACGTTTACCAGTAAAATCAAGCACTCTATTAAAATCCTAGACGAACAGCCAGTGTACGCAAAGACGTACAGATACCCCTTTGTGAACAAACAGGAGGTAGAAAATCAAATCGGAAAAATGTTAGAACAAAATATTATAAGGCCCAGCAACTCGCCATGGTCGGCCCCAATTTGGGTGGTTCCGAAAAAACGAGATGCATCAGGCAAACAAAAATGGCGAGTCTGCGTCGATTTTAGAAAGCTGAATGAGAAAACAGTGGATGATAAGTACCCCCTTCCGAACATCACCGACCTGCTGGACAAGTTAAGGAAGTGCCAATACTTCAGCACTCTCGACCTGGCCAGTGGGTTCCATCAGATTGAGATGGAGGAGAGTGATGTTCAAAAAAGAGCCTTCAGCACAGAACACGGGCACTTCGAGTACACAAGAATGCCGTTCGGGTTAAAAAATGCCCCTGCAACGTTCCAGCGAGTGATGGACAACATTCTAAGGGGCATCCAAAACGAAAAGTGTCTTGTGTACCTTGATGACATCATAATATTTTCTATCTCGCTGCAGGAACACTTAGAACGACTCAGGGCTGTATTTAAAAGGTTATGAGAATCTAATTTTAAGATTCAGCTTGATAAGAGCGAATTCTTAAGAAAAGAAGTCGCATATTTGGGACATGTGGTGACCCGAAATGGGGTAAAACCGAACCCTGACAAAGTTAACTCAATAAAATTATACCCCATATCGACCACCACCAAACAAATAAAGGGATTCTTAGGACTTTTAGGGTACTACAGAAGGTTTATAAACAATTTTGCGAAGTTAACCAAACCTTTAACTAAATGCCTTAAAAAAGGAGCGAAAATCGAACACAATAAGGAATTTATTGATTGCTTCGAGACGTGTAAGGATTTATTGACGAATGAACCCATTCTTCAATACCCGGACATGAATAAACCATTTAATTTGACCTGCGATGCGAGCAACGTAGCCCTCGGTGCCGTCCTATCGCAAGGGCCAATAGGTCAGGACCTTCCAGTGGCATATGCGTCAAGAACCCTGAATGATTCGGAACAAAGATATTCTACCATTGAGAAAGAGTGCCTATGCCTAGAATGGGCCACAAAATATTTTAGGCCGTATTTATTCGGCAGGAAATTCCGAATCATCACAGACCATAAACCGCTCCAATGGTTGTTCAATCTAAAGGATCCATCCTCAAAACTCCTCAGATAGCGAATTAAGTTAGAGGAGTACGATTATGAAATTATCTACAAAACGGGAAAGTTAAATACAAACGCCGATGCATTAAGCCGAATCGAGCTGCATACAAAGGAAACAGATAATTTTTCAAGCTTAGTGGAATACATGGAAGAATTTAATAAGACGCTGCGAAACCGACATTCCGACGAAAACACAGGCCACCTGCAACAGGATAATCTGGATCGGATTTCAATGATAGCCCAACCTGACCTCGACCGACAGGAAGCTCAGGCGGTTGAACCAATAGACGTGGGAAATGCTGATGATGAGAATACTGCACATTCCAAAGATGAACAACATCCTGTGGTCGGCATACCGATTCAGGAAACGGCAATCAATTACGGAGCGAATCAAGTCATAATATCTCAAGTATTCCACTCACCGGCAAAAACAAAGAAGGTGATATTATTTGGAAAGAAAAGGAGATTTATCTTACAACTATCTGAGAACAATTTCGAGTATGACCTGATGAAGTTTATCACAGAATACGTTGACCCCCAAAAATTATACTCTTTATACTTTGAAAATCCTGATATGTACCCGCAATTCAGCGAAGTTATTAGAAAGAATTTTAAGTGGCCATCGTTGAAATTTAAAAGATGTACGATCAAATTAACTGACGTAACGGAAGAGAGCGAGATACCAGAATTAATTCAAGCTTACCACGAGGGAAAAACAAACCATCGAGGTATTGAAGAAACGGAGCAAAGAATCAAAGGAAAATATTACTGGCCAAACATCAAGAATTCCATACAAACGTACATCAATCAATGCGAAGTATGCCAACGAAGTAAGTATGCCCGGAACCCTATCAAAATGAAAATGAATATCACCCCAACAGCGGCCAAACCATTTGAAATCATACATTTAGATACGTATACTTTAGACAAAATCAAATTTCTAACAATAATCGACAGTTTTTCTAAGTATGCACAGGCGTACTAACTAAACTCTCTAGCGGCTTCAGAGATAGCGGACAACCTAGTTATGTTCTTTTCCCATCATGGCATCCCAACACAAGTAATTGTAGATAACGGGACGGAATTCAAAAACACAGTTATAACGGAACTATTGCAACTTCACAAAATTTATATTCATTTTTGTTCACCTGACCATCCCCAATCCAATGGAATGGTGGAACGGTTGCATTCAACTTTAACGGAGCATGTAAGACTTTTGGACAACCAAGGCCAGCGAGAGACGCCGATAGCCAGGAAAGTAAAGTACGCAATATTAGCATACAACCACACAATACATTCTACGACAAATTTTAAACCTATTGACGTCATTAGTGGACACATTAGCAAAGAAGATCCTTTTAATATAAACTTGGATCAAGTATTAATGACCAATTACGTGGCTGAGCACAAGGACCGAACTAAGGCCTTATATTCAAAGTTGAATCAATCCCTGATGGAAGAAAAAGAGAAAAGAACAGAAAAATTAAACGAGAATAGGGATGAACCTACTATCTTTAAACCTGACACACAAGCATACGTAGCGAGACATTCGAGAACTAAATTAGGCGATACCTTTCAGAGTCCAACAAAAATTGAAACCGTAAATCCAACCCGAAAAACGGTTTCGACACTAAACCAGGGAAAGGTTCACATGGACAATCTCAAACGCCCTTTTAGGAATAGGTACAGTTTTCATAGGGACGAATAGATTAAGTGATATAAATAATTAAATATTAGAATGATAGTTTAACATATATACAGGGTGTTCCGTGAAGAATGCGCCAAAAAGGAATCTTATAATCTAAACATTAAAATAATAAGATTTAACCCAACTTGCCTCATGAAAATGTTATTCGTTTAGGATATACAGGGCGTTAAAGTTAATTTTTGTATTTGAATTTATTTAAGTAAATCGAATAGTTTTGAAGATATCTTGTTCAAATTTTGAATCTATGTTTTTTTTAAGACCGGTAAAATGAATATTTCATGAAATTTGGGTTTCGAAAAAGAGGGCGCTAGTTGCAGCCTATAGGGCGCACATTTATGTCCATATTTTTTTACAAATGCAATAATTGTGATTTTAAGAGGTATTTTTGATAGATCTATCATTTCTAAAGATAAAAGGTATACCTCATTTATTTCGCTAATCCAAGCCATTTTCGAAATATGGCGAATTTAAATTTCCATAACGTGTCTAAGTAAGTGCTCGATATTAAGTAAAAACAATTTATTAATAACAATTATTAATTTATTGAAACAGTATATTTTATTTTAGCAAGTGTGAAAAATGTCCACCATTTACTTGAATGCATTTTCGTACTCCTTTTATTAAGTGTTGTCTTATTCTAAATAAATAACCGTCACTATTTTTAATCGCTGTGGCGGCATCCTGGATGCGTTGAAATAATTGGTCACGCGTATTTATCTCTGTATCATAAACTAAGGATTTCATGTATCCCCATAACGAGAAATCCATTGGGTTGAGGTCGGGAGTACGAGCTGGCCAAGGTACATCACTTCCTCGTCCAAACCATCCATTAGGAAATTGTCTATTCAAAAAATTACGAACTACAATGGGGTAATGTGGAGGAGCGCCATCATGCATAAAGATGATATTTTGTCTTAACTTCAGCGGTACGTCTTCAAGTAAATTTCCTAATTCAGTTCTTAAAAACTCTAAATATTGTTCTGCATTAAGCCTTGCAGGTAATTGAACAGGTCCAATTATGAAATCGTCCAAAATTCCACACCACATATTAATAGAAAATTCATATTGAAAGTGATGCTCTTTTACTACTTTTGGATTCTCAAAGTCCCAATAATGGCTGTTTCTCCAGTTGAAAACACCACGCCTTGTAAAAGTTGCTTCATCGGTGAATAAAACTGAATTAATAAAAGTTGGATCTTGATTTTGGCGATCAATAATTGTTTGACAAAATTGAAGTCTTGGTAATAGATCGTGTTCCAGTAAATTTTGTACTGGAGTAAAGTGATACGGATGTAACTTTTCTTGTTTTAAAATTCGAAAAACTGTTGTTTGTTTTACTCCAGTAGCTCTTACCAACTGCCTAACGCTTTTTTGGGGGTTTTCTGCAACGCGAACTAACACTTCCTCTTCTAGGTCAACAGAAATTGTCTTAACGGGTCCATGTTCACATTTAGGGCGAAATGATCCAGTTTCTCCTAACCTGGTAAATAGTCGTTGAAAAATATTACGATCCGGTTGTTTCCTATTTGGGTATTTTTCTCGATAGCGTCTTGCGGCGGCACGGCTATTATAATTTTCTTCAGCGTAAACACAAATCATGTCTCTCATTTCATAATTAGAAAAATCATTATGCCTAGGCATTTTTAAATAAATAGTACTTGAATATTAATACAAATCAAAATAAACCACTTACTATTTGCAGTTGATTTTCAGTCGATTGACAACATGACATTTTTTCAATTGTTTTCAACAATCCTGCAAAGCCTACTTACGAGTGTATTAATAAAATGTTATGCTCTTACTTAGACACGTTATGGAAATTTAAATTCGCCATATTTCGAAAATGGCTTGGATTAGCGAAATAAATGAGGTATACCTTTTATCTTTAGAAATGATAGATCTATCAAAAATACCTCTTAAAATCACAATTATTGCATTTGTAAAAAAATATGGACATAAATGTGCGCCCTATAGGCTGCAACTAGCGCCCTCTTTTTCGAAACCCAAATTTCATGAAATATTCATTTTACCGGTCTTAAAAAAAACATAGATTCAAAATTTGAACAAGATATCTTCAAAACTATTCGATTTACTTAAAGAAATTCAAATACAAAAATTAACTTTAACGCCCTGTATATCCTAAACGAATAACATTTTCATGAGGCAAGTTGGGTTAAATCTTATTATTTTAATGTCTAGATTATAAGATTCCTTTTTGGCGCATTGTTCACGGAACACCCTGTATATAGTTTTGTAATTATCTTTCAGTATCTGTACATATGTGCTAGGAGCGCCAGAAGTCATCAAAATCCGCGAATTAACAGACAATCCAGGTATCATGCCTATTAAAATAGGGAAAACCAAGGTTATACACCACACTTACATCTTGATTCACTATTACGATCTAGACCCTATAATAAAGCAAACAAAAACATTGCGCAAACGAACGACAAACATCTCAACATACTTAAATGTGACTACACAGTATGAAAAATACTCCGTTAGAATCAGAAATTCCTTAGAAATGCTAAGATTTATCCAAGAGAGAGTTGAAAGAAAGTTGAGCGAAATCATTCCTCACACACCAAGAAAGACGCGCGGACTAGTAAACGCATTAGGGTCAATATTTAAGGCAATATCGGGAAACTTGGACGCATCAGATGGAGAAAAGTACGATAACCTTATTAAACAACTAGAGACGAACCAACAGACATTGCAGACGGAAATAATAAATCAAGGTTCTCTATCCAACTCGGTAGTAGAAAGATTCAATAACACAGTTCAACAATTATACAGAAACGATAGGTTGATCGAAGAGAAAATTAACCAAATACAGCCATATCTAGAAGAAGTAGCGCATGGCAGGAATTTTGCGATGTTCAAGGAATTATGCGACGAATTTATAAACCTATATGAGATAATCGTCTCTATTCTCCAAGATATCGAAAAGTCACTAGTATTTTCTAGATTAGGGATTATGCATCCAAGTATTATTACTAATGGCGAATTATACACAGAATTGAAAGCCCTTCAGGAACAGCTTGGGGAAGGTCAATTACCTCTACCGGTAACTAAAAATAATATACCCTTATTCGAGAAAATCATAAAGTTAGAATGCTTTATATTAAGCAATAAAATCACGAATATCCTACATACGCCCATAGTTCACGCCCAATCCTTTGATTATTTCCATTTGTATTCGATTCCCATCCAAAAACGAAGTCTGTTGAAAGTTATAGTACCACAGAGTAAATTCCTTGCAATAAATCAATTGCACTACATGTACAATGAGGAAGGTTGTCAGAAAATCACAGTAGACCTATACTTATGCCCAAAGAATGATTTACAAGCTATTGAAGAAGATGCCCCCTGTGAAGTCAAGCTAATACATCAAGAAAAGAACACATCGACCTGCCGTCAAGTTGAGGTCAAGATCGTGGAGCCCGTGTTAAACCAATTGGACTACACAGACCAATGGATCATGATACTTCCAAGGAAAGAAGCCATCCAGATGTCCTGCCCTGAAATGCAGAATGAAAAAAGGAACCTTATTGGGTCATTCATATGTCACATCCCACCAGAATGCCGTATAGTAGTGAAATCCCAAACAGCCATGAATGAAATGAAGATAATAAAACCAACATCGGAACCTGTGCTCTTCCCAGATTTAGCTGAGGAAGACATCACCCTACCTGTTCTAAACCTGAGCCTGCACCTGCCCAGCATAAAACTGGACGACCTTTATAGACTAAAGGAAAAAATACTGCAGACGAACCACCAACAACTCTTAACGTTCGGGAACATAGCCACCTACCCGAGCCTATGGACAATTTTGATATATGTGCTCATAGCGAGTAGCTGCTTTATAATTACATGCAGATGGCTGAAGCGAAGGAAAGACAGAAGACCAACCCAGACTATGGAGGAATTGAGGGAGGCTATCCAACTTCCCTGCCAGACATAGAAGTTGCATCTTAGGGGGGAGGAGTTACCATGTGGGATTCCACGACACAGGGAATAAATGCTGACTCTGAATTATTTTATTATAAATAGAATAGCGAGGATGTATGCGGGCATTATTGTGGTCGAATTCAGTACGTAGTATTTACTTTAAGATATTTTTGTAAAATTTGTGAAATAAATTATTTTTTAAAAACGTCTCCCGTCGTTGTGGAAATATAAGTAGCTAAATCTGTCGATTTGAGCAAATTCCTTGATGAAACGATCGTTTCTGACCGATTTCGCTCGTTTCTGCCTGTTTTAGTCATTTTGACACGTTTTCATCAATTTGGTGCAATTTCGACCCAAAATAGACAGATTTGGCCGAAATAAACCAAATCGGCCAATTTGAGCAAATTCCTTGATGAAATGATCGTTTCTGACCAATTTCGCTCGTTTCTGCTTGTTTTAGTCATTTTGGCACGTTTTCATCAATTGGGTTCTTTTTCAATCCAAAATAGACAGATTTGGCCGAAATAAGCCAAATCGGTCGATTTGAGCAAATTCCTTGATGAAACGATCGTTTCTGACCGATTTCGCTCGTTTCTGCCTGTTTTAGTCATTTTGGCACGTTTTCATCAATTTGGTGCAATTTCGACCCAAAACAGACAGATTTGGCCGAAATAAACCAAATCGGCCGATTTGAGCAAATTCCTTAATGAAACCAACGTTTCTGACCGATTTCGCTTGTTTCTACCAGTTATATGGGGATGCTACCATAAGCCACCATACTAAAGAGACGCGGCCTGAGCTTGCAGAATCCAGCAACAAAACCACATTGCGCTGGATCTTCGGGACTCACTCTGACAGAGACCCACTCAGAGACTTACCAAACCTCGTTCTATAGTAATTTTCCTTAATAATTAATCATTCTAGTTAGTGTTGTGTTAACTACAAGTTTATATTAAAGCTTAAATATATAAGTAATTGTTTGATTTTTTTTTTAAAGTCTTCCGAGGAATACGGAAAAATAAGTGGCGCAGTTGTTCGGATTAATCACGGAATCAATATTCAATCGCTGAGTAGTGAACTAACCGTGAGAGACCTTCGTGTAACGTGTACGGAAAAACTGTAGCAGAATTAATGTTTGTGTTGAGCATCGTGCTATTTTGGTAAGTACAATTGGTTAATAATTTTTGTGCAAGATATTGATGTCAGAGATTAACGAGGTACTTGAAAAGTTAGAAGCTCTAAATATTGATACCCCTTTGACAGGCCCTAATTGTAATCGCTCAGTCCCAACTAGAAATCGTAAACTTGTAAGAAACAGTAACGTAAATATGGTTTAATCAAAACTGAGTATTTAAGATGTGTCCCAGATTTCGATGGGAACCCTAATGATCTTGGCCGTTACCTCAGCGTATGTCAATCCTTGATCGATTCCTTTTACGTTGCCCAACAACCCAACCACTTCCAAAATACCTTCTTGCTGAATTGTATTATTGGGAAGTTATCTGGGAATGCTAAATTGGTATTGGGAACACAAAACGTCAACAACTGGGAAGAACTAAAGGAAATTTTGACCAGGCATTTCGCGGATCAGAGGGGTGAGGCATGTTTAAATATGGACTTAGTTATGCTTAAACAACGACAAAATGAAACCCCTAATGCATTTTACGATAGGGTTCTGCATATACTAAACCTGTTATGTTTTTATATAAATGCTCACGAAACCACGGAGATAGGGAAAACCGTAAAAAAGGATTTATACAATAACTTGGCGCTGAAAACATTCCTATCAGGACTAAGGGAGCCCTTAGGAACAGCAATACGCTGTATGCGACCAAGAGATTTGCCTGAAGCGTTGCAATTTGTAATACAAGAAGATAATACACACTATTTGCAAAATAATAGTAGCAGCAGTAATAATGGCAGTAACAGGGTGCAGAAGACAACAAACCCCATATCTAGACCTAGGTTCAACCCTAGACCGTCAAATAAGAATAATTACTCTGGTCAATTTACACCAAGAGCCAATTTAAACACCTCAGTAAATCATACACCCAGGCCAACGTATCAGCCATCGCAAGCAAGACAGAATTTCCAACCACCAAGGGTGACTACTAACGTCTTCAAATCAAATCCAAATCAACCCCTGTCAAAACCAACACCGATGAGTGTTTCGACAAGGAGGACCGGATTTACGAACAGACAGAATTCGGGAGCTTACTACCCCCATAGGACGTATTTCAACAATTCAAATAGACCACCCTATAACCCCACACAAAATTACATCGCAGAAGAACTTTATAAGACCGATATAAATAAGAATATCGATGATCAAGCTGTCTACGACGAACAACACCACGGTGACCCAAAGGCGAGACGATATGGAAACGAATTCACAGAACAACAGGCCGGATCAAGTTACCACGTGGGAAGTCGGCGAGACGCTGCACCTGCAGATTATTCTTATAAGGATTTTCTCGAAACTGGCCCAGGCGAAGACGAAACGTAAAACCAAAGATAATAACACTAAATAACACCGAGGGCAGTGAACTAAATTATATAATTTTTCCCGAACACAATCTCAAATTTTTAATTGATAGTGGTGCAAGTAAATCTTTTATAAACCCGGAAGCCACTAGGAAAATAGCTCCGGATAAAATTAAAAAAGATCCTTTTATAGTTTTGACCGGATTACAACAATCAGCCCATGAATTTAGTACAACGATACCAGCTTCGAAAATTTTTAGATTACCTCGGTATACTCTACTGAAATTTTATTTGTTCAAATTTCATGGAACTTTCGATGGATTGTTAGGATTAGACAATTTGAAAGTGCTAGAAGCCCAATTAGATTTTCGAAAAAATAAAATGACTACCCCTTATGCCACTATACCATTCCAAACGTACTGGACAAATGTACAGAATAACCATATAGAAATGGAACGAAGGACTGAAAAGGTAGTTAGAATTAAAACAAATATCCGAGATGGAGAGGTATTGATTGATTATCGGAAGATAAATGGATGTGAAATTCCAAGCTGTATAGCAAAGACAGAAGATGGTCACGCTTTAGTCGTGATAAGAAAGAGATCATGCCAATCGAAAATTATGGATCTAAGCTGACCAATCGAGGTCGAGGTATTAGACAAAGAGATATTAGAGCATGAAATAATTGATGTGAATACAATAGATACCCATCGAGGGAGGAAATTGGAAACATCGCAAATTAGGACTAATCATCTTAATCAAGAAGAAAAAGAAAAAATTCTACGATTATGTACCGAATTTCCGGACATATTTTATCAAGAAGGCATACCTTTGACGTTCACTAGCCAAACGAAGCATGCTATCAGGACAACTGATGAACAACCAGTGTAAAATCGTACAGGTATACCTTTGTACATAAAGAAGAAGTTAAAAGCCAAATAGACAAAATGTTAGACCAAGGCATCATTAGACATAGCAGTTCACCTTGGTCAGCTCCAATCTGGGTAGTTCCAAAAAAAATGGATGCTTCTGGGAAACGCAAATGGAGAGTCTGCGTAGATTACCGCAAACTCAACGAGAAAACGATCGACGACAAATACCCTTTACCCAATATAACTGATATACTGAATAAACTGGGAAAATGTCAGTATTTTTCGACTCTCGACTAGGCAAGCGGTTTTCACCAAATTGAGATGAGGGAACAAGATATACCAAAGACAGCGTTTAGTACCGAAGGAGAGCATTATGAATATACCCTAATGCCCTTCGGATTAAAAAACGCACCTGCAACCTTCCAAAGAGCAATGGACGGAATTTTGAGCGGACTACAGAACGAAAGGTGCTTAGTGTATCTTGATGATATTATCATTTACTCAACATCCTTACAAGAGCACTTAGAAAATTTGAGAGCAGTCTTTAATCGGCTTAGGAAATCCAATTTCAAGGTTCAACTCGACAAGAGTGAATTTTTGAGAAAAGAGGTAAATTATTTGGGACATATCATCATCACACATCATAACCCCCGAAGGAGTTCGACCTAACCCGGAAAAGGTGAAAGTAGTAAAGAATTATTCGATTCCAGGAACCCCAAAGCAAATTAAGGGATTGCTTGGCTTGGTAGGATATTACAGGAAATTCATTAACAACTTTGCGCAGTTGACCAAACCCCTGACTAAATGCCTCAAGAAAAAAGCAAAAATTGTACATGATGAAGAATTTATTAAATCCTTTGAGACCTGTAAAGAAATATTAATGAACGAACCCATCTTACAATATCCCGACCTTTTAAAGCCCTTTAACCTCATTTGTGACGCCAACAACGTCGTATTAGGAGCAATTTTGTCACAAGGCCCTATTGGACAAGATTTGCCAGTGGCGTACGCATCGCGCACATTAAACGAATCTTAACAAAATTACTCCACGATAGAAAAAGAGTGTTTGTGTTTAGTTTGGGCGACAAAGTATTTCAAGCCCCACCTCTATGATAACAAATTTAATATAGTCACTGATCATCGGCCATTACAATGGTTGTTTAACCTCAAAGACCCTTCGTCCAAATTATTAAGGTGGCGAATTAAGCTGGAAGAATATGACTATAAAATTATCTACAAAAAAGGAAAACTAAATACGAATGCCGATGCGTTGAGTCGCGTGGAAATTCACACGAAAGAGACAAATGGATTTCAAGAGTTAGTACGATACATGGAGGACTTCAACAGAGATTTGGAGCAAGCGGGTACGAGTGGACAAACAAGAAATGAACCAGATAACCTATCAATGATAGTTGAACCGGATACAGAGACAAAAAACACTGAACCGATGGAAAAACCACCCCCAATGGATGAAAACGAAACTGTACATACAAACGAAGAACAGGATCCTATAGTAGGATTTCCGATAGTAGAATCAGCTGTCAAGTATGGAGCAAATCAGGTGATTGTGTCACGAGTATTGCACACACCTGTAAAACTGAAGAAAACGGAATTATTTGGGAAAAAACGAAGATACCTACTACAACTGCCAGATGATGACTTCGACCATTACTTAATGAAGTTCGTCATAGAGAACGTGGTCCCAGGGAAACTGTATTCCCTTTACTTTGAAAGCCCAGATATTTACCCTAAGTTTTGTGAAACTATACGTAAAAATTTTAAATGGCCATCGCTCAAATTCAAGCGATGCCTAGTAAAATTAATTGATGTCGAAGAAAAAGCAGATATACCTGAAATTATACAGGCTTATCATGAGAGTAAGACGAATCATAGGGGCATAGAAGAGACAGAACAGAGAATAAAAGCCAAATATTACTGGCCAAACACAAGAGACACAGTACAAAACTACCTGGACCAGTGTGAAATTTGCCAGCGTAGTAAATATGAAAGGAACCCCATTAAAACAAAGTACATCACGCCTACATCTGCAAAGCCTTTCGAAATTGTCCACATAGACACGTATACATTAGAAAGGACGAAATTCCTAACCATTGTGGACAGTTTTTCGAAATTTGCCCAAGCCTATGTTTTAGATTCAATGATGGCCACTGAAGTAGCGGACAATCTAATTACTTTCTTCTCCCATTTTGGAGTGCCAATTCAAATAATTAGTGATAATGGGACAGAATTTAAGAATACAGTAATTGCCGAACTTTTAAGAAGCCATAAAGTGGAAACTCATTTCTGCACGCCAGACCATCCCCAATCAAATGGGATTGTAGAGAGATTCCATTCAACAATAGCAGAACACGTAAGATTGCTGAACAACCAGGGACAAGAAAATATACCGGTCAAACAGAAAATCAAGTACACCGTGTTAGCATACAACAACTCAATTCATTCAACGACAGGATTCAAACCAATGGAAGTTGTGAACGCACACCTAGGAAGTGAGGATCCATTCAACATTACTATGAATGAGAACTTAATGACCAATTACGTAACGGAACACAAGGCAAGGACGAAATTGTTGTACGGAGAAATAAATAGGCGAATGACCGAGGCTAAAGTACGCTTAATGGAAAAACGAAATGTGAATCGAGACGAACCAATGATGTTCGAAGAAGGAGATTACGTGCGCGAAAGAATAAAGAATTCTAGACAAAAATTGGGAGACAAATTTTAAACATGTGTAAAAGCGGAAGTTGTAAATAGGGAAAGGAAATTCATCAAAGATCAATCTGGAAGAAAAGTGAACGTAGACAATTTAAAACGACCCAGCCGTTACAAATGTGTTAATTCACGTAGAAATAAGGAGTAAATTAAACTCAAACCAAATCATGTACAGGGTGGCCATCGAGAGGTGACCCTGTACCTTATCTCAAAAACTGTAAGAGTTACAAAAAAACTTTAAATATAAAAGTTTCATAGTTTTGTTAATAGTTTTTAAGTACTTTATGTTTATGTATACAGCATGTGTCATTTTCGCGGAATGGAAGCTAACTTTCTTATTTTGAATTAGACAGTATACGTTTTATTTTTCTATTTGATTCTACATAAAAATCTAAGCCTTTTTTGTATTTAGTCATATATACCTATCTCTCATAGTTTTTGAAATAATGAAGCTTTCATTTTTTTTCCCCAAAAAATCAACTAACAAAGAAATGGTAATATTTAGTTCAATATGCAAATCAAAACGATAATTTTTAAATAGCAAGTGAATGATGGTCTACTAACACTTAATATCTGGTCACTTTGTATTATTAATATACAGGGTGCCGAAAAATTTTTACCAAAAAAATTGGATATTTGACGGGCAAAAAGTCAAATATTTTAAATAGGACACCCTATATATTAACTTATATTTTAAATAATTTGTATTTTCTCTATTTTTTTTCATATATATGTAAGATTTCGGTATCGTTATGGAAAGAAAAAAATAAAACAAAAGCAAGTTTTGAGGTACTTCTTTACTTGTCAAGGATCCGAGTCAGAATGCCCCCCGATACACATGTCTTATCCACCCCCGCGCTCTTTTTAAGAGCATTGATAAGCCACATTCCAGGCCTTTTCCCACGATTCCCTGACCCATCATCAATTTTTCTCTCGCCTATGTTAAGGAATTCATAAACAACCCTCTATCGTTTTCTCACGCTTATCTTAGAAGTAATTTACGGCTAACCCCCATTCTCACATGGTATTACTTGATAGTCTTAACATAAGCGAGGAATGCTCACACGGCCAATTCTGACACTAAATTCGCTCTCGAATTTACCTCTAACAATTATTGACAAATAAAGCATACTTAATGAATTAATCTAAGTCTTAACAAAAATATACTCAATGAACTAAATCTAAGTTTTAACAAAAACATGCTCAATGAATTAAATCTAAGTTTTAAACAAAAACTTACTCAATAAATTAAGTCTAAGTTTTTAACAACAAAAGAATTCTCAAGGTGTGAAGCGTTACAGCTTCCAACATCAACAATTTTTTTTTTTTTTTTATGCGAAGCGCTACGGCTTCCAACGTCGAGCTCTAAGATGCGAAGCGTTACGGCTTCCAACATCAAGCTCTAAGATGCGAAGCGTTACGGCTTCCAACATCAACAATTTTTTTTTATTATTTTTTTTAATATATTTTTTGAATTGGTCAATGCTCACACGAGCCTAATAACGATAACAATAAGTAAATAACTAGTCATCTTCCATCTGAAACTCTCCAGGCCATATTCGTAACATATCAGTTGCGACTATCCTTTTGCGATTTGTTATTAAGTTTAGCAGTTCCACTCGATCATTCGGAAAGAGTTTTGTGATTTCAAAAGGACCGTCGTACCTTCTGTCCAGCTTTGCCAAGTGAGAGTTTCCCGATGGATGGAAAACGATATCTCCTACATTAAAGCTTTTGTTAATTCTATGCGTTTTATCATATTTAGATTTCATGTACTCTCCATGCCTAAGGGTACGTTCGTATGCTAGTAGGCGATCTTTTTCTAGAGTATCAGTTATGGTGCGAGGAATAGCAGACGTTAGAGACTCAATGTTTTGGCTGGCTACGTGTCGACCCGTTAGAAGATAAATAGGTGCGAATCCTGTAGTTTTTTGAACAGTTGTGTTTAGTGTACCCTGTAACTTTTCCGCGCTACTCGTCCATTCTGATTTACCTTTGATTGTTGTTCTCAACAAATCTAGTACCGTAGAGACATACCTCTCGACTTGGCCATTACCTCTAGGGGCACTTTTGGCTACACAGTGCTGCTCAATATTTAGGTCTGATAGGTATTTTGTAACTAATTTGTCGGTAAAATTTGTCCCGCGGTCGGAAATGAGTCTTTTTGTGTTTCCTAAGATGTTCAAATAAATTCTTAATTTATCGCGGGTTTCTGTTCCCGTTAGGGTTTTTATGGGGATTAAGAAAACAAATTTAGTAAAGGAATCTATTAAAATTAAAAGATGTTTAAATCCTTCCTTAGTTTCGGGAAAAGGACCGACACAATCGGCGTGTAAGGTGTGAAACGGGATTGGTACCTTTTTGATGGGATGTAGGGTTCCTTGTTTTGGGCCAGTATGTTTTTTACTCGCTATGCACGTTAAGCAATGATTACAGTATTTCCTGACGAATCGGGCCATTCTGGGGAACCAGAAGTAATAATTTATCATTGCAAATGTTTTATCTATTCCGATATGGTTCTGTTCGTCATGAAATAACTTTAACAGACCAAATCGGCTGCCTTTCGGGACATAAGCACGATAGATAGGGGGGTTTTGTCCCGGGTTGATTTTTCGGAACAAAATATCTTTTTGACAAAAATATTCATGCGTTAATTTCCCTTCTTCTAATTTGGATTTAATTTCTCGCGTAATTGGGTCTATTTTTTTTGACTGATTTTTAGCCAGTTATCGGTTGTAATGATATTTATTTGCAACGCGTGGGGTTTCTCTATCGGATTTCGACTTAAGTAGTCTACGTGCTGAATATATTTGCCTTTCCGATATTCGATTGTAAAGTTAAATGATTGTAAGTACAGCCACCAGCGCGCGACTCTCGGGACCAAGTCCTTTTTGTTTTGAGTTAATTTTAAGGCGTTACAATCGGTCACTAGCTTGAAGATTATGCCTAGTAAATATACCCTAAAGTGTTTAACGGCTGTATACACTGCTAGAGTTTCCAATTCGTATGAATGATATCGGCTTTCTGTATCTGTGGTACGCTTGGAAAAATACGAAACTACTCTTGTCGTCCTATCTAAATGCTTTTGAAACAGTATCGCCCCGAACCCCAATGAACTCGCGTCCGTGTGCAACTCGGTCTCTAAATTTGGATCACAAATGGCTAATAACGGAAATTGACTTAGAAAGGCACAGACGTAAGTCTTCGCGATTTCTTGTTCACTTCTCCAAACAAATTTTTCGCTAGCTCTTGTTAGCTTGGTTATAGGGGCGGTACGAGTCGCGAACTCTGGAATATACTTCCGGAAATAGCTTGCTAATCCCATAAATTGGCGAACCTGCTTGACGTTCCTTGGTTCGGGCGCTCTAAGTAAGGCCTCGACCTTTTCCGGTCCCGGTTTTACCCCGGCTTCTGATATGAGTTGCCCCGAATTGAAAACTTTGTACAAAACTCATTATTTAATTTGACAGTGAAGAAATTAATCTTTGCTATTTTATTATCAGATTCCCTTGTTCGCTTGTTTTTTTTTTGAAGCATTTCGATTCGTCATGACCCTGTTTGCGGCAAAAACTACAAGTTACGCGGGCAGGCCTTGTTTCCAGTCCAGGTTCCTTTCCCGAATTGGGGCAGTTTCGTACTAAGTGTCCTGGACTGTCACAAAGATAGCATAATTTAGGGCCATCATCTTTCCCGAACGGATATTGGCGTTTTGTTCGAATAGGGGTGGCTTGTCTATTATTATCTATCATTTTGAAATTATTTAAGAGAGATAACAACGCAGCCACAGTGGTGACTCCACTATTAAACATCGCGGTTCGTATCGTTGCGTCTCTAACGTCACCCATTACGAGTTCTACCAACTGAGACTCAGATAAATTAAAGTTCAAGGCCTTAAGTAAGGAAATTTTCTTTCTAGCATACTCACAGTACTCTTTAGCGTCGTTGCTGGTGTATCTGCTGGCCTGGCGAAACCGCTCACTCAAGTTGTTTTTCGGCGGGTATAGGTCCGACAGTTCCGCCTTGAAGTTTTCCCAAGTTTTCTCGGAAGGCTGCCAAGCGTTGAACCATTCTTTGGCGTCGCCCATCAATCCACTAGCCGCCCGTGATAGAGTCTCGAAATCGGTCCAATGGAAGGTTTCTCGGAGCTTTTCGATCTCGGTTACCCATCTCGCTGCCCCCAAGTCGTCACTTGTTGGATTGAAGAGTGGTATTAGGATCGAGGTGACTACATTCCTTGAAGAGTTCGGTTGCGCTGCGTTTTCCCTCATTTGCTGGAGAGTTTCAGCTAGGACTTGGACCAAAGCCTCCATGTTCCAGTTTTGTCACACTCGCGATTTTTGAAGAAGAAAGAAGGAAAAAAAACTTCCGTGTAACTGCTCGGCGCTATTGAAGCACGACCAAAGCACTTATTCGCACACAATTAAAGCACTGATTAGGAAACGACTATGGCACTTATTAGGATTGTATCCCACTTCTGATGTAAGATTTCGGTATCGTTATGGAAAGAAAAAAATAAAACAAAAGCAAGTTTTGAGGTACTTCTTTACTTGTCAAGGATCCGAGTCAGAATGCCCCCCTATACACATGTCTTATCCACCCCCGCGCTCTTTTTAAGAGCATTGATAAGCCACATTCCAGGCCTTTTCCCACGATTCCCTGACCCATCATCAATTTTTCTCTCGCCTATGTTAAGGAATTCATAAACAACCCTCTATCGTTTTCTCACGCTTATCTTAGAAGTAATTTACGGCTAACCCCCATGTCATTCTCACATGGTATTACTTGATAGTCTTAACATAAGCGAGGAATGCTCACATATATGTCCAATACAAAAAGTTAACGGTTTTTGATTTATTGGTAATTATTTGTAGTAGTGAATATTTCTTACTTCGACCTTACGTTAGAAAGAGCAGATCATTTATTTTACATACACACAGATCTACAGAGAATAATAAGTAAGCCATGACACATTTTTGAGCAACCTTTTATAGTAGTTATTTATTTTTTATAAACTGTAATTATGATGTTGAAGAATATCGGAAGGTAAAATTATTATTACTGCGTCCTAACGTTAGAACAACGCGCAAAACATTTATTTACATATACAAATTTCTACGGAAAATTTCAAGTTAACCATGATCATTGAGCCGTCATTTGAAACAATTCTAAACAGCTATATATTTTGACAGCTATTATTTTGTGATTCACAAAACCTTAATAGTGCTGATTTGAGAGTAGTTAGCTATTGATTCTGTTAAATTTGTAGTCTTCAAATTGTTAGTTAGTTGTTGCAGTCGTTATTTTTATCGTGCTTGTTGTTATTGTTCCTTTTTGTCTCATACTCACCTATACTTCAATAATTACCATTATGCAATATTCCACGAAAGAGTGGCTAAGGCTGTATGAGTGCTTTATTAGAAGTAATAAAAGTCCCCAACTGGCTTTAAGGGAATACCATCAATTGTATCCTAATAGAAGGGTTCCGACAAAAAAAATATTTACTAGGATTTCCAGAGATTTAGAGCAAGGTAGTCTGCTAAACAAAAATAAAAACCGACAGCCAACAGTATTGACAGAAGAAGTTAAACTAGACATTTTACTCTATTTCAACGAAAATCCTGAAAATTTACAAAGGGATGCTGCCAGGGATTTGCAAATTTGCCGAACAAATATTCAAAAAGTGCTGAGTACCAATCGATATCATCCATATAAATTTCTATCTGTTCAGGACCTGTCTCAAAATGATTTTATAAACAGGGAAATTTATTGTATGAATATTATGGACATACATTTTCAGGAAAATTTGTTCCCTAATATTATGTTTACTGATGAGGCAATATTCAATACAGCGGGCATTTTTAATAGAAAGAATTCCCATTATTGGTCAAGAACTAACCAACATAAAGTGAAACTTATTAAAAAACAAGGACATTCCAGTGTATATGTGTGGTGCGGCATAATAAGGGACAGAATTATTGGACCAGTGTTTTATGACCAAACCTTAAACGGCCAACGATATTTGAATTTGTTAAATAATAAAATTGCTCCACACATAGCGGCATTGCCCCAAGACATTAAAAACAATCTTGTGTTTCAACAAGATAACGCCCCATATCATACGACGAAGCAAGTAATACGTTATTTGCAAGTCAATTTTGAAAAGTGGATAGGAAGACATGGTTTTCTTGACTGGCCCGCCAGAAGTCCCGACTTTACCCCTTTAGATTTTTTTTTGTGGGGACATCTAAAAAGTGCAGTTTATAAAAATAAAGTAAGTGATGTCGAAACTCTAAAGCAGAGAATTAACGCTGAAATAATTCGTTTAAATCAAACAAATTTTATCCGCAATTCTATTAATAGATTAGAATTAGTATACACTACTTGTATAGCCAACCACGGGGGATATGTTGAAAATATAATTTAGTTATAATATTATATCTTTTATGTTTTACTGGTTAGTGTTCTGCTCTTTCTAACGTAAGGTCGAAGTAAGAAATATTCACTACTTCAAATAATTACCAATAAATCAAAAACCGTTAACTTTTTGTATTGGACATATATATGAAAAAAAATAGAGAAAATACAAATTATTTAAAATATAAGTTAATATATAGGGTGTCCCATTTAAAATATTTGACTTTTTGCCCGTCAAATATCCAATTTTTTTGGTAAAAATTTTTCGGCACCCTGTATATTAATAATACAAAGTGACCAGATATTAAGTGTTAGTAGACCATCATTCACTTGCTATTTAAAAATTATCGTTTTGATTTGCATATTGAACTAAATATTACCATTTCTTTGCTAGTTGATTTTTTGGGAAAAAAAAATGAAAGCTTCATTATTTCAAAAACTATGAGAGATAGGTATATATGACTAAATACAAAAAAGGCTTAGATTTTTATGTAGAATCAAATAGAAAAATAAAACGTATACTGTCTAATTCAAAATAAGAAAGTTAGCTTCCATTCCGCGAAAATGACACATGCTGTATACATAAACATAAAGTACTTAAAAACTATTAACAAAACTATGAAACTTTTATATTTAAAGTTTTTTTGTAACTCTTACAGTTTTTGAGATAAGGTACAGGGTCACCTCTCGATGGTCACCCTGTACATATATAAATAATACGAAGGAAAAATATTTACAGCTTCCTAGCCATGGGACAAGCTAGGGATGTCACACTGTTGGAACTAAAGGGAAATCCGGGAATGTTACCGCTAGAACTGGGAAAAGCAGTATTGATTGATGGAAGCCACAGTCTCATCCATTGTAATGATTTAAAACCAGTAGCAGAACAACTAGAGGAGCTGAGAAGAAAAATAAATAATTTGACCAGCAATTGGAAAACGACAACACACCTAAGCCCTTATGAGAATGAGCTCCGCAATTTCCACGAGATCATGAAAGCAATACAGGAACAAGTTGAAAACCGTTTTCACCGAATATTTCCTAACACCAATCGATCAAAACGAGGAATCGTGGATGGCTTAGGAGCAGTGTTCAAAGCAATCACAGGAAATTTGGATGCAGAGGATGGTTAAAATTATGACAAATTAATCGGAGAACTACGTGCAAAACAGAAGCTCACTCAAAAACAAGTTGTAACTCAAGGAAAAATGACAGTGTTGGCTCTGGAAAAATTTAACAAAACACTAAAACAGCTATACGACAATGATAGAATACTGGAGACCAAATTGGAAGAAATTGTACCTTATATCAGGGATGTGATCGACGATAGAAATTGTTCATTTCTGAAGGAAATTGTAAACGAAATAATTGATATGTACGAGATAATCAAGACCATCCTACAAGATGTCGAAAACTCACTGGTATTTGCAAGATTAAATACCGTGCACCCTAGCATAATAGACCAAAGGGATCTACTCACAGCACTTATGGAGATAAGCAATGACATAGGAAGGACCAATCTACCACTACCAGTAACGCTGGAAAATGTGGTGAAATACGAAGAAATAATAAAACTGGAATGTTTCCTATCGGATTATCGAATCACCTACATCCTACACATTCCTACTGTTCAAAATATGCAATTTTCTTACTACCATTTGTATTCTATTCCCGTTTACATTCAGGGTCAGTTTAGGGCAATCATACCTAAAGGGAAGTACTTTGTAAAAAGCTAGTTGTATCACGCGTATTTTCATCGCGAGTGTCGTAAATTAAAGCCAGAACTATACTTGTGTCATGAAACAGATTTAACGCGAAATCAGCCGGAAACACCTTGTGAAATACAGTTGATAAACTTAGTGAAAAATCCTTCAAACTGTACGCAAACGATAATGAAAATAGACAGAATCTTTTTAAATAGGTTAGATGTGTCGGATAAGTGGATCATAATAAGTCCTACAGATGAAATAGCCCAACTAACGGACCAACAAGGACAAGTAGAAGCCAAAACCTTACACGGGACATATCTATACGAAATTCCAAAGGGATGTAAGCTAAGCATCGGGAACCAGCAGGCAACGAATACCATGAGGATCATGGAAAACACATTGAAGCCCATTTTGCTACCTAGTATGATCGAGGATGTTCCACCCCGACAGAACTTGAACTTGAGCACTCACCTACCCGAGCTCGAGTTAGACGACCTGCATAAGCTGAAACACGAAGTTTACGAAGAGCAGGAGAACGGCAGCTGGACCGACGACGACCTCTACACACCCCCTAGTGTGTGGACATTATTAATGTATTATAATTATAGGAGCAATGGCAGCTTTAACATGGAAAAAGTTGCTGCAACCTCGACTGAAGGATAGGAGTCAGAAAAACAAGCAGTCAAAGGAGGAGCCAATAGAAGTTCCACTCCCTCGGCTAGCCTAGGAGTTCCATCTAAGAGGGGAGGAGTCATCTGGGGATGCTACCATAAGCTACCATACTAAAGAGACGCGGCGCAGACTTGCTGAGCTTTCAGAATCCAGCAGCAAAACCACATTGCGCTGGATCTTCGGGACTCACTCTGACAGAGACCCACTCAGAGACTTACCAAACCTCGTTCTATAGTAATTTTCCGTAATAATTAATCATTCTAGTTAGTGTTGTGTTAACTACAAGTTTATATTAAAGCTTAAATATATAAGTAATTGTTTGATTTTTTTTAAAAAGTCTTCCGAGGAATACGGAAAGATAAGTGGCACGTTTTCATCAATTTAGTTCTGTTTTCAACCAAAATAGACAGATTTGGCTGAAATAAGCCAAATCGGCCAATTTGAGCAAATTCCTTGATGAAACGATCGTTTCTGACCGATTTCGCTCGTTTCTGCCTGTTTTAGTCATTTTGGTACGTTTTCATCAATTTGGTGCAATTTGAAGCCAAAATACCCAGATTTGGCCGAAATTAGCCAAATCGGTCGATTTAAGCAAATTCCTTGATGACACGATCGTTTCTGAACGATTTCGCAAGTTACATCCCCGTAACTGCGGCGTCAACACTGTGACGTCATACGTAATTTAACTATAAATAAGAAGTAGCAGTAAGAAGCAGTGCTTTTGTATTCTCGGTAGTCTGACCGTACGTGTTTAATCCCGTTTAAATAAATCTGGTTTCGAATTTTTTTTTTTTTTTTTTGGGGTCTTGACGGACCACGAATCTAACTGGCGCAGTCGTTCGTATTTTTGAGACACTCAAAAGTGCATATTTTGAGTCGGTTTCTTTTAAGAATTTACTCAAAAAGAACCTAAATTCATGAAGACCTCGACCAGTGACAAAGGTACCCGCCGGAGGCAGCTCAACACAGCAATACCTTTGGGATTACCAGACGGGACAGCGAGATTCTTACAAGCCCTGGACAACAGATCGAGAGCATATCGACTAGTTCAGTACTTCGTTGGACGTTCATAGGAAAGGACAAAAATCGCCAACCCTGTGAAGCACCGAAAAGAAACGAAGACCACCACTTCCACTTCAGGAAGCTACTATGAAGCTATTGATCTTCATTGTACTGTAAGTTACTATTGTCATTACTATTTTGTATTACCTTTATCGGTTAACCCTAATAATTTGTGTAGTAATAGTAATAGAAAGTGTATTAGTTGTCGGATATTGAGCCCTCACAATTGAGCCAATTGACGAAGATAACCTTAGCGAAAATTTTAGTAGTATATCACTTAACCCAATCAGAAATAATATGCCTCAGGTTATTAACTATCAACTCTTGAAATATCAATTAGATAACATTCCACTTTATGATGGAAACCCCCGATTATTAAACAGATTCATAACTGCTGTAGAGAATTTACTAAAAGCATTCTACAATCGAGCGGAACCTAATGATACCATAAACATTTGTCTGTTCGACACGATCCTTAGTAAACTCACAGGAAGAGCGGCCGATTTAATATCTTCCCGAGTAGAACTCAATTCTTGGAGTCTTATTAAAGATGTGCTAATAATTAGCTTTGCGGACCAAAGGTCGATAGATTGCCTTATTCAAGATCTAATAAACTTAAAACCATTCAAAAATGAAAGTCCATTACAATTTGGAATGAGGATACAAGATTCCCGTAGCCTACTATTCTCGAAACTAAATTCAAGCCCTGATAGTAGCGAAACAAAATTAATCAAAATTCGACATTATGATGAATTCTCTTTAAAAGCCTTCATTAATGGGTTGTCCTATAATTTACAACTAGTAGTTAGGTTAAAATCCCCAACCAGTATAGAACAAGCCATGTCATTCGTAAAGGAGGAAGAAAATTTTATTCACTTCAGAAATACACAAAATTTCAGTCAAAATCCGAAAATGCCCAACGAACAATTAAAACCTAACACGACGCCTATGTATAGATCTAATTTCCCATATAGCTTCAATCAAGATCCTTCATTCTCAACCAATACACAATGGCCTCGAAAAGCTATAATAAGGTTTAAAATTTGAATAAAATATGGAAAAATGTACTTGACACATACAGGTTGTTTGACGTGTAACAAAAAAACTTAAAATAATTCAACAATAACATTGCTAAAAGCAATTGAAAACTTAATTAATAACTTAAGCGGTAAAAAAAAACGTAAGTGGCAACGCCGCACTGAATGTTACCGAAGAAGAGAAGTTTATTTTCGTCAGGGTTGTTTTTTATGGCCCTTATGAGGGTCGTTCACCCACGTTGCGGGTGAAGTGATAAGGCATTGGAATGCGCAGTAAACAGATTGACTTAGTACCTCAATAGTACATGAGTTATGTAACCATCTGCACTTTATCCCATTTTATGTGACATATGATCCTGGGCAAACATGCCTGGCGCCATGGACATGTGTAGCCCATTAGTGACCATCAAGAAGAGACAAAAGACAAAAACCACCCTTATTTTTCAAATTTGTCATGGACTGTATGTCCTTCCACACTTTTAATATTTTAGTGTGATTTCGGTCTCGCTGAATGCATCTTCTGTCGGTACACGCAACAAATTATCCGCAAAGTTAATTTGGGCGAGCTTTAAGTGATTTTATCCCTACTTATTAATAGTACCTATGTGACAATGTATTCTGTACGCGAGTATCATGACATGTTTTTAATCTATGGTGAGACGTCACAAAATTCTGAAGAAGCTAGATGCATTTACGGTGATCGTTATCCAGAAAGAAAACTTCCAGCGAGACAAACATTTGTGCAAGTTTCCCAAAGGCTTCTGGATACAGGTAGTGTTATTCCTACTTATAAAGGACGAGGTCGACAGCGAGAAGTTGGTTCTGAAGCCGAGGAACAAATAATAAACTTTGTGGAAGAGGATTCAACAAGGAGTACCCGGAGTATTGCTCGCTACGTAGGTGTTTCTAATTGGACTGTTCATAGAACGCTAAAGGAGCAATTGCTCTATCCTTTCCACGTACAGAGAGTTCAAGGACTTTTACCCACTGATTTTGCATCAAGGCAACAATTTTGTGAATGGTTCATTGAACAACAAAGAAATCCAAATTTCTTGTCTACCATTTTATCAACGGACGAAGCTTCTTTCGCAAGGAATGGAATTTGGAATTTTCACAATTGTCATAACTGGGCAGATGAAAATCCTCACGCCATTTCTCCAAAAAAATTTCAACATGAATTTTCAATAAATTTATGGGCTGGAATAGTGGGAGATCAGCTTATTGGGCTTTTTGTATTACCTTCAAGGTTAAATGGACCCATCTATTTAGAATTTTTAACAGAGATGATTTGCCAAATTTGTTAGAAAATGTACCTCTTCAATTGCGTGCCATGATGTGGTATTTGCATGATGGAGCTCCTGCACACATAAGCCGCCCAGTTGTGGAACATTTACACAATAAGTTTGAAAATAGATGGATAGGAAGAAATGGCCCTAATCATTGGCCTGCCACATCTCCGGATCTTAATCCTTTAGATTTTTTCTTTTGGGGGTTTCATGAAGAATTTGGTCTACGCCGTGGAAATAAAGGACGAAAACCAGTTACGACAACGTATTTTTGCTGCTGCCGATCATATTAGGAATACACCAGGAATTTTTCATCGCTTACGGGAAAATTGGTTAAAACGCTGTCGTGCATGTATGGACTCAAATGGTGGACATTTTGAACATTTGATGTAGTAAAAACAATTATAACTTTGTATTTTGATTGAGATATTAATGGTGTAAAGTGTGTAATGTAACATGTTATACCAATAAGAAATGATAACAATGATTTAAAGGTAAGTAGCTTTTAAAAATAATAAGAATCACGTAATTTTTAAATTTCATAAATTTAGTGCATTTTGTTAATAATGTACTGTAAAACCTACCAGACCCAAAAAAAAACGTGTAAAGAAGCAAACCCACTTCATGCGGCTACTTAGGTAGGTGTGAAAATGAAATAAATTCGACGCGACGTTGCTAATTCTCAGAAAATGTTTTTTTAATTTTCCAGGGAAATAGTTGTATTTACGACCCCTGTTGTAAGGAACTTTTTTGTTCAAAATGATGTTCTTAATCACTGGTTAAATTTACGAAAGTTATTTCACTAACACCCTGTATACATTAGAACAAATGAAATTTTTAACAATAATCGTCAGCTTTTCTAAATACGCCCAGGCCTACCCATTAAATTCAACGACAGCACCGGAAATCGCCGACAATCTAATTACCTTTTTCTCTCACCATGGAATTCCCAATCAAATAATCATGGACAATGGGACTGAATTTAAAAACACTATCGTGATGGAGTTATTGCAACTCCACAAGATAGACATTCATTTTTGCTCGCCGGAACACCCTCAATCTAACGGAGTTATTGAAAGGTTACATTCAACATTAACCAAACATGTCCGACTTTTGAATAACCAAGGACAAAAAGAGACACCAATAACACGGAAATTTAAACAAGCAATTCTGGCATATAACCACACCGTACATTCAATCACAAATTTCAAACCAATAGATGTAATTAACGGTCATATTAGCAAAGAAGATCCTTTCAATATAGATTTGAACAGAACACTAATGACCAATTACGTAACCGAGCATAAGGATAGAACAAAAATATTATACGAAAAGCTGAATCAAACATTAAGCGAGGAGAAAGAAAAAAGAACTGAGAAATTAAATGAAACACGAGAGGAACCCACTATGTTCGAAGAAGGAACCTCAGTTTACGTGGCAAGTCACGGAAGAGAAAAACTAAAAAATCCCTTCAAAGGCCCAATGCAACTTGGAACGCTAGATCCTATTAAGAAAACGGTATCAATCACGCAAAAAAGCAAGGTTCACGTGGACAATTTGAAGAGGCCCTTTAGGAAAAAATATAGTTTCACTAATGGTAAATAATTACCGGACAATATATTAAATAATCAAATTATACAAATAGAGTTACAAAATATAAGTTAGGTACATATAACATATAGATAGTAAGAGAAACTTCATTACTTTCAGTATCAGCAGGAGTTTGATGATAACATCCGAAACTATCGAAATACGGGAACTTAAGGGCAACCCCGGTATAATGCCGATCCGAGTAGGAAAAGCCACGGTCATTCATCACACGCATACCTTGATTCATTACTACGACTTACAACCTATTGTAAACCAGGTAAAATTACTCCATATACAGACAGCAAACTTACTGACTTATACCAAGGTATCAGAACCGTTCGAGAATATACAATTAAAGTTAGAAATTCTTTAGAGATTCTTAAATTCATAAAGGACAAGGTTGAAAAGAAAGTAGAAGAAATTATTACACCTCAACACTTACGAAAAAGACGAGGACTAATAAATGCATTAGGTGCAACTTTTAAGTTAACATCTGGAAATCTCGACGCAGACGACGGTGCAAGGTACGATGACCTAATAAAACGACTTCAGACTAATCAACAAACACTGCAAAGACAGGTGATCAATTAAGGTACACTATCTAGATCGGTTATAGAACGATTTAACAAAACGATTCAGCAGCTATATACAAATGACAAGATAATCGAAGAAAAATTTAACCAAATCCGACCCTATTTAAATGAAATAAATTCTGGCCGCAATTTCATGCTATTCGTAGAACTCAACGATGATTTCATCAACATGTACGAGATAATCGATTCCATGCTGCAGGATATTGAGAATTTCATTATATTTTCGCAGTTAGGAATTGTGCACCCAGCTATTATCACAAATAAAGAATTATACATTGAATTAAAGTCATTACAAGAACAACTGGGTGGAAGTCAATTACCTCTACAAATTACTAAAAACAATATTCCTCTAATGGGGAGAGCTCTCAAGATAGAAAGTTTTATGCCCCAACTTCGTGTCACTCACATTCTACATGTCCCAATTGTATATAACCAATCCTTCGACCTTTTCCATATTTACTGGATCCCTGTTCAGAGTCAAAGCCAGTTCAAATTTAATAATGAGCCAAAACAAGTACCTGATCACGGACCGATCATCTTATACGTATGCAAAGGAAAGCTGCTTGAAACTCCTATTCGAAACGTATCTTTGTCCAAAATCCCGATTGGAAGTAATTCAGAAAGATTCACCGTGCGAAGTCCAGCTACTTCAAAAAGACGGCGACACCTCAACATGCCGACAAATTGAAACTAAAGTTCCAGCCCCTATCCTCAACCAGTTGGACGAAACAAACAGGTGGATCATGGTGCTACCCGCCAAAGAAATTGTCCACATGTTCTGCCCAAACTCCCTCAACGAAAAACGAAATCTTATGGGAACATATATTTGCCAGATTCCACCAGGATGCCGTATCACCGTCAGAACCAACATTGCCGAAAACAAAGATCAGACAATGAAAATCACCCCAGAGCCAATATTATTCCCGGACCCAGAAATAAAGGAAGCTACCCTACCATATCTGAACCTGAGTCTGCATTTGCCTAACCTTTTTTTTTTTTTTTTTTTTTTTTATAGAGGTTGGGGAAATGCATTTACGCACACCAGACCATTGATGGTAGGATGTTGGTCGGTCTGGTAGTGTGGGACTCCCAGTGTCAGGCTAAAAGCCGAATACTCACTAAAACCCCGTTCCTCTCTTCACCCGTGGATCCCCCCCAGGACTGCTGGTTGCAGCATTACTTTAGGGAGGGGGTGGCATTCAGTTGCCAACTCTGGCCATGTCTCTTTAAGGGTTGTCTTCCTCCCGATTCCGTCTCTCCTCACACATTCTCTCTATTTCTTCTCTCGATCTCTCTTCGCTCTCTTTTCTTTTCATTATGTTTCTTAGCATGCTTGTTATCGCATTCCACAAGTTCTCATCTTTCAGCAGTAGCTGGGCTACATTTTCTTCCGTCACATCCACCCCTCCGAGCTTTATCTTCGCCTCCTTCCTTGCTTCCTCGTGTTCAACACAATAGAACACCGTGTGTCGTGTTGTGTCAACGCACCTACAAAACCAACATGTGTCGCTCTCTCTTTTACCAATCCTCTTCAGATAGCTCCCAAATATACCGTGACCCGTTAGCGCTTGTGTTATATGGTAATCCAGGTCTCCAAATTTCCTATTTACCCATCCCTCTACGTTCTTTACGAACACTTTCGTCCATCCCTCGTACTTGTTCCATCTGTGCTGCCACTTTCTGAATAGTTCGATTCTCGCCTGCCTTCTATGGCCCTCCCCTCTGTCGTAGACACTTGTCCTCTCCTCTATAGCCAAGTCCATTGGAGGTTGTCCCGCTATGACTGCAATGGCCTCGGTCGGCACCGTTCTGTATGCCATCGCAATCCCAATAGATGCCCTTCTGTTAAGTCTTTCCAGCTTCTTCCGATGCACTTGACGTCTGCAGACCTCCTCCCATATTGGGGATGCATATAGCACGATGGACCTCGCCACTGTTGCCAGTAGTCTCCTCTTACCCGACGAACATCCTTTAGTCCTGGGCATTAGCCTCATCAAGGCATTCATCGCCGCGTTCGCCTTCAGGCACACTTTGTCTACGTGTTCCCTAAATCTACGGTTACGTCCTAGTTCCACCCCCAGATATCGAACTGTCTCTTTTGTTTTCACCCTAACGCCCCCGATCGTTATTTCTAGCTCTCGGACTTTCCTTCTTCCTTCCAGAATTACCATTTCAGTTTTATGTGCCGCCACCTCCAGTCCCATCCTACTCAACTCGTACACCACTCTCCCTACTGTGTACTCCGCCTTTTCCACTAATTGTGGCATTCCTCTTTCGCTGACCACTATCGCCAGATCATCGGCGTAGGCCACCAGTTCGACTTCCTTCTCGACATCCAGTCTCAGAATTTTGTTGTAAAACGCGTTCCATAGGATGGGGCCCAACACCGAGCCCTGCGGAACCCCACATGTGATCCTCCATTTCTTTCCCCCTTCCAAAATTATCTATCTATCCGTTAGATAGGATTTTACCATCTCCACCAGATGATTGCTGACTTGCATGAGCTCCAGTGCCTTTACAATCCCATCCCATGGTGCGCTGTTAAACGCATTCCTGACGTCCAGCAATACCATCACGCAGACTTCCCTATCCTTCACCACTCCTACTCTGCGCCTCTCCACTATTTCCCTCCCTTTCTTTAGCGCGTCGACCGTCGACTTTCCTCTCCTAAACCCATACTGTCTCTCCGATAGCATCTCTCTTTCTTCCAGTTCTTTCAGCAACCTTTCACCCACCATTCTCTCCAGCAGTTTCCCTGCAACGTCTATTAGACACAGAGGTCTGTAAGACTTCCCTCCCGGTCCCCCCTGCCCCTGCTTCTCTACCAGCACGAGCCTCGACGTCTTCCATACTTCCGGGTAATGCCCTGTTTTTAGGTAGTCGTTGTACATCTCCAAGAAAGCCTCTCTATGTCCCAAAACGCATTTGATCAAGATTTCCGGCGTGATCCCGTCGGGGCCTGGAGCTTTTTTCGTCTTGATCCTGGAAACTGCCTGGTTAAGCTCTTCGATGGTGAACTCCGGGACACCCTCCTTCAATCTCAAAATTCCCATGCCCTTCCATCTCGATATCGGCTTCACCGGAAACAGTTTTTCTACCTCCTTTCTTTGTTTCCTCCTCGCTCGGTCTCAGTTGTCCTCTTACTCCAATTCTGTTAGTCACTATCTTGTATGCTTTTCCCCATACGTCTTTCTCCAATTCCTCGCACAACTTTTCCCAACACTCCCTCTTTCTCCTGCGTATCATTCTCCTCAGTTCTCTCCTCCTATCTTTGTACTCTTCCTCCAGTGCCCCCCACTGTGCCCTCGTCGTCTGCTTCCCGCATGTCGTTGTCAGTTTCCTTCTCGCTTTATTGCATTGTTCTCTCGCCTGGGCTATTTCTTCGCTCCACCAGTACGCACCCCGTCGCTCCGGCCATTGTGCCTTTTGACTCCCAAAATGAGCCTCGCATTTCTTTGTTATCTCTCCCATCATCCTCTCCGCAGTGCGCATCCCCGCTCCGCTAAACATGTCAGGGATCTCCTCACAGAACCTCTCCATGGCGCCCTTGGTAATTCTCCATCGCTGTCTCGTCACTTTTCCCTTCTCCATCGATGCAATGCTCCCCCCCACCTCGAAAATTATTGCTCTGTGGTCACTCAGCATTTCTCTTTCCACTTCCACTTTCCAAAACCCTACCTCCCGCGCAATCGCCTCAGTTCCTATTGTGACGTCTATCACCGAATTTCCTCTTGAGGTTGAAAACGTCGGCACAGTCCCTCTATTTATGGCAACTAGTCGATTCGTCGCCATCCACCCTTCTAGCATTATGCCCCGTCTATTGCTAGCCAGCGATCCAAACACCGGCGTTTTGGCGTTGAGATCTCCTCCCACTAGCACCTCCTTCCTAGACCCCCTGATTCTTTCGGTCATAGCATCTAGCATTTCCTCATACGCTTCCATCGTGCCATTCGGTGAGTAATAGCACGATATTATTATCATGGTCTTTAGCTCAATCCCCACAAAACCTTTCCTCTGAAAACATTCCATCACGGCCTGCTTTCCCCGTATCCCCAAAAAACTATTACAGTTGTCGTCGCAGATTTCTTTTCTTCCCTTCCCCAGATTTGGTTCGCATCCTAACACAAAGTCTATCCCCTCTTCCTCTACTAGCTTCTCCATTAAGTCATGCGCCGCTCTGCATCGGTTGAAATTGAGCTGTGCGAATTTCATTATTCTTTACTCTTTCCTCCCCCTCTTCTCTTTTTTTCCCCTCTTCCTCTCCCCCCCCCCTCTTCCCCCTTTGTTTGAAGTGCTTTTACCCCTTGGTTTTGCTGGTCCCTTCCTCCTGGGATGCTCCTTCCTCGACTCCACCTCTCTTTTCTCTTCCTCTTGCTATAGAGAGGGCCTTTCGAAATGCCTCACACTTGCCCTTTCTCGTCCTGTGCCCTACAACGTTACAGAGACTACATCTCTCCTCTCCCTGGCATTCGGTTTCTCTATGCCCCTCTTCTCCGCACTTGAAGCAGCATCTTGATCGATCCTTTCCTCGGCAGTCGCTGATTTTGTGGTCTAAGCCCCAGCATTTATAGCATCGGCCAATTTCTATTCTCTTCTCCATTCTGCATCTCACGTATCCCACTCTTATGTATGGGTGTTCCAAGAGTTTCGCGGCTTTACCCTCCGTCATTGTCAGCGTCACCGCCTGCGTGTGCTCAGGTTTTTCCTCATCTGCCCCAGATTGTACTCATCCTCTCTCAGCCCTCCCAACCTTTCCCCGATTGCCTCCAGTACCTCTTCTCTGTTTGATGTTGCGCCCATTCCTCTTATATGTATGGTGGTCTTTTTCATATTAGGTCCCATAATTCTCACCCTTGCATTAGTGTGATTCTCTATCACCTTTCCGATTTCCTTTGCACATTCCGCCTGCCTTCCTAGTGTCACTAATATTTTTCCCTCTTTTGTGGTTCTCAATCCCTGTATCTCTCTATTCCCATCTTTATTCTTTACGGATTCTTTTATTTTGTTGATCGTTTCCTTTATGTCTTCCCCTTGTTGGCCTTCAACTATTAGCGCGTACGTTTTTTTCTTGTTTGGTCTTGTTGCGTCTTTCCCCGCTGGTCCGAGTTCTTTCCCTATGTTATCCCTTCCATCCAGCTCCTGTCTCTGAGTGGTTGTATAGATCACAATTTTCACTTTCGTACCACAGAATACTGTCTCTATCATTCTCCTCAGTTTCGTCGTATTCATGCCGTTTACGTGATGCATGGCGATCGATTCTTCGTTTATCGTCTCCTTCTTTAGTTTTACCAGATTTTCCCACAGTGCACCTTCACCTTTATTAAGCTGGATCCTTATGATTTTTTGTCCTCTCTTCTTTTCTCTTGTCTATGTTTTGAAGTTATAGATTTGCTCTATAACTTCGTATTCCTCCTCTCCCTCCAGTAGTTCCGGATGTCTCCTCTTGTACAAGGCCTGTATTCCCTTTTCCATGTTTTTATCCTCTGCTTCCACCATCACCACCTTCACCACAGACATATTTGTGTCCAGCGGGTTTCCCACCTTCACCTCAGTATTTCTATAGGCAGTTTCCTTCCACTTCATCTCCCCCACTATTCTGAACTGTTCGTAGTTTGCTATTCCCTCAGCAGTCACTATTTCTTCCTCGTTTTCCTTTTGGCATTTTTGGCATTTGCCTCCATTCGTTATCTTTCCCTCGTTTTCCGTTTGTATTTCAGCGTCATGTGTCCTTTTCCCTTCTTTTTCGTGCTCCTGCTGCTGTAGCCAGGTCGTTACTATTTCCCTGTTTAGGATTTCTGCTTGTCTGCTCAGTTTCTTGCTAATGTCTTTTACCTCTCTGTGAGTGTTATTCTCGATCTTACCTTCCAACTCCTTCGACAATAGCTTGATCTTTTCCAGGGCCTCCTTTAGAATTATTACTGCTGGGGTCATTCGATTTTTTTCCGCTTTTTCTTCATTCACGAAAGTATCCAATTTTTCCCTCTTCTTTCCGATCTCTCCATTGGTTGAATTCCTTCTGGTCCGCCGGCTGCTAAGGTGTTCCCCATTTTGCTGCGTGGATCTTTTCACTTCAGAAGTTTTCCGTTCTTCCCCGTCCTGCGCTACTTTTGTTTGTCTCAACCGGATTGTTAGTGTTTGCATGTTCTTTTCGGTGTGTTTGTCGTTGCCATGCAATTTCTCGTTTGTTGACCCAAGTGTTTGTTTTGTTTGTTTAGTTTCAATTTTTGTTCCATATCTTTTTTTTCCAGCACTTCGTGTGACAAGGGGCGGGCCGCAATAACCGAGAACGGGTGTACCCTGAGGATTTGTTTCCTTACTGCAGTTCCCCGGGGCCCGGCTTGCGTTTTCCCAGTCCCGGAAGTCATGGACGGACTGGGGCTCGCCCGTGGCAATGCAGATTCCGACATCTGCATCCATGTCACACTTCCCGATGAAGGCCCGAAGTGGCTGGTCCCTGACGACAACTGGTCGTGCCCTCGGCAGAGCATGCTCACATCAGCCTCGCGCTACAACGCTAAGCACTCCCAGGCCGTACCAAGCTGTCGCCCATCTGTCTTCCGCGTTAGTTATCCCTGCCCGCCTCCACCGGGATTGGTTACCCGATCTCGGGGGGCAGGGATATCCAGGGGTCACCACGAGGAGCATTTACCTGACCTGAAACTGGATGATCTGTACAAACTCAAGGAGCAAATCATCTCCAACGATCCCGTGTCGTCCTTCACATATGCGGAGGTCGCCACCTACTCTAGCCTATGGACCATCCTGCTTTATGTCCTTATGGTCAGCTGCTGCGCCATAGTCCTCTGGCGCTGCTATAGGACTAAAATAAAAAGAAGACGAAAACCACCCATGGAAGAGCCCGGAGAAAACATCCAACTTCCACGCCACCCTTGAAGTTGCATCTTAGTGGGGAGGAGTTACCATTCACGGCCACCACTGGAACCCGCGACTACAGGGACACAAAGTGCTGACTATGGACATTTTTTGTTATAAATACGCTAGAATTAAGTAAATTGAGTTCTTATGATTTTATCCGTAGTTAAAGCCAGTATTTACGTTAACACTTAGATTTGTACCTTTTTAAATGTATCAAGTGTTTAATAAATAAATATTAATTTTTTTACGCTCCTAAATAATAAAGAAATATAAGTTGCCTGTTTTAGTCATTTTGGCACGTTTTCATCTATTTAGTGCAATTTGAAGTCAAAATTAACAGAGTTGGCCGAAATCAGCCAAATCCGTCGATTTGAGCTAATTCCTTGATGAAACGATCGTTTGTGACCGATTTCGCTCGTTTCTGCCTATTTTAGTCATTTTGGTATGTTTTCATCAATTTGGAGCAATTTGAATCAAGTTTTACCAGATTTGGCCGAAATGAGCCAAATCGGTTCATTTAAGCAAATTCCGTGATGGAACGATCGTTTCTGACCGATTTCGCTCGTTTCTGCCTGAGTTATAACTTTGTGGCCCAAAAATGCTTTAAAAAAAATCACTAAGACTTAAAATTTACTTTATTCACGAAGAACTATAACAAAGTATACACTTGGATGGGAAACTATTTTAACAATCTCAATCTTAATGACTATCTGACTCCAGCTAAGTACGTGATTTTTTTATTTATATGATAAAAGTTCTTAAGTTAGTAACTTTATTCCTTTGTTCCTTAGATCTAGTCCGTATGTAACTCCTCCCCCTTTTGCTTCAAGTTCCTGGTTGTCAGGGAAGTTGAATCGGCTCCCCTTGGTCGGGTGATTTCTTTTTTAATTTAGGTGAAATCAATTTCTTCCATGTCACAATGCTGCAGCCTCCCGTAACCAGCAAATATACCAATATGGTCTACAAACTGGGCATCATTGATATGTTTCTCATCAATTTTGTGGTTTTTCCTGATATTTCTTCTATTTCTCTCTTTCAGGTGTGGAATTCATCCAAGCTGAGATTTGGCAAATGTACGCTTAAATTCATCATTGTTAGTGGTCCGGCTTCTTTTGATAATTTTGGGAAGCAAATTGGTTGAGCTTTAATTTCCACGGTATTGGCCTCATTGTATATCCTTTGCTTGTTAACAATTATTTGGCATCCTATTGGTAGCTTGAACAAGAATGTTCTCTCTAAGTTCTGTATCTCGCTTCCTTCTCCTGGGCATTGCATGAGTACTGACTTCTTGTTCGGAATCACTAATATCCATTGGTACAATTTTTCCAATTAATTTATAACTATGTCCTTAATTACTGTTTGTGTTTAATGACACACTACATTAGTTCTTTTATAACTTAACAACCCTATCTCGCAAGGAGTACTATTACTTATTTCTATTAGGTTCTCATTGCTATACATATTTAATCCTAAATTAATCAATTTACAACTGCTAGAATAATAGGTGTAGTGCAGTTGGGTTATTGCCAAATATTTTTCTCGTGGAACTACAACCCTAAATTGACCTCTTGTAGAAATTTGAATCGTACATAAATGAAAATAGTCTAACATTTGGTCATAAACGACTGGTACATGTAATATATATATATATCACTTTGTTGTTGAAAACAAAACATTCTATATTAATCAATTTTTCAAATGTCAGAGTATTTTCTAGGGTGACCGATATAGGTATTTTGTCTGTACCTAACCTTTTCTCTAAGTTACTTAATTCTGAGAATACATTTTTTACTTTGGTTATACTCGGGTGCATTAATCCTATTCTTGCAAACACTAACGAATTCTCAATATCTTGTAACATCGAATAGATTATTTCGTACATATTTATTATTTCAATTACAGCTTCTTTTAGAAAAATACAGACTTTATCATTCCCGATTTCCCGTACATAGGGTAGTATTTCCTTTATTTTAGTTTCGATTAATTTGTTGTTTTCATTTAATCTTTGTACCGTTATGTTGAATTCTCTAATCATAGTTATAGCCAAAGATTTCTGAGTTTGCATTGCTTTATCAAAATTGTCTTACAAATTAGTAATCTCCTTGTCATATCGTTCATCATCGCTAGCATCAAGATTTCCTGTTACGGCTTTAAACATAGATCACCCTATTTTTTTTTCACATTTAAATGTTTTCTATGATTGTCTATATATTCCTAAAATTTTGTTGAAATCGGTTAAATAATACCGGCGAAAAAAATAAAAAACTGAAAAAAATTACATTTGCGCCTCTAGTTTGAAAAAATAATAAAAAATAGAGATAATGTCTATGTAAAGAAACTACTCAAGATGCTTATTAAGCATGGTTTAATAGTTTTATTAAAAAAGTTTCGATGATCGATATTGTACAGGATCTCCAAAATTTAGCGTCACATTTTTCAAACTTCAAAGTGTTTTATTTTTCTTCTTTTAAATTGGGACCTCCGTATATTTTAATTTAGTTCGATGCAAAATTTAAAAACAAACATTTTTCAAATTACATGTCTGTCGCAATTTCTAACACTTCGAGAGTTGTTCGCGGAAAACCATTCCAATAGTAATTAAATTGATTAAAAAACTACGGTTGCTATGACAAACGAATTATTTATAGAACTTATTTTATAATTACAATTATCTTACAACTATTACACATCTAAAGTACGTGTTCGAAATGTCCTCCGTTCTCTTGAAGACACAAATTAAGACAACTATGGAAGGTCTTGTAATCTTCCGCAATTCATAAAAAAATCGAAGGTAGCTTTGAACAAATTTCAAATTATTTCCGTTTTTATCATATTGTCAAACATTATTAGCATCATATTATTAATTAGTTAAGTTCTAAATATTATAAATCTTTTTTTTTGCCGTGGAGTACAATCGAGAAGAGCTCGTGGACATGATCTTCGTGTTAGGCGAATGCGAAAAGAATTGTTTTTTGGCCAGTCGAGTTTACGCTCAGCGTTATCCAGAACGAAGACATCCAGACAAAAGGAGCCTGCAAAATTTGTTACAAAGGTTTGTGGAAACAGGAAATGTTAGCTATACGCCACCAATTAGAAACAAACCGGTTAAAAACAGAAAAAATGCATTGGCCGTATTATTAGCCGTTACAGAAAATCCCTCTGTTAGTTAACGAATAATTGCTAATAATTTAGATGTTAGCAGAAGATCTGTTCAGCGGATTTTAAAGGAAAACCGTTTTCATGCTTATCATGTCCAGTTGCATCAAGAACTCCGCGAACAGGATTTTGAACGACATATCGAATTCTGCAACTGGGTGCAGGGAAGAATTAGAGCCAATGCTGATTTCTTCGACAAAATTTTGTTTTCTGATAAAGCTGTCTTTTATAAAAATGAATTCGTGAATCGTCATAATTTCCATTACTATTGTGACTATAATCCGAGAACTTTTCGGCAAATTGATAGACAGTACAGATGGTCAATTAACGTCTGGGGGGGAATTATTGTGGCTCATGTTGTTGGACCATACTTATTTAATGGCAACTTAAATGGACCGTTATATTTGGATTTTTTGGAAAATCAATTTCCAAATTTATGTGAAAATTTGCCATTAGCTGTAAGGAATGTAATGTGGGTACAACACGATGGGGCCCCAGCACATTATGCATTACAAGTCAGGGACCATCTTGACACGACCTACCAAAATCGGTGGATTGAAAGAGGAGGTCCAATTAAATGGCCTCCACGTTCACCTACCACCACCACGATCTAACTAAAATGGACTTTTTTTTATGGGGCTTTGTTAAAGAAATGGTTTATGAGGAACCTCCAACCACGACAGAAAACATGCAAGAAAGAATTATAAATGCATTTCAACGCATCACACATTTTGAATTCTGCATCGAACTAAATTAAAATATACGGGGGTCCCAATTTAAAATAAGAAAAATAAAACACTTTGAAGTTTGAAAAATGTGACGCTAAATTTTGGAGACCCTGTACAATATCGATCATCGAAACTTGTTTAATAAAACTATTAAACCATGCTTAATAAGCATCTTGAGTAGTTTCTTTACATAGACATTATCTCTATTTTTTATTATTTTTTCAAGCTAGAGGCGCAAATGTAATTTTTTTCAGTTTTTAATTTTTTTCGCTGGTATTATTTAACCGATCTCAACAAAATTGTAGGAATATGTAGACAATCATAGAAAGCATTTAAATGTGAAAAAAAATAGGGTGTTCCATTAAAAAAAAAAGTTGGGTATCGTCACACTTTTTTGGGACACCCTGTAAATTAGAAATATTTTCCTGGAGTACGTCCTAAGACACAGGTAAAGTATACAAAATATCGAAATCCTACTGTCAATGATAACCGAGCTATAGGAGACGGGAGGTGAAGTGCGCCACCCTGTATATGGATATACAGGGTGTTTCCTAAGTACGATACATAACTTCGGGAGCGTATTCTACAGCTAAAACAAAGGTAATTTTGTTATATAAACTATATCCCAAAAATGCTTCGTTGCGGAAATACAGGGTGTGAAAATTTCTTTAAAAAATTACAATTTTTTAAATATTTCCAAAACTACTTGAGACAGTTTAATGAAATTTTGCAGGGTTTGAGAACTAGAAACGGTGCGTATTTTACACTAAAACAGTGTCTGTTGTGTAACCAGTGGCGTGCGGACAGGATAATTGCTGGATATTTTAAAGGAAAAATGTGGTACGCCACTGTTATTTTCCAATATTTAGTTCCTTTTTTAATTATGTGTTCGATTTGGAAGAAAAAAGGTCTCTTGACCTTTTTTTCGTAGGACGAACCGTTTCCGAGTAAATAAATAAAAAACCGTAATGTAATAAGTACTATTCGTGAATGAATACAGCACCATTTTTATTTTTTTTATTATTTAACTACAAATAGCAATCATAAAAATAATCATTTCTGACACAGGACCAAAGCAAATGTTGAAAATGGCCACCTTCCGATAAAATGCACGATTCCATTCGTCTCATCATTGATTGTCTCACTCGTTCAAAAACTCCTGGAGTATTTCTTATGGCATTGCAACTTTCAATTATTCGATTTCTTAAGTCATTTTCATCTAATACAGGTGTCTTATACACGAGTGACTTCAGGTGACCCCATAAATAAAAGTCTAAAGGATTCATATCTTCTACCGAATTTCCATTTGCTAGGCCATACATGAAATGAATTTGAGCCATTTCAGTGTTAGTCAAGTTATTCATTTTCGAATTTTAATGTCTCACGAAAAGATAAATAAACGGTGTTGGTGACTAGTAAAATGTCGACAATTTCGCTACCAAACAGGCAAGTACGCAACAAAAAAATTCATAACTTCATACAAGTATTTCTTCTCTTAAGAATAATAAAAAAGAATGAAAAAATTTAGCTACAATGTTTTTTTATTTATTTACTTGAAGAAGGTGCGTCCTACAAAAAAAGTTAAGAGACCTTTTTTCTTCCAGATCGAACACATAATTAAGAAAGAAACTAAATATTGGAAAATAACAGTGGCGTACCACATTTTTCCTTTAAAACATCCAGCAATTATCCTGCCCGCACGCCACTGGTTACACAACAGCCACTGTTTTTAGCGTAAAATACGCAACGTTGCTAACTCTCAAATCCTGCAAAGTTTCATTAAAATGTCTCAAGTACTTTCGGAAATATTTAAAAAATTGTAATTTTTTAAAAAATCTTTCACATCCTGTATTTCCGCAACGAAGCATTTTTGGGATATAGTTTATATAACAAAATTACCTTTATTTTAGCTGTTGAATACGCTCCCTAAGTTATGTACCGTATTTAGGAAACACCCTGTATACAGTCTGTTCCAGATAAGGATGAACAGCATGGGGATCTCGGAAACGGTAATAGATACAAAATGGTTTAAATTGGGAAAAAGTTGGGCAATTTAAAACAAATTAATAATCTGTTTTTATATCGGCGAAATTCCGAATGGTTGCGAAGATATCCGGAAAAAAACGAATTTGGCGGTTTTCGTTTTTTGCAAATAACTCTTATACGGTTATAGTTAGAGGAATAAAAGTTTTACATTATTAAAGCACTTTTTTGAGAACTCTTTAGCAGTGTTGCCAGTTTTCTTATTACATCCTTACTTTCGGAGAAAAATGAGTAAACTTTTGATTTTCATATGTGCGTGATATCAATTATTTATATTTTCAAAATTGTCATAAAATTCCCTTTTCAGCCATGTATTACATTTAATATTTTTTTCAGAAACTCTATGAGTTATAGCCATTAAAGCATTTTTTGATAAGTCGGCCATGATTTTGACTTATAGTAATGGTACACATTAAATAAATGAATGCTGTGGAAACGTCAAAATTATTTAAAAGTTGTAAAACCTTAAATTTGTTTGACGTGTGCATAATAATGGCTCAAAATTGCTTTTCTAATGAAGAGAAATTTGACATGTTGTCGTGCTACATATTATGTCACAGAAATTGTGTAGATGCTGAACATATGTATTTTAATCAGTTCCCGGAAAGAAAGCAACCCGGAAAATCCATATTTAGAAAACTGATGTCTAATTTGAAAGAATATGGTTCGTTTAAATAACCTGTAAATACTCGCAAAAAGAAGTTGACCGAAGATATACAATATGCTGTTTTACAATCTGTTATAGAAACTCCCGAAACATCATGTAGGTATATTGAGATGCGTACTGGTGTTGCTAAGTCAACGGCCCATCGTGTTTTAAGAAAGAACAATTTTCGTCCTTATAAATTTAAAGTTTGCCATGCTCTTGTACAAGGTGATGAAGTGAGGCGTAGAAGTTTTTGCGAGTGGTATACAAGAAAATGTGAAAATGATATAAATTTTCCTTCTAAAATAATTTCGACAGATGAAAGCATGGTAACCAACAATGGAATTTTTAACCGACACAATACTCATTATTGGTCACAACAGAATCCACGATTAAAAAAATCATCAAGACACCAACATCGCTTTGGGTTTAATATGTGCTGTGGAATATTTGGAAATAGAATTATCGGACCAGTTTTCTATTACAACTCTCTCACTTCAAACCGGTATCTCAACATATTGCAACATGATTTTGAAAATGCATTTGATAATTTACCATTAGTGGAAATTCATGACTATTGGTTCCAGCAAGATGGGGCTCCAGCACATAATGCGAGGGTCGTAAGGGAATATCTCACTAAGCAGTTTCCAAGAAGATCTATTGGAACTCACAATGACGTTTTGTGGCCAGCGCGATCTCCGGACATAACGCCATTGGATTTTTTCCTCTGGGGTTACATAAAAAATAAAGTATACACTCAAAATTTTGAAAACGAAGAAGAATTACAAATATGTGTAAGAGAGGCATTCAATACAATTACCCCAGAAATGTTAAACAGAGTTTTAGATTCGACTGTGAAAAGAGCATACCTATGCCTGGAAAATAATGGTGGTTTATTTGAACATTTCTTATAATTTGAGATTTCGATTCGATCCAAGTTTAGCTGCATTGTTGTTATTAAATATACATAATTTGAAACAATTATTTTTTTAATTTTAGGCTGATACCAGTAATATATTTATACTTTTAAATAATTTTGACGTTTCCACAGCATTCATTTATTTAATGTGTACCATTACTATAAGTCAAAATCATGGCCGACTTATCAAAAAATGCTTTAATGGCTATAACTCATAGAGTTTCTGAGAAAAATATTAAATGTAATACATGGCTGAAAAGAGAATTTTATGACGATTTTGAAAATATAAATAATTGATATCACGCCCATATGAAAATCAAAAGTTTACTCATTTTTCTCCGAAAGTAAGGATGTAATAAGAAAACTGGCAACACTGCTAAACAGTTCTCAAAAAAGTACTTTAATAATGTAAAACTTTTATTCCTCTAACTATAACCGTATAAGAGTTATTTGCAAAAAACGAAAACCGCCAAATTCGTTTTTTTCCGGATATCTTCGTAACTATTCGGAATTTCGCCGATATAAAAACAGATTATTAATTTGCTTTAAATTGCCCAACTTTTTCCCAATTTAAACTATTTTGTATCTATTACCGTTTCCGAGATCCCCATGCTGTTCATCCTTATCTGGGACAGACTGTATTCTATCTCGCGTCAGAAATACTTGACAATAATAGATAACATATCAAAGTTTGCATCGACCTACCCTCTGAATGAAACGTCTATCGAAATCTGCCAAAATTTAATCAAATTCTTCTCCTATCATCGCACACCCTCTAAGATAACCACGGGCAATGCAAAAACGTTCAAGAGCTTTTTAATCTAAGATCTTTGTAAAACATATAAAAATGAACTGCATTATATCACACCATACAACCCAAATTCGAACTCTCCAATAGAAAGATTTTATTCAACCCTGAAAAAAAGCCTCATCGCCCTCCGAGATACTCATCGAGCTAAAACTATTACTGAGCTAGTAGACATTGCCGTTTTAAATTACAATAACAGTATTCACTCATCTCACGATTACATCCCTTTTCAAATTATGAAAGGCAATCTAAATTACCAACTTAATTTTGAGAAAAATCTTAATCAACTCCAAACAGACTATATTCACGAACTGTTTGACATCTTTAAAATATTGCATAACACTATTAACCTAAAACTAAGTGCAAAAAAGGCCAATGTCTTAGCTAAACTCAATGAAAAACGTGAAAATGATCCCGAGATACCAGAAGGCACCAAACAGTTAATAGGAACACCCCAAAAGTTATCAAATAAGTTACAACCTAAATACAACTTAATCAACTTTAAAAACCAAAGACATTCAAAGGATATTAAACAACCACATTTTCAAAAAAAATGAAGAATATCCCAGTACTTCTACCGGTGCTTATTAGTGCCCAATATCAAATTGAAGAAGTATCTAACCCACTGTTACCAATCAACGAAGGACCAAGCTATATCATTAACGATCATCATCATGTCTATTATCATGTAAACTTAGCCAATGTCGGTAAATGCTTAAGATCAATTCAGCAAACCCTTCTCAGTTTAACAAAACTCTAAACGAATCGAGTTCAAGCCATAATACATACACTTTTAATAACAAGGCTTTATAATTTATTAAGTCAAATCGAATCCATAAAATTATTTGTCACACATTATTCAATACCAACCAACAGAGCAAAAAGAGGACAGTAGATATACAAAGAGAGTTCTGGCTCAATAGCGTTAGCGGGTAAGTGATGCCCGTTAACGTTATTTTCGTACGAGAACTCCCCTTGCGTTGATGTGTAATAGAAAAAAAGTGCGTCGTTGTAGTATTGGAACCAGGTACCGTTTAGGTGGTGGGTTCGTCCGATTAGCATCGCGGCCAGACCAGCGTAGGGAGTATGTATGGTGAAATAGGGCATATGTGCTACCTGGAACCGGTGTAATTGAAAAAAGAGTGTCGATGGGGAGGGGGTTCGTGAAGTTGCGATTGCAGCTGTTGAGAACGCGGGGGGTGCTTTTATGAGGCTGCGAGTGGGGAGGGGGGGTTAAATAATAATTTTAAAATTAATTAAATAATAATCAGCTGTTTTTTATGTAACAAAAAATTTATTTTTCATTTGTTGACTCAGTTGGTATTGGTAGTTGTTTTACTAACTAGTTGTGTATTACATGAGTATTTGATAAAGCGCAGTCCAAATGTTTCTCGCTAATGTTAATGTGTTCCATGCAGATGGGATCTTGAGTGAATGTCGGCGGTGGAGACCATTCCCAATGAAATTCATCAACGTCTATTATTATAGTATTGGTCGACTTTGTGTAGAAGAGAACTTTTGTAGAATGGTCTTCACGAAGTTCATCACGTAGTTGCCCCTCATGTAGATATAATCAAACCCACAGAGTTTACTGGAAATGATTTCTTCAAGTTTATTGTAGGGGATGATACCGCTATTGTAAGGTAGTCTATGGATGTGATCTCCTGCATGATTCACCAATCGTTTATTCTGCTGGGAAAGAGAATGGAACGGCGCAGGTGGCTTGAATAAATAATAGCCTATTTTCTCCCCATCTTTAATGGCAACTTCTTTAGTGTGAAACACTTGGCTGGAATCTGAATGTAAATAAAAGCCTTGTACCTATGTCTATAACAAGAACTTTCATTTTTGATGTGACTGGTTAGGAATCAAGAGTGTAGACTAACGTACGATTGGGGAAATGAGCTCTATTTAAACAACTGTACGGGGCGCGGTTAACCAGAGATACTACTACTATTTTTGTTTTTATGGTTATTTTTATGAAATAATCTTCAGATATATACCATACTTTGTATCGATTACAACTCTTATTTTTTACGAGGAGACGTACAATGACGCCTTCAATAAAACATTTGATGAAAATAAGAGATCTACTAAATAATTTACAAAAAGGAGATATCAGACAATTTGTTATTAAACTATTAAAAACTGATTTAAAAGTTCCGGAAGACTTGCCCTTAGAATTGCTTAATCCTTGTTGGGGGCACTGGGTGGATACAAGTGGAGACCAAAATGTTATCGACGAACCAGAAAAATCTCATTAAATATTTTGTGCTGCTTGTATAAAATTACTAATTATGAATAAATCAATTATGTAATTTATTTTTTATTTTACCCATATATACAATTCTACTAGTTAAACTAATTTACTTTTCGTACAATTTCATTAAGAGGTAAATGTTCGAAAATGCACTCATGAATAATTATACAATAGGCATACAAATTTTGTATTAGAGAGAATACCCTTTCTTGATTCAATTTCAATTTTCACGTCAACGGTAGACGACTTTAAACTTTCATAGCGTCTTGAACAGTCTACAATAAATAGAGCATATTTTTTGTAAGATTCGTAGTCAAGTAAGGGATGTTTTCTCTCAGTCAAATTAGAAAAGCTTGAAGAGAATTTTGAGTAATTATAGTATGCATCAGCATAATCGTTAGTAGCAAAATTTTGATTTAATCTTTCGTATGGATAATATTCACCGTTTAAAAATAATTTAATATCTGATATATCTAAACGGTTAAATTTGGTGACTTCGACAGTAGCTTTATTCTTTGAGTCTATTTGGAATGCAATAACGACATAGCGAGGACAGTCCACATTAGTAGTAGTTTTCACACTCCATATTTCCTTTGTAGAACCCTCATTAAGGGTGGGCAATTCATGAAGTTCCCACTTTCTAAATAGCATTAGAATGGGCTTATCATTCTTCATTTGTTTTAATAATTCAATTTTGATTATGTCGTTAGGTACTAGGTGTTTTACTTTTAATTCAATACTATTTATAGAGATTTTAAATTCAGTATCGTTGATGGTTGTGATCACACAATTATTATCGTTCCTGGATCTGATCAATTTTAAATTATGTTTACCATACATAGCTGTATGATAGTCCTGACAAATTCCCAAAAAATGACTGATGGGAATCTGCATAAAAAAGTCCCATCTGCGTTCAAGTTAGGATTATCAGGAAAACTCCAACTGGCTACCTTCAAGTGTTTAGAATCTTCCAGATTGTAGCATAAGTAGCCTCGAATTAAGCTGACTATTCCCGGATTTTTCACATGTTCGATTTCAATACTGTTTAATTCATATACATATAATAGTGCCAAATAAAAATCCTCCTGCGTTGTTCACCAATTGTACTTCTCCGTTGCTCTTAATCTTATCAAGTTTACCCTTAATAAATAATGCAGCATCACACAAAAGTATCCAAGAATCATTTCGGTTAATGGAGATGTCAATGATGTCATTGTTTTCAAAAGATTTGGTAAATGGTAAGTAGGTTCGAAATTCTATACGTTTAATAGAATTATCTGTTAAGGGGCTCCTGTACAGATTTAAAACCTGGCTTGACAACATAAGCAATAGATTCGAGAAACAGTTTGTTTTCTAAAGTTAGGTCTACAACTAGTTTTTTACTCGAACGTTGGCTTTTGAACATTGAGTGAAATGAGATATCCCGACTTCTTTTATAGGGTTCAATAATTAGAACCATTTTTAAAATTCTAAACGTATAATTATTCTTCATCTCTAAAATTGACCAAATTAGAATTTTGATTTAAGACTCTTAAAGTAATGTTACTGATTTCCGATCTGTTGACTGGAAGATATATTAAGTTTTTCGGTACTTCATCAATCGAAAATCCTGGATCAGAACTTATGGGAAATTCGTAAATCTGATGTGAAGGTTTATCGTTGTAGTAAGCTCCTTGTGTTATATTAGTATCTATATGAGTTGTTCGAAATTTTACAATCTTTACAGGAAGGTTAGATTCATGTACTTTTTCACTCATTAAAATCCTCTTAGAGAATTCCAGAAGTGTAACCAATGAGTTTTCTCGCGTGAAGTCAATAGCAAAGTGTTTAAGAAATATTTCGCACTTTAATGTATTATTGTTGGGTTTCAAAAAGAAAAAAGATTCTTTATTTTTTTTAAGAATGATGTTATGGTCCACTGATCTTTGCTCAAATTGGGTTTGAAGATAATTATTAATATCTGTTATTTCATACGAACCGGGTGGTATTTTTATACTGTAAATTTCCTTCTTCTTCTTGTCGGAATCGCGATAAAAGAAGATGTTGTCCTCCTCGATATTTGGAATCGAATTATATGAATGGAAACCAATTAGACACAAGTCGTATTGATAATTCTAGTAGGAAAATCTATAGAGAGCGTTGATTGATGATTTCGCAAAGTGAATATTAAAGACATGACTAAAATTTATGAAGCAACTTTATTTAATTTATATAAAAATTTAATACACAAATGACCGCAATTGTAAGAATAAAAAATCTGATCCTGCTTTTTATTATAAAAAACATTTGCATTTTTTCCAAAATAATCAGCAAGTTCAATTGGTGGTTTGAGATTTCCAAAACTGTCATAATAATTTACAGTATCACCACGTTTTGAGTAGGCTACCCAATGTGTACCATCATGTTCTAACGAATTCAAGTTAACTATGCCGTTCTCATTATACTTCATCGTCTTTGGCAGTTCATTGCGCATAAAGACTCCTCTAAAATATGGGATACGCAATTTTTTGACATATTTCAAAATTTCATAGTTAGATAAAGCGTGTGGAGGTAAATTTACTGGAAGTTTTTTTTTTAAATAGTCCAAATCCTTTTGAAGATTTTTTAAGGTAAAGTCCCGAACCCTTTTTACCAATTTCTTGTTCAGTCATCATTGTCGTTGACCCATCATGAATCATTTTGCTTTTAGCATTTTTTATGTCAATAACATTTTCAGCTACAGTTATACAGGGTGATTCATTGGGAATGGGACATGATGAAACCCAAGATAGAGGACACCAAAATATGACGATTGGACGCAACATGCCTTATATCAATGTTGGGCGTCTCAGAGTTACAGGGTGTTAAAAGTTAAAATTTTATTTTAAAATTCCTTAATAACTTTTTGTGTTTTCACAGCATCAACACCAAAATCGGTATACTTAGGTTTTGTAAGATGCCAAATAAGGATTCTGATTTATTTTTTACGAAATTTCTAGAGGGCGCTAGTTACAACCCACCGCTTCGGTATATTTGGTCAAATTTTTTTATGAGTGTAACTAAGGTTAAATTTTATTCAATATATTGAAAGTGCGTCTATTTTTACGCAAAAAAGGTATTCTTGTTCAATCCCGATATCTCCCTTCGTTTACGAGATTTTTACCTATAAGCTAATTCGTGTCGTGCCATTTCAAATCCTCAAAAACGGAGGTGGTTGTGATTCACTTGCATAGCAACGCATTACTTAGCCGTTGTTACTTTAGCTTGTCAAAGTAATGTAGGATCGCGTCCCTTGTAGATAGGCGTTACTTTTAAGCTGGATACATGTTAGATACTAGGAATTAACTTTAAGATTGTCATACCCCTGGAGTACGACCCTGGTGGGCATTAGTTGGGGCATGGGAACTTCCCATGCCATGCCTTGTCGATGTTGGAAATCTCCGCAATAAACCGGGTCGGCATTGGAACTGCCTGTAATATACTTTGTCGGCATTTGAATTGCCCTTGATAAATTTTGTTGGCCCTATAGTGGCAGTTCCAATTCCCAGCTTAACACGTAACGGTTTGATGCGGCGGGTGGTGCAGACGGCACCCTAGCCAGGGTACGCCCATGGTTTATCACCATGGGTTTTAGTATTTAAGATTTTGCAGGGCATGTACAAGCCCTCTTTCTTCTGGGTTCGGTTGTCGTTGGTAACTCAGAAGTCGCGTCCGCGCTCGCTAAACTCACAAGTTACTTTATACTCTCTTTTGTTCACTTTACATTAATAAACGCATACTTATAGCCCTTTCCTATCTGTGATTTCATTATAAGATATAAACACCATCCTATATCTACAGTAGTATCAAAACCCGATACTACAGTAATTAGACTCTTTTCTTGTCATTTGCTCTTTTTAAGTAAAAAATAGTAATTTAAAAGTAAAAATGCCAAGGCATAATGACTTTTCCTTTAGTGAGATGCGCGATATGATTTGTGTTTTTGCTCAAATGCATTTTAACAGTCGTGCTGCAGCACGTAGTTATTTTGAATTATATCCCAACCGACAACAATCCAATCACAAATTATTCAGAAGCCTGTACAATCGTTTGGGAGAAACAGGCTCTTTTCGCCCTCAAAGCCAAAACAATGATGCTCGAAGGACTATCCCGGTTGAACAGGAAGAAGAAATTTTAGTACGAATTGCTGAAAATAAAACATTAAGTACACGCCGGTTAAGTGCAACGATGGGAATGAGTCAATCGTCTGTCTGGAGAATTTTACATAAAGAAAAATTCCATCCATATCATTTAACACCTGTTCAAAATTTGCTCGCTGAAGACCGTTCTGCTCGCTTAAGATTTGCTCGATTTTTGCAAGAGAAACAAAACGAAGATCCAAATTTTTTGAACAAAATTTTATTTACTGACGAGGCAACTTTCACACGACGTGGAATTTTTAACTGGAAAAATAGTCATTTATGGGATTCTGAGAATCCAAATGCTGTACGAGAAACACATTTCCTACACAAATTTAAGATAAACATTTGGTGTGGTGTAATAGGTGACTTTTTTATTGGTCCTTTTGAACTTCCAGCCAATTTAAATGGCCTTCGGTATTTTAATTTTTTGCAAGGACAACTTAACGAAGTTCTCGAATATGTTCCATTATATTTACGTCAAAATATGTGGTTCATGCAAGACGGAGCGGCTCCACATTTTTCTCTCCAAGTGCGCCAACATTTGAACAATGTTTTTCCACATCGATAGATCGGTCGTGGAAGTGAATTTCCGTGGCTTGCGAGAAGTCCAGACCTCAACCCATTGGACTTCTCAATATGGTCAAGTATGAAAGCAATTGTATACAAAGGAACAATTAATACTCGCGAAGAATTATGCCAAAAAATTCAACAAGCAGCTGATGAAATCAATAATAACGTCGATATGCAATTTAGAATAAAAAGATTTTTGAGAAAAAGGTTAGTAAAGTGCATTGAGGTGGAAGGTGGTCATTTTGAACAGTTGCTTAAATAAAACTTATTTTTCATTTGTTTAATGCGGCAAAATATTTATTTGAAAATTAATAAAACCGAGTTGAAATGGAACGAAACGAATTAGCTTATAGGTAAAAATCTCGTAAACGAAGGGAGATATCGGGATTGAACAAGAATACCTTTTTTGCGTAAAAATAGACGCTCTTTCAATATATTGAATAAAATTTAACCTTAGTTGCACTCATAAAAAAATATGACCAAATATACCGAAGCGGTGGGTTGTAACTAGTGCCCTCTAGAAATTTCGTAAAAATTAAATCAAAATCCTTATTTGGCATCTTACAAAACCTAAGTACACCAATTTTGGTGTTGATGCTATGAAAACACAAAAAGTTATTAAGGAATTTTAAAATAAAATTTTAACTTTTAACACCCTGTAACTCCAAAGCGCGAGAAATATCCCTAAACTGAATTAAGTGCTAGACAAAGTGCTAACTATGCTTTCTTTATAATATATATACGATGCCAATCTAAGATCAAGGATTCATTAATTCATAAGTTGTTGTCAAGTACTTAGACTAGTATTAAGTTGCATTATGCCACTTTAAGATCGTGTCAAAGCTGTATCGATTCATACTTGCTGTTCGTTCTAATGTGTTGTGTAATGTAAACCACCCTAATTTCTTAATAAAGTTTCACTGTTTTTTAAAACCCATTTCGAAGAGTGCCTCATTTAATTCGCGCAACATTTATATAAGGCATGTTGCGTCCAATCGTCATATTTTGGTGTCCCCTATCTCGGGTTTCGCCATGTCCCATTCCCAATGAATCACCCTGTATTATTTTCTTTAAAACTCGATGGAGCCTTCAATACAGCGTTAGAAGCTGTCTTTACCACATTAATTTCATAATTCTCACACGTAGCATTCTATATTATATTCTTGCTCTTAACGAAAATTGTTGAGTTCCTCTCTTGTGTTTGTCTCTCGTAAACCTCAGATTTTAAATCATTCTCATCAATCATCATCATTTTCAAGATACAGTTTATTTTTTTAAATAGACTTAAGTTTACTACTCAAGTAGGCTTTTCCTGGTTGCTAGGTAACATGAGGTCTATGATAAACTTATTAATAATTTTGTTTTCTGAAAATCATTCTTAGTTACTTCTTTTGATCTTACGTTTGAATTTTTTGATAATCAATTATTTTATCGTGTCATAATGCCAGATTTATTTACAACTCAAGAATATGCCGATATAATCTTTGTGTATGGTTGTTGCAACGGCAATGGAAGAGCAGCAGTTCGTGAATATGAAATACGTTTTCCCAATCGTAGATTGCCCAATTATCAAACGTTTGGAAGAGTATTTAGCTACTTACGAGAATACGGCTGTTTTCCCACAGCTAAAAATAATGAACATACTGGCCATAATAAAGAGGTTCAGTTAAATGAAAACATAATTGATATGGCAGAAAACCATCCAGAAATAAGCACCAGAGAAATAAGTGAAGCAGTTGGTGTGACTCATGTTAAGGCTTGGCGTACTTTAAACAGGACAGGTTTATATCCCTTTCATGTGCAGCAAGTCCAGAGACTTGAGCCTGTGGATGAAGTAAATCGAGTAGCATTTAGCCGGTGGATCATACAAAATCAGATAATTCATTACAGAATTTTCTTTACAGATGAAGCTTTATTTACCAGGGACGGCATCGTTAACTTGAGAAATGATCACAGGTGGGCTTTACACAATCCACACGCAGTAAGACAAATGAATTCCCAATACAGGTTTAGTGTAAATGTTTGGTGTGGACTGATAAACAATCATCTAATAGGCCCATATTTTTTTCCTGGAACCCTGACTAGCGCGATTTATTTGGACTTTCTACAAAATGCATTACATCTTCTTCTCGAAAATATTAATATCCGAGGTATGTGGTTCCAATACGATGGAGCGCCGCCCCATTCTACACGAGCAATTACAGAATATTTGAATGCTCATTACGAAAACCGATGGATTGGACGTCGTGGTCCACATACATGGCCTACTAGACCGCCAGATTTTAATCCATTGGATTATTACTTCTGGGGGCTTTTAAAATCTCAAGTTTATAAACGAGAGATAAACACAAGAGAGGAGCTCCTTCAAAGAATACACGACTGTTGTGCGACAATTAGAAATAATCCTAACATCATACGAAAGGCAATAAGGCAACTTTCGTTAAGAGCAAGCAAATGTATACAAGCAAATGGCAGTCACTTTGAACAACTCTTGTAACTGTTTTTTATTTTGTTGTGTTGTAATTGTTATTATTTAATTTAACTCTTCGTTATTACAATACAAAGATGTCGTCTAATTCGAACAATTATTAAATATTAAAAATTTTTTCAAAAAATGTCTTATTATTGGGATAGAATGCTACATAGAGTTTTAAAGAAAATAATATACAGGGTGTTCAAGTTCCAAAAAGATTCTAAAAAGATTTTTTCCTAGTCCTGACCTGCAATTTACAAACTCCGTTAATGGTATCTTATAGTGTACATTGAGACGTGACTACCTACGAAATTTGAATTAGTTGTAACGAGTTGGTCAAAAGTTATGACTATCAAGTCATTGAGTAAAAAAAAGGAAAACGCCCTGTATCTCGAGAATGAATCGAGATTTACCTATGATATTTGGGAGAATTTGAATCACGGTGAAGTATTCTAGCCCCCGATGGCGTATGTACAGTTAACTCTGAAACACCCTGTATGTGATGCAAACCTTGAGGAATTACTGTTTTTAGTAATGCATAACAACCTATATTCTCCATTTCAATAATATATGCATAATGAATTTAGAAACGAAAAAAATGGTTGCCAATAGTATATCTATTTATTCTGTATTTCCATTTTTACCTACATTTAAACGAATCATAGCTGCATATCAACGACCCACTGAAGAACTTGTGCTAATTATTAATGACACTATGTATGTTATTAATGACAAAAATTATCAACTGTTGAAGAGAGTCAGTATTTCTACAATTGAATTACCTTTTACCGGGAAGAAAATATTAGGAGCTGTTAATACTGATACTGGGAAAACCATTTATTTTTTTGAAGAAAATTATTATTGCATAATAAATGAGTGCAATTTTAATGTTGAGCGCTATGGTTGTATATCTAAAGACTTCAATGGTATTCCTTCGCTAATAGATAGTGTGTTTCATTATACTAAGGGTTTAATATATTTTTTCCAAAAAAATAATTATTTTCAATATGAGTTCTCAAATAGTTTAGTCAACTTTAGAAAACGAAATTTGAATATATTTGGAATAAGCTGACCAAATCTCACGTTGTATGAACAATTGAAATTAATACTTGCTCAATTAACAAACGCAGTTAAAAATAGTTTTTTTAAGAAAATATTGATGATGGTACTACAATATTTATTACTATAATAATAAAGTTTTTATTCATATGTTGTATATTTTTTACATCTATTACATATAGAACTATTAATGTATTCCCGTTTCATATAAATAACATTGTTACAATACACACAGAAGTAAATTTCATTTAAATCTTCGTAACAAATCAATGATTTAAAAAAATTGTTTCCTTTCACTCATTGCTGCGGTTGTCGTTCTGGTCGTCGTCGATCTCTACTCCAATCACATTTTTTATTAATTGCTGGAATTGCTCTATTGTCGTTATTTCTTGTTGAGTAAGATTTGGTTCTCCTCGTTGATTTGTCGGTTTTGCTAATCCTCCGTATATTGGAAACCACCTTCCAGTCATCGTCATTATTTCCACTTTTGTAAGCAATCCTCAAATGGCAACGGGGCAGCGTCTACAATAATTCTGGAATGTCATCATCCAGAGTACACATTGTTCAATGTCTTTCTTATTGAATAAAATAAATTTATGCCAAATACAGTGATCGCAATATAAAGCACCTCGAGCAGGAATTCGCACTAACTCTGGGTCTGATAGCATTTTTTTAAATTTTTACAATTGTCACGAGGAAAAAGTATTACACACTATTTTTCTTCTTCAAGTTTTAATATCAACAGGTAACACATTTTTTATTGTGGTGACACATATTGTAATTGATAAGTAAGGTGACTACACACCGCGAACATGTAATCAGTTTAACATTTGCTTACGAAAAAATAAGTTATAAAACGTAATTGTAATTTTTCAGCCTAACCAGTTCGTTTTAGTATCTCATACGGTGCTGTGTAATCCATCAAAAAATTTGTCAAAGTATGTAAGTTTTTATTATTATATTATAATAAATAGTTTCATCCTTTTTTTTTATTTTTTAGATGAATCTTTCGAAAATTAATGAATGCGAATTTCGTTCAGAAACCATTAATAAAACTACATGAATTAATACCAGAAAAAAAGTACAGTAGAACCCCGATTATCCGAGCTCCGAATTAACCGAGCTTCTAAAATATATATGTGAGCATTTCTTATTATTATTAGAAAAAAAAGCTGTTAATTAATATTATCTACAAGAAAAGAGGGTTAGTTATAAATTCGTTTAACGTAAGTGTGGGAAAAATGATAGAGGGTTTAGTTATCAATTCGTCTAACGTAAGTATGAGAAAAATTATGGGGGGTTCGTTAGTGGGAAAAAGAACGGAATGTTTATTAATTCTTTTAATGTAAACATAGACGTTTGGGGGTGGCTCCAACGTATGGGAATCTAATCTATTCCCGATACTTGAGTAGTAAACGATATCGCAGAGACCTAGGCGTTTTTTTTAACTGTTCCCTATAAGAAAAATCTTTCTTGCATTTAAAATCGTCGGAGCTGTCGAGGAATCTCCCTGGCTCGTGTGAGAGGTTTACTTATTTATGTTTTTGAACTCTTTTAGCGTGTAAATTTGTGTTGAAATTATGATGCGACACTGCTTGTACTTTGAATGTTTTGTTTCTGCTTGCCTTTTGTTCATGTTGCAAGAATTTAGACATTTTCTGGGTTCTTTCTAAGAAGGACCATATGCGAACTCATCTTCCTATCCTGTATTTATGATGTCCGACTGGGGTAGTCCTTGGTAAAAGTTCTTTCTTGTTGCTTGCACGTATGTTTTGTCTAATTTTAAGAACTTTAGTTGGCAGGTCAATTGCATTGGCCTGGTTTTTAGTTTTTGTGAATTAGTTCATTTTTTCCACTCGTACCATAAGGACCTACTCAATAAAATTCTCACTACTCTGTAGAAGTGTATATTTCTTGTTCTCTACGGAGACTCAAAATACCTCAACAATTTGTGCGCGAATGCAGTGAGTTATTGCGTTTTTACGAATTATACTCATATTTGGTTGGAGTTTTGATAGTTAAGTGTAATACGAACTGCTTTGTTTGAATTTTCGTTTGCCGTATTATAATGGAGCAAAACAAACGTAAAAGAATTGTCGTTCCTATTGAAGAAAAGTTAAAAGCTATCAGAAGAATTGAAGCAGGAGAGACAATTAAAGTTGTTGCCCGAGATTATGGAGTAGGTGAGGTAACAGTTGGAGACCGGAAAAGAAACCGCACAAAAATAGAAGACTGGTGTATAAAACAAGTTTCTTCGTTCTCAGGAAGAAAACTGGCGATTATGAAAAGGTTAACGAAGTTTTATTCATGTGGTTTAACCAGCAACGGTCAAAAGGTATGCCTCTATCAGGTCCAATTTTACAACAGAAAGCATTAATAATTAGTAGGCACTTCCCCGGGATAGATCAGTTTACCACCAGTTCTGGATGGCATGACCGCTGGAAAAAACGGTACGGTGTACGACAACTGACTGTATGTGGAGAAAAACTTTCTGCTGATGTATCATCAGCTGATAAATTTAAACAGGACTTTAAAAAGCAAATCGAAGATTGTGGGTACACATGTGATCAAATTTACAACTGTGACGAAACTGGTCTGAATTATAAAATGCTTCCATCAAAAACATTGGCATCTCGACAGGAAAAATCAGCTCCTGAGCACAAACGAAGTAAAGAAAGATTAACCATAATGGCATGTTCCAATGCATCTGGTAAGCACAAAATCCCACTGATGGTGGTTGGCAAGTCTGCACGTTCAAGAGCTTTAAAAGACATCTCACCCAAAACCCTACCAGTATATTACAAAAGTCAGAAGAGCGAGAAATATCCCTTAATCCTAGGAACCGCTGACCATAAGATGTCGACTTTGCATTTGTGCTCTATAAAACTACTTGCCGCATTATAACATTAACATTAAGTTCGTGTCAAAGCTAATTGCTGTTCGTCTTAATTGTTCGCTCTAGTTTAAGTCATAAACCCTATTTTATATTTTTTCTCTTAAAGCCGAAAAATAAAATTTTTTAAAAGTGATTCTCTTTGAACCCTCACTTAATTAGCGCATGGATGGACGCGATCTTATTTACTAACTGGTTTAAAGAAGAGTTTGTGCCAACTGTAACTAAATTTTTTAACAGGAATCATCTTCCTATTAAAGCAATTTTGTTAATGGATAATGCCCCCTCTCATCCTGGAGAAGGACTTCACGTAGGCGAAATTATTGCAAAATTGTTTCCTTCAAACGTAACCAGCATAATGCAACCAATGGATCAAATAATCGTCGAAAACATTAAAAAATGTTATAGGCGTTTATATCTTGAACATCTGTTAGAATGCACAGAAAAAGAGGATGTTATTAGTGGGATGAAAAAGATTACATTGAAAAATGTTATTTACTGGATAACTCAAGCTTGGGAATCTGTGCGTGGTACCACTATTCAAAAATCTTGGTCACAAATTATTGATTTTAAGGACTATAATGACAGTGAAGATGATACTCCATTAAATGAATTAGCTTTGAAATTGAGAAATCGTGGGGAAATGTCCTGTTCAAATTTTGACAGCAAGGCAAAAGAAGAAAAAAATTTGCTTGAATTAATGCAAAACTTAAAAGGTTGTGAAAATGTGACAAAACAAGATGTTGAATGGGTTACAGCAGATGATTTAGAAGAAGAAATGAGTATTGAAAAAATAACGAATGCCTTTCAGGAAACCGAAAAATCAGATGACAGTGACGATGACGAAGCGGTGGATGCACAGCCTCCCACTAAGATCTCTCATCAAGAAGGTTTTGCTTCTTTGGAAAAAGCTTTGAAGTATATCGAACAACAACTAGAGGCAATCCCAGTGGATTTGCTTTTTCTTAATAAATGGAAAAACATTGCAGCGAAAAAAAGAAGATGCAATATGAAAGAAGAGCGCATAGATACCTATTTCACTGTTTTATAATATACTTATTTACATGTTAAAAACTTTAAAAAATCGTTTAAAGTATTGGTGTTTGTTTTTTGAATGAATAAAAAATAAATCCGGATTATCCGAGTTTTCAGTTATCCGAGAAGAGTGTACCCCCACGTTACCTCGGATAACCGGGGTTCTACTGTATATAATTAAGAGGCTATATATTACAAACACTAAATTTGGAGATGTTATGAAAGTAGAACTTGAAGAGAGTATAGTATTCCTACCACGACGGATGACTGATCTGCTTAAAGGAGACATTAACAACTTTGAATCTAATAAATATGTCATGATTTTCAAGATAATGCAATCTATCGACTCTTCATCCAACAGCAATTTTTGATATTGAACATATATAATATATGTGTAGGTATGTTAATCATTTTGATGTGGAAATAAAAATTGATAGGAAACAGCTTTTTCATTTAGTTATTATAATTCTTCATAATGAGTGAGGCTGATAATATAGTAACATCATCATCGGACATATCTAGGAATAGTGACGACACTCTTTGGTTAATCCAGACAGAATATTCTATTTTAAGGAAAAATGTGAGCGAACAGGAAAAACGCAGATAGCTTCAAAAACTTAACAAATCAATCCGATTACAAATCAAAGTTCTGAAAGTAGAATCCAACGTGGGGACTTTAAAAAAGGTGCATACGAATTTAGGTCATTTAAAACGTATTAAAGTATTACTTATTAAGCAATTATTGAATCCAGTTCATACAGGTGGTAGTGATAGTAGTAAGTACTTACAACATAAGCGTATTAATAGAGTAAAATGGGAGGATGTTAAATTAGCTTTTAAATGCAGAATTAAAACAGGTATAATTATTAATTTAGTATATAAAGATGTAAACACATTTCTAATGAATGCATCTCATATATTTAAATCTCGAATTTCTAATATTTTGAAAGAACATCATTTATTAAAAGTGAATACTTGTTTTTGTGGAGAGTTCATAATAAGAAAAAATGATGAGGAAAAGCTGAATATAAATATTTTAATGCAAAAAATTTTATGATCGACTTAACTACAGATCTATTGCAGTGGTTTGAAGATAATGTAGTTGCTAAAATTTTAACAAAAATTGAGGATTTTCAAGAACGAGATAGTGGGTGGGCTCTCCATCAAATAATTAGCTTAGAAGTAAATATTAATAAGTATAAAGTAGGCAATGGTGGTTCATCATTTATATGATAGCTCTTCCGGAAAAAATTGCTCAAAAACAACGAAATACTGATGAAGCATATTTATTTTGGAGTATTAAATCGGCTCTGTTTCCAGTCTCAAAAAATGCAAGTAGTGTTTCTTCCTATCCTCATTATAAGTCAGTACTCAATGTAGAAGGATTTTATCTTCCTCTGACATTTAATCAAGTTCCTAAATTTGAAAGACTTAATAATATATCTGTAAATATTTATATGCTTGAATTTGGTGAGACTGGATTAGTAACAGTTCCTGCAAAATTGACGAAAAAAAACTGAATAGACATGTTAATTTATTATTGATTCAAAATTTTTACTGGCCAACAATTCACGAGTGTGAACCGATTCCTGAAGATGATAATAATGATGATATAGAACCTAAATATCATTTTTGTTGGATAAAAAAGCTTTCGCGTCTCATATCTACCCAAATAAGTAAACATAATGGTAAAATTTATGTATGTGACATGTGTTTAAATTATTTGTTAACTAAACAACGGCTAAATCAACATTCTAGTTTATGCGAAACGAAAAATAAGTGTCAAATTTCATTTCCTACTAAATATCAGTATCTTAAATTTCAAAATTATGTCTTCAAACAGACAGCCCCCTTTATAGTTTATGCAGAGTTTGAGTCAATTTTAGAAAAAAATCCTCCTGTGGAAAATGATAAAACTAAAGCATATCAACAACGTCGAGCATTCAGCGTAGGTCTTTATCTTAAATGTTCCTATGATGACTCCCTATCATACTATCGTAGTTATCGAGGAATGCATTGTTTAGATTGGTTTTCAGAACAATACAAAATCTTGAAGAATTAGTTTATTTGCAAATAAAAAATATTAAACCTATATCTGAAACAATTGATCGTAGCACTGCTAGGATATGTCACATTTGTGAAACATTTTTTCAACCGGATGACATTATCGTAGTTGATCATGATCATTTCATTAGCAAAATAAGAGGCTTTAGCCATCGAAAATGTAACTTAAATTTTCAAAAACAATATATCGTTACAATTTTTTTTCATAATTTATCCGCATACGATTCCCATTTTTTGATAAAAAAAACTTGGAGAAGAAAAACAGATTACATTATTACATTATTATTATAAAGAGACGTATATTTCATTTACCATACATAGCTCTAAAACTGAAATAAAATTTAGGTTTATAGACTCATATAGATTTCTTAATACATCTCTCAATGAACTTGTATCGACATTAAATATGTCTAATTTAAAAATACTCAAAAAGGAATTTTACTACAGAACAGTTTACTTTGCTAACACGGAAGGGTGTTTTCCCTTATGATTATCTAGATCACTTTGAAAAATTGAATGAAACAACGATCCCCTCTAAAGGTAGTTTTTATAGTCTGTTACAAAATGAACATATTAGTGATGAGGATTATGAACATATCAAAAATGTTTGGAATGCATTCAATATTCAAAATTTAGGACAATATTCTGGTTTATATTTAAAAACTGATGTTCTTTTAGCAATTTAGAGAAAATTCTCACAAGATCTATGGGCTAGATCCTACTTGGCATTATACTTTACCTGGTCACGCTTGGGACTGTATGTTAAAGTACACGAAATGTCGGTTTCAACTTCTTAACGATGTTGACCAAGTTATGTTCATAGAAAATGGGTTAAGAGGGGGGATTTCCATGTGCTCAAATCGTTATTCTGAAGCTAACAATAAATATATGAAAAATTATGATCCTATTAAGCTATTAATTTATCTTTTATACATTGATTGCAATAATTTATATGGATTTGCTATACAGCAATTTTTACCTTATCGGAACTTTAAGTAGGTGAAATGTTTAGAGAAATTTTATGTATTTGCAATTGCAGACGATTCTCCAATTGGGTATACACTGCTGCACAAAACTATAAAGCCACTTGGAAAAATTGCGTAGGCTCTGGAAAAGACGTCCGTTTTGGCTGAAATTTTTGTTACACATATATTTTAGGCCTCCAAATGATATCCTAAAGTGATATTACATTGTGGGTAAATTTGATGTGAAAAACTTAATAATACCATGTTATAGCGTTTTTGACCCTGCGCAAAACTATAAGGCCACTTGATTTTTTTGTGTAAATTCCGGGAAATTTGGTTCATTCATATTAATTGTTGTCTGTTTTAGTAAAGATTATGTTTATACTGTTTTGATGAGTTATATCGCGTGGAAATAAGCTCAGTGAATTAGAGAAAGCGCGCATCATTTCGTTTAAAGCACTTAACTGGTCAAATCGTCGCATCTCTCATGAGATTGACCGTTCTAAGACAGTAATCGATAACTTTTTACGCAATCCTGATGGGTATGATACCAATAGAGCTGGCGGACGCCCATCTGCTCTGACAGCACGTGAAAAAATACTGGTAATCAAGGCTGCGTCTAACTCGACGGTGTCTTCTAAGAAGATTGCCCATGATTTAAAGCTTGGATGTTCTGCCATGACTGTCCGCAGGGTGCTTCACAACAGTAGCGTAATTGTTCGTGGTAAACTGGTGTCCTGCCCGACACTTACACCCGCTCACAAAGCCGCTCGACTTGCCTTTGTGGAAGAAAAATTGGCGCAGCAAGTAAATTGGAATAAGGTTCATTCATTTGAAATTAGGTTGACTTGCGATAACGAAAATGGTTTTTAGGTAGTCTGGTCAGACGAAAAAAAATTTAATCTGGACGGACCAGATGGTTTTTCTGGCTATTGGCGCGATTTGCGCAAAGAACCGCGGTATTTTTCTAAGCACAATTTCGGGGGCGGCAATGTCATGGTATGGGGCGCATTCGATGCAAGAGGAACACTTCCTTTGGCATTTATATTGAAGAAAATGAACAGTGAAGATTACCAACAAGTTCTCGACGAACACCTCATCGCATATTGGCTGCCAGATTTCTTGTTTATGCAGAATAACGCAGCTATTCATCGCAGTAGGTCGACGCTGCAGTACTTCACCGATCAACACATTGCGCTTTGGCACAACTGGCCAGCCTGCTCGCCGGACCTTAATCCCATAGAAAACCTTTGGGGATTACTTGTTCGTGAAATTTATCGTGATAACAAACAATACACTTCTGTTAATGAGTTGAAAACTGCTATTTTGATCGCGTGGGCTAACATCGACACACAAGTTCTTAGCAATTTGGCCCTCTCTATCCCAAAACGTTTAGTTGAAGTTATTAAGAATGCTGGTGGTCCAACTAAATATTGATTTATCGTTGTTATTGTTATTTGTTGTTAATTCGTAATTAAACGTTGAAAAACAAAGTGGCTTTATAGTTTTGCGCAGGGTCAAAAACGCTATAACATGGTATTATTAAGTTTTTCACATCAAATTTACCCACAATGTACTATCACTTTAGGATATCATTTAGAGGCCTAAAATATATGTGTAACAAAAATTTCAGCCAAAACGGACGTCTTTTCAAGGACCTATGCAATTTTTCCAAGTGACTTCATAGTTTTGTGCAGTAGTGTATATTAGAAGTTGATTTAGATTATGATGACCCTTCCCTACACGATCTACGTAGATTTACCATTTTGCGCTGAACATAAACCACCTCCTGGCACCAAATTTCCGAAATTATTAACGACACTTGAAAATAAAAGAAATTGTGTAATTCATTACATAAACCTGAAACAGGCACTTAATCGTGGTTTAATATTTTTTTTAAATCATCGCATTCTTCAATTCAAACAAAGTGCCTGGTTGAAACCCTATGTTGATCTTAATACAAAATTACGATCCCATGCTGATACTTCATTAGAAAAAAAACTATTTAAATTAATGAATAATGCAGTTTTTGGAAAAACAGTGGAAAACGTGAGAAAACATCCAAACGTAAGATTAATTAAACGATGAGAGGTGAGATATGGAGCTAAAAATCTAATTTCTAGTCCAAATTTTTATAATGCAGTATATTTTAGCGAAAATCTTATAGCTCTTGAAATGAAAGGAACAAACATTATCTTCAATAAACCTCTCTATATTGGAATGAGCATATTAGATATTTCGAAAACTGTCATGTATGTCTTTCATTATGATTACATGCTGCAAAAAATGTCAATAGATAAATGTAAATTAATGTACACGGACACTGATAGTTTTATATATGAAATTAAAGCTGATGCTATCTATAGAGACATTATTAAGGCAGACATATTCAAATTTGATACCAGCGAGTATTCTACAGACAATATTTAAGTAGCTTGCCGTGGTACCTTTATTGAATTGAGATGAGATAATTGATTGGAAAAGGTCTTCCAAAGAGAGAAGATATCTACAGGGACGGACTCATCCCACCCTACATTCGATTGCTAGAGACGTTGCATGATTATTTTTGCGCGTACTGTAACCGGACCAACTAATCCTAGTGGATCAAATATCTTAGCAATAGTGGATAGTATTTGCCTTTTAGTGATCGTCTCTTGGGTATTAGGGCGGACCGAGTAATTGAAGGTGTCGTTGTTCGGATGCCAGAACAATCTAAGTGTTTTTCGCGTTTTGTCTTCTGACAAATCCAAGCTTTCAAGTTGGCCTTGGTCGCAATCACGCAAAACTTTCGGTTTGTTTGAGTAAAATTTCCGCAATGGAAAACAAGCATCCTTCAGAATTTTAACAATTTGGTTTTTCAGTGTTATTGCATTTTCAATGGTGTCAGAACCTGTTAAGAGGTCATCGACGTAAAATGAGTTCAATATAGCCTTACAGGCATTGGGGTAACCTTCCGAATTCTCGATTGCAGCGTGATTTAAAGAACGCGTTGCTAGAAATGATGCAGAAGCCGTACCGTAAGTTACTGTATTTAATGTATAATGTTTAATCTCGTTTTGGCGCTCGTCTTCGGAATTCGAGCGCCAAAGGATGCGCTAAAAATTCCTGTCAGTTCTTCGAAGTTGCACCTGATGGTACATTTTTTCGATGTCCCCCGTAAACACCACATTATGACATCGAAAATTTAGAATAATTGTGAACAAATCTGGTTGGACTATAGGCCCAGTCATTAAAATATCATTTAGGGATACTCCGCTGTCGCTTTTCGCTGATGCATCAAATACAACGCGCAATTTCGTGGTGGTGCTGTCAGTTTTAAAAACACCATGATGTGGCAAATAGTAGGTTCCTTCAATTTCAATATCGGAATCATTTATTGGCGTCATGTGTCCTAATCCTATATATTCAAGCATGAAATTACAATAATCACGTTTCAAGTTTTCATCTCGCCGAAATCGCCTCTCTAAACTGTAAAAACGCTTCATAGCTAAGTTTTTTTGAATCGCCTAATTCAGCTGCGTCTGAAATCAGTGGTAATCCGACTTCAAAGCGCCCGCTTGATAAGCGCGTACAATTATCAACGAAATGTTTCTCGCTAGTTATATCTTGATATTTCGATAGAGCCTTTTTAAAAAAACACAAACTTTCACAGACCGAATTTATTACAAAAAACTTCTTAATGACCTTCTATACTAACAACCAGAACAATAATAATAATCCTTTCTCTTAATTAACTACTTTATATAAAATAAATGCTTAGCTTAGGTAAAAAACATTATGCGTTCTAGTTAGGACAATACATCGATAAACTTTCCTATGGTGTCTGTTGTTTATGTCTGTAAAATAATACTGACGCGTCTATCTGGCGCCCGTGCATCTAGTAAGTTCCATTAGGTATCCCATGATATAACTCGCACGCAATATCTCTAGGCAATTCGTTTTTAGGCCCAGTTGCGTTTTCTAAGAGCCAGAATTTTTCCATTTGTTTATGCAAGTCGCTATTTGTTATCGACAGATTACAGATGGTTGTATTTTCTTCCGCCTGTTGAAGATTGCTTGATAATAATGAGCCGATTAAGATCCAGCCTAATTTGGTTTTGTGTAAGATTGGCTTATTTTTTCCTAATTTAATTTGCCCCACACATAGGATGTCAAAGAAAACATTTACTCCTAGTAAAATGTCAACAGGACGTGAGACATTGAAGTTTTTGTCTGCAAGTTGTATGTTACGTGGCACGTCAATTTGGGAGAGATCAAAGGTGACTTGCGGCAGATTTTCAGTTATTTTGTCCACGATTAAAAATGGCTCCCTTGACTTGTATTTGCCATTGGTGGCAGTAAACTCCGCATCGAGTTTACTTGAAATGTTACTGAATGAGTTGTTTATTCCTGCCACAGGAATAATAAATTTTTGCCTTTTTAAATTGAGTCTTTTGTGAATTTGTCACAGTGAATTTGTTATGAAATTGCCTTGTGATGCGCTGTCTAGAATTGCTCTAGCCTCTACCAAATTACCCTGATAATCCTGTATTTCTATCATGGCAGTAGCTAAAACTATTTGTTTGTTTTTTGGATTTAAGCAATGCATGTTTACAAATGGTACAATATTCGCTTCTTCCGTGTTTTGGGTGTAATGTGTAGGATTGTTTGCTTGTGAACCCTGTATCGGGGTTGGTGTGTAAGTTGATTGCGTTTGTCGTGCGTTGGTGTGTGATTGTGTGACCTTCTCAGAAGGACTTTCAGTTCTTGAGTTAAATTGATTAGTTCCTGTGTTGTTCTGGTTATTTTAGAATGCATGAAGCAATGAGTGGTGTTTACGACCACAATGCTTGCATCCTGCCGAATTGCAAACGCTTTTATCATGAAATGGTCGCAGACAGTTGTGGCATAATTTGTGTTTTTTGACTTCTGTATGGAGATCAGTTACAGACATGTTTTTATTTTTTCGCATTGAAAGTTTAAATGATTTTTATGACAAAATGCACAACGAATTTTTCCTGTGGTTAGATGTGCTAGGACTTTGTTATGTGAAATTTTATCGCCCTTATTTTTAGTGTCTAGTGTTTCTAGAAAGTTGCACCGTTTGGTTAAGAACCTAGTCATTTGCTTAATTGTAGGAAAGTCAATGTTTTCCTTGTTCAAGAATTCTTCCCATTCTCTTTTAGTAGAGGGGTCAAGTTTAGAGAATAATATGTATACGAGAAGAGTGTCCCATGTGTCCACGGGTTGACCTAAAACTTCTAAAGCCCTTAAATTTTTTACAAAGCTTTCAAGTAAGTTACGAAGTTGGTGGTGTGATTCATTTTTTACTGAAAAAGCTTCAAATATGTGTTTTATGTGACTGTGAACGATCATTTTTTTATTTTGGTACCTGTCTTTCAGCATGCCCCAGGCTACAATATAATTTGAGTTAGAAATCTCAAGGGATTGTATTAATTGTGACGGTTCGCCCTTTAAACATGATTTTAAGTACCAAAACCTTTGCACGTTATTGAGTTGTGAATTTAAATGTATTAGAGAGTTGAAAATGTCGTAAAATGTCATCCATTGACTGTAGGTGCCGTGAAATTCTGGTAGACTGATGGATGGTAGCTTAACAGGCCCTTGCAAGTCTATATTTGCACTCGCAATTGAACCGCTACTTGAATGTTGAATTGGATTACTGCTTTGTACCTTAAGATGGTCTGTTAGTAGTTTTTTGGCACGCCCAGTGGCGCCGTAGTATCTGCTTTCGAAATCTCACCTGTCATCCTCTTGAAAACTACCTCCAGTTAAGCATTCAATGTCAGTTTGTACATCATTGAATGCTTCTAAGCAAAAAGTAATTTTGTCTAATCGGACACTCAGTTCATCATAATTCCCAGAGAAACAATTAAAGTTATCTAGGTAAGTAATAAGTCTGGTTATTTGTGATTTGAATTGCCCCCTTTTTAATTTTAATTTAGTTAAGCTGTCGCTTATTGATTGAGAATTTTCGCTAGCGGAAACGGCATCCTTTTTACTGGTCATTTTCAACCTCTAATTTGGTATTGAATGTCAGATCGATGCAAATTGGAGAAAATGGGAAGTGGAAAATTGGATGGTGACTTACCGATGTGTGGCTGTGTTGCACTACACTATACAGTTTCAACACAGAGTTTCACTGAGTTAATTTTTTACTGATTGACCATCCGGCTCGAAAGACCATATGATGAGATGTGGAGGACCTATTGGTCGCGTTAACTTTTTGAGATGGTCGCACTGGATAATTAAACTCACTTGGTTGGAAAACAGACAATAATATGTATTAAATTCCAAAGGCTATGTTATAACTGAAGGGTAAAAAAAAGGGTATATCTAAATGACTAAGTATATGTCAAGAGGTATCAATGCGAATTGTCTCTCGCTTTCCTTTGGACGAACGCTGCGTATAAAATTGAGTGTTAGCAATTTGAGTTCTCGCGTACGAGGACGCTTCGAAAACTACACAATGATGATAAGAGATATTTGTTGGAAAACAGTCACGATACCCTCCCCTGTGGACATTTTAAGCTTTTATTAAATGAAAAACATTAATAAACGTAAACTAGTAAAAATTATTTATTTATCCTTTCTCTTAAATATCTATGCATATCTACAGCTACTAGAATTGACATAATTGCAGCATTGTAGCAAAGTATTAATATTTCTTCAGTCCTATGTTCTATTGTCAAAGACTGTGGCATTATAATTTTGTAAACTATTATTCTGTCGTGATAATTTTCTGTGGAGCTCGATCATCGATATATTCCTCCAATCTGAGTCTCCACGAGTCCGGTTAAGGTAATGAATCTGTATTTTGTATTGAGTCACATTCTTTGGTAAGGAAATGCAAAAAGATGAAATAGCTCCGTTTACTAGCTCCATTCGATTCCATGTTATGGGCCATGTGTCGTTGAACTTATCAAAACATATAAACACTGTTTCATTGTTATGAGGTTTATGTATATCAAATATATTATTCACTACAGCAGTTAAGATTAAAAAATGTTGTGCTAATATTACCACAGCGCAGAAATAAATAAGCTACTTATGCCCTGGTTAATCAATTTAACACTAATATTGGACCCCCATGACGTGAATTACCCCCCCCCCCCCTCCCAACGGTGCGGATGCAATCGTAACCTCAAAAAAAAAAACGGCACCGAGTTCCGATCCGCTATCGACATTATTTTTTTAATTACACCGATTCAAGATAGCACTATACCCAATTAAACCAAATACACTCCCGATGGCGATCTGGTTGCGATATAAATCGGACGAACCCCACAACCCAACGGTACTGGGTTCCAATCCTCCAAGACACTCTTTTTTTTTCAATTACACCAAAACGCACGGGGAGTTCTTGCACTGCACAAAATAACGTTAACGTTCACGGACATCACTTACCTGCTAACGCTTTTGAGCCAGAACTCTCTTTATATATCTACTAATAATGTGATGAATTTTGTTTTAACAGGGGAATGATGTACTTGTGAAACAATAATTTGATTGGCCCCAAAGTTAACAGCGGTTTCTACTATGGGTACCCTTACAACAGAATCTTGTTCATCATTTGTGTGCATCGTCTCGTCAATGTTTTCTTCATTCTCAATTCTAGTAGCAGATTTGTTCTGTTCTTGATCTAGGTTTACTACCATAGATATTTGGTCGGTTAAAAGTCCAGCCATTTTTTTTTTTTTTTTGTCGAGGAAAATCTTCGAAAGACACCCGGCCTGTTGTTCTGGTGGCCGGATAGTGTGGGATTCACTCGGGGAACACTCTTTGGCGTTAACCGACGGTCCCCGAGCGCCTACTCACTAAAAACCCCGTTCTCTATAGTTAAACTGTCAAGACCCGGTACCGTCCCGAGGGACATCTCGTCAGTGTCTTGACAGTGTTGTGCGCTTTGTCGCGCTGTCTTCTATTAGGAGTCCTCTCCGCTTGATGGAGAGTCCTCCTCGCTGTCCGTGTAGGCCTTAGGATCTGTTTGGGCCTTTGTCCTTTCTTCGATTTCCTTCCGTTTGATCATGCTCGTGATCGCATCGGTGGCTACGTCCCACTTATCGGCACTTTGGAGCATCCTGTCGATAAGTGTTTTCGGTGTTAATTCCTTCTGCGGATTTTGTCAACCGTCGTTCAGGCACTCGGCAGATTCTGTCTGATATCGTTGTACTTGGGACAAGAGAAGATGACGTGCTCTGCTGTGTCGTAGACACCGCAGATATCACAGTTCAGCTCCGTCTTGTCCAAGCGGTGCGTGTAGTGTCGGAAGCATCCGTGTCCACTGAATGCTTGGGTCAGGTGGTGGTTCAGCCGTCGATGTTTACAGTCGATCCACCCTTGTAGATCCAGGATTAGGCGTTTCGTCCATTGTACTTTGTCCTGGAGGCGCGTCCATCGGGCCTGCCACTTGTCGATGGTGGTTTTACGCGCTTCCTTCTTGTCCGCTTCGGTAATTAAGTGAGGGTTCCAAGAGAATCACTTTTAAAAAAACTTTATTTTTCGGCTTTAAGAGAATAAAAAATATAAAATAGGGTTTTTGACTTAAACTAGGGTGAACAATTAAGACGAACAGCAATTAGCTTTTACACAGACTTAATGTTAATGTTTTAATGCTGCAAGTAGTTTTATAGAGCGCAAATGCATAGTCGACATCTTATTGTCAGCGGTTCCTAGGATTAAGGGATATTTCTCCTCCACCCTCAGTGTTTTCAACGTCCTCGTTGACAATTCGCTGAAGAGTTCTTAGGGGGATGGATTTCAAGGCTTTATGTTTCTTCCATTGATATAATACAATTGCTAGTACACTTATCATAACAATGCCAACAATGGATACAATATAAGACGTGTTGTCAGAAGGGACTAGTTCCTCAAAATCAATGGGTTCGATAAGATCCCCTGGAATTAAATCTGGATTTTCCAAATGTTTTATTTGGAAATTTAGTGAAAAATTTGTTAAGTGAGGATTTGTCACATCGGAAAACTTGGTCATGTTATTAATGGTTAATGCATATTTGTGATTCTTAATAATTACGTCACACTGACTTTGAATAAGTGAACATCCTTTAATCCGTACACTCTTGAACTTAAAGCAATCTTCGTATATTATTTCCGACGTTTTCGTACAAACTAACAAGGCATTACTATATGTTAACGTATGCACCTGATAATTATTTGGCACAGTGGCGTATTGACAATCATTTATAGTACAACTAGTAATATGAGGGTTGAAGCATAACCATTTAGCATTAACTTCGTCACATTCTTTATACCATAGCTCGTTACAGTAATATTTGCTAGGACTAATTATAATTTGGGACTTATTATTAGGAATAGGATATATGAATTGTAGATCACAGGTATCCAATTCAAATATGGGTATTTTAACTGCTATGATGACCATTTCATCGAGTATCAACATTCTTGTTTTGCAAATGAAGGTTAACTCGGTGAGATGTTTTAGGGGCCATAGCGTATTCTTAGGATAGTGTGACCGGAGATATTGCCATACCTCTTTTATTTCTGAGGGAGATAATAATTCAAGATCTAAAGTTTCGACACGTGCAAAAGCAAATAATCGAACCAATTTTTCAAGAATCTGATTTAGTTGATTAAGTTGAAAATATTGATCTTGAAGTCCTAAGCTTAAAGTCATGCTATTTTGTATTTTAGAAAATTCCTTGGAGATGAGTTTTGAATTTTCATTAATTTTATCGACGGTATCCTTGAACTTGAGCATAATACATCCCGCTAGTGAGCTTAGGTCATTGATTTTTCTCATAGAATTTAATTGATTATGCCTTATTACTTCCAGATTTTGAGTGATTGTTTCGAGGTCCTGATTATCAAGATTTCCAGTGATAAACTTAATTCCACTTCCAAGGAAGTTTAATAAGTCGCGTTTCTTTCGTTCTTTTTCGTGATGTATTTTAAGTTTATCATAGGTACCATAGGTATCATTAAGGAGTCGAAAAGTATGAAAATACAAAGGTCGCAACATGGTATTTTCCTGTTTGTCTATAGTGGACTTTTGAATGACAAGGTTAGTTAAAATACGAGATAAGGTAAATTTAATATTAGTAAGATTATAAGGAATATAAGTAGTGTGGTAATGATTAATAATTAATGAGGGGGCTATGTCCTCGGAATAATATCCAGTGCTAGGGAGTTGATGCACTTGAAGGGCCTGCGTCCGGAGGATCGGGATCAGGAGGCTGCGGAAACGGAAAAGTTTTTCTGAGTCTTTTTATTTTTCTAATGTGTGTATTCAAGGGTTTGTTTTTTCTTGACGTACTTATTACCTTATTCTTAAGGACATTCGTAACCTTAGCGGGTATATATCGGGGTAGTATTTTATTGCGACGGGTGGTCTTTTGATAGACAGTGTCTCCGGCTTGAACTTCAGGGGGCTGTTCTGGGTTTTTATTTTGTTTTTGTGTCCTCTGGGATTGTCTTTGATGGGTTGTTTTGTAAATGTTTTCGTGAAAGGGCAAGAGTTCTTTCTTTCTCTGCTCATTATATTGTTCGTAAATAGTGAGGTCGGTATTAATGCTGGGTTCATGAAAATAAGGACCATAAAGTATAGAGAAAGGGGAGTGTCCAGTTGTCGAATGTATGCTTTGATTATAGATTAAAATTGCTGATATCATGAGGTTTTGGGGTGTTTCTTCTGGATTCTTTGTTTTGAGCACACGTAGTTTCTCGAGAAGGGTGGAATGGAGCCTTTCGATAGGGCTATTAGACGAGGAGTTTCCTGCGGTTGTATAGTGTAATTCGATATTGAACAGATGACAAAATTCCTTTAAAATGTTATTTTGGAACTCATTACCTTGATCTGAAACTATTTTTTGTGGGGTGTTGTGATGAGCACAGTAGTGCCTTAGTTTATTTAAGACGGTTATGGCGTTTTTGTCCTGTAGGTAGTAGGCTTGGGCATATTTCGAAAAGGAATCTACGATCGTCAGAAATTGGCAATTTGCAAAATAAAAGATATCTATGTGAATGGTTTTAAAAGGTTTGTCGGCTAACAAAGGTCCTTCGTAGGCGATTCGATAGGGATGTCTCTCGTACTTATTTTGGAGACATATTTCACAAGTATTGATATAGTTGGTAATGGAATCTCGTAGTCTCGGCCAGTAATATTTTTGTTTAAGATTATTATATGTTTCAGTGATACCATTGTGATTGTTTTGATGGTAATTAGAAATGATTTCCTGTTGGCTTTCGGTGTCGGGGACGTCGGTCAGGCACGTGTTGGAAAATGCAAGCTTGACGGATTCATTCAGATTGGCCGTTATCACTCTTTGAAACTCGAGCCTTAATTCGTCGTCAGGAATGTATATGGTGAATAAAACATCTGGTCGTATTACGTCTTTAAGGATGTTAACCCTAGAATACTAACGTTATTTTAGCATACGTAGTTACTAAGGACACGTAAATTTTACGTACTGTGTCAAAATCTGCTGTTATGGACCGTTATGGATGGTTATATTGCCAAATTTTTTGGTAAAAGGCATTTTTTCAAAACTTAGGTCTTTTATTATTTAAATATTGCATATAGTAATATAAAATATAAAAAAAAACGTAACTGAAATTAGAACTTTTGAAAAATAACAACAATGATTATAAAAATTTAACTACTTATATGAACAACGATAAAATTATTCTTCACATTATCAAAAAGAATGACATTATTAGATACACCCGTCACATATTTTTATTTGATGCTCTCCGCATAAAGCGCGATTGCACTTATAACAATATGTAGTCGTCATTCTTTTCTTTACTGTTGGACACAGGCTGCAATAACTTCTCTTTCCTTTATTTTGTGTATGTTCTTGGTTTTGAATCGGTTGATCTAGTTGGAGGATTTCGGAAATACTCTCACTCAATTTTCTTGGTAGGGTAGTAACGTTTTGAAGCCTTATTTCCTGCCACTCTCTGGTCAATTCTTCATGGAGCTTCAAAACAAACTGTAGCCGGGATAATGGTGTCTGTTCTTGATTAGTTTTGTTATGATGATATATAACGTAACTATTTACGGATGCAATATTCATCATATTGTAAAATATGCAGAGAGGCCAACGTCGGGTCTTTCTGTTGCAGCAAATATTTTGAGCCATTTGATCAAAGGTATCCACAGCTCCCTTTGTTGAATTATATGCATGGATAATCTCGGGTTTTTTAGTAACTTCATTCAAACTATCAGTAAAATGCATTGTAGATAGCAGAAGAACTGTCTTGTTTTTCTTAGGTTTATAAGATACTAGGGTAATTTTTTGGTCAAATGCAAACATACTTGTACCATGTTGCCAAGTCTTATTATTCAATAACTCTTGTGGAATTTCTGGTTTATTCGACCGAAGCGTACCAATTATTGTCATTTTGAAAGGAGGATTTAGTAGTTTTTTGGCAAGAGGAACGCTCGTAAACCAATTATCCATTGTTATATTACGATTGCTGCCATGTAAAGGAGTCGTTAGGCTTTCAACAAAATGATTTGCTAATCCAACTCCGCTAGTTGTCGTAGATTTACCTAGGTAAGGGCTTGCATTTATGACATATTTCGTAGCGTTATCGCAGAGCATTACAATTTTTATGCCATATTTGTTTGGTTTATTTGGCATGTACATACGGAACGGGCATCGGCCACGAAAACCTACAAGCTGTTCGTCGATGGTAACATAAGAACTGGGTTTGTAAGTTTGGGAACAGTTGGCAATGAAAGCATTCCAAATATTTGATATTGGAGCAAACTTATTATCCTGTTTACGGTTTTCTCTTGTCACAAGATCATCAAAACGCAAAGCGTTTATGAGGAAATTAAATCTCTCTTTGCTCATGGTTGCTCTATATCTGTTCCCTGAATAGTTAATGTCAAACAACACATCAGCTGACAGGTGATTATTTTTAAGAGCAGCAGATAAAAATAATAACCCAAGTAAGGCTTTTAATTCAGGTAGTGTTGTGTCTGAAATAGTTGCACTCTTGAACTTGTACTTCTCTCGCAGTTCAGAAATTTTTTCATTTGTATGCAATAAAATTTCACCCATGATATAATCATTAAAAAATAGATTAAAACAATCTTTTGGCGAAATAGCTTTCTTGGCAAAATTTGTTGGACCTGGTCGAATATATATAACATTCCGAGCTGGAGTCTTGCCATTTTTGCCTACTGGAGAAGAGGACCATTCATAACCATTCTTGCCGGATAAAATGCTTTTTTCATTTGGTGGTTTTTGGGTATTCTTACTTGCTGCTAAACTAGGTGTAATCTTTATTTTCTTACTACTACTAGCCTCCATTGATTTGCTGGACTCTTTAACTGTTGAAGAAGGTGTCCAAATTGCTGATAGTTTTTTATATATTTCCTCTTTAACTTCATCAGGAACGTAATCATGATCTTGAATGCTATCATCGCTATCAAAGGATTCTTCAATTGCAAGATCCTCCTCAACGTCACTTATATCACTAAAATCACTTTGATTTATTAGATCTTCAAGTTCTTTTTGAGTTAAGTTACGTTTTGAGTTCATTTTATTTTTTTGAGACATGATTTATAGCCGAAAACAATAACTATACATCAAATTTACATACACATTTTTAATCATTAATACTAAACACACGTAAGAATGACGTACACCAACACCGATCAACCCTTGCCGCCACCAGACGACAATGAATTTTATACTAAAAGTGTCTTGGCCTTAACAACAAATATGTGGTGCTAGCACTTCATAAGCGATAAGGTGTTGCAGTGTTTTGCTGATTTGCAGCAACGGTTTAATTAAAGCTAACACGTCAAAATTACGTGTGTTAGTATTCCAGGGTTAAGTATGTGTTCTTGTCGATTTTTCCGATTGATCCGTACTACATGATGATTTTTTTTGAATGGTTTGGTAAAAGTATGTTTGTATGTTTCGCCATAGTCGATTACTAATCGGTTGTTAGCATAATTCAATGGTAGTTCGGATATCGGAAGTCTTTTACCTTCAGGGTCATTGTTTGAATGCACTGTAACACTTGATACCCTATCGTTTTGATTTTATTGAGCATCGTTTTCCGCTACAGAAGGATCATTGTGTTGTTGTAAATATCTTTCATTTAGCACGTAATCCGCAAGGTCAAAGTCGTTAAGATTCGCTACCGTGTCGTCAACATTGGGGACCTTTTGATTGCGCGTCGTGCTGTGTATCATCGGTCGTTTCGTGGGTGTTAATTTCTATAAGCGATAAAGCGTCGGCGACCACGTTTTCTTTACCTTTTTTATATTTGATTTCAAAGTTAAATTCCTCTAGTTTTAATTTCCAACGAATTAGTCTTGAATTGGGTTCTTTTAATTTCGAAAGCCAAACAAGGGGGTTATGTTCTGTTTCGATCAAGAATCTGACACCGTACAAGTAGCATCGAAAATCTTTTGTGGAATCTACTATAGCAAGAAGTTCTTTTTCTATTGTTGAATAGTTTTTTTCAGCAGAGTTAAGGGTTCGAGAATAGAAAGCTATGGGGTGGTCGTTTTGGGAAAGGACGCTACCAATAGCAATGTTGGAGGCATCCGTTGTTAGTTTAAATGATTTAGTAAAATCTGGGTATCGCAAAATAGGGGAATTACTAATTAATTCTTTACATTTTTGAAATGCTTCTTTAAAGTCCTCATTGCCTATAAGGGTTTCGCTTCCTTTTCTAAGGCATTTTGTCATTGGAAAAGTGATTTTGGAAAATTTTTTTATAAATTGGCGATAATATCCTATCAGTCCTAGAAACGCTTTAATTTCTTTTTATGTTCTAGGCATGGGATATCGTTGAATACTTTCGATGTTTGTGGGATTTGGTTTAATTCCTTCGGGAGTTATTATATGTCCGAGGAAAGCTACGTCTTTGCATAGGAATTCAGATTTGTCGAGTTGCACCTTGAGATTTACGTCTTTTAATCTTTTAAATATTATTCGTATGTGATCAAGGTGTTCCGGTAAAGATTTAGAAAATATGACTACGTCGTCCATGTATACGAAACAGAACTTATATAGAAATTCTCGAAGAGTTTCATCCATCATTCGTTGAAAGGTGGCTGGCGCGTTTTTCAGTCCAAAAGGCATACGAAGATACTCGTAGTGACCGTTTTCGACAGAAAAAGCTGTTTTTTCAATAGAATCGGGGTTCATCTCTATCTGATGAAAGCCTTGAGCCAAATCGAGCGTCGTAAAATATGTACATTTCCCTAGGTTATCGAGAATTTCTTCTATTCGTGGTAAGGGGTATTTTTCCTCTATGGTGACGTCATTTAATTTACGGTAGTCTACGACCATTCGGAACTTTTGTCTTAAGGATGCATCAGATTTTTTGGGAACTATCCAAACAGGGGCAGAATATGGCGATATAGAGGGTCGAATAATTTTATCGTCCAGAAGTTTCTGAATTTGCTTTTGAATTTCCTGATTCATGACAGGAGGGTGCCTAAAAGATTTTACGTAAATAGGTCTATCATTAGTGGTTCGAATAGAATGTTTTGTTTGGCTGGTAAAAGTTAAATTGGAATTTTCATGGTACATTATATCTGTAAATTCATGACAAAGGGATATTAATTTCGATCTCTCCAGAGGGGTCAGATGATCTAATCGCAATTGAGACTCCAAATTAAAGTATGACGGCGGGACTGAAGGCGGGTCAATCAAATTGAATTGGTCTTCGGGTATTACCTTTAGTCTCTGATGGAAATTAACCTGAATTTTTGGCATCGGATTAGGAATTTTACACAAACCATCATTAACATTAACTAAAGAGTCAGGAATAATTTGGTTATCTATATTGAAAGAAGGCAACATAGCAATGCCTTTCTCGTAATTTACAGGTATTACAAGGAAGTTTGTGTTTAGATTTTCCACGGGTTGATTTAACGGTTTGTTGTAGGCGAGCGAAAAGGGAATATCTGTATTGTTCAACGTTAGGATTTTGGTTTGGTAGTTCAAAAGGGCTTTTAGTTTTTTCAAATCTCGGGAATCTATTAGGGCGTCGAAATCGCTGTGCCAGTTTAAAATATAAAATATGCAATTTAAATGGGCGGTCTATACCTAATTCTTCCAGTAAGGGTAGTTCTAAATTTTTATTTTCTTGATATGTTTGTTTACATGCGGTTACTTCAAACGGTTCAATAAATATTCTTTCTGGGCATAATTCTGCAATTTTCGGATTGATAATGGAGTCAGAGGCTCCTGAATCGATGAGGACGGTAATTTGTTTTTGGGGTAGATAAAAATACGGTAATTGTATTGTCTGAGCAACGTTGTTTAGGTCAAGTCTGGGCTGGAGGCAGGGTGTGAAAAATTTTCGTCATTCTCTCCGGTAACGCCGGAACTAGTTTCGTCACTTTGGAGGTTCCTGTTTTCTAAAAAATCTCTATATTCCGAAGGTGTGAATTCTTCATTCGGGTCAAATTCACTACTATCGTATGTCAGGGGGGATTGTGTTTCTATGTTGGTTAGCTCTTGAAATGAGAAATTACGGGGTCCTGTTGGTCGAAAGGTGGGATATCTCACGGAGGGTTGTCTCTGTTGGTACAAGGCGGAAGGTCCTGCGGTAGAAATGGACATAGGTGTTGGGGTGTCCTTTTGTGGTATCGGTTTCGATTTTCCGAATCCTTGGTTGGGGAGGAAGTTGCCTGGTACGTACCTGGGACGTACTTGAGCGGGTTGATAGGTCTGGACAGGTCTCAAGTTTTGAGAGGGACGTTGGTAATTATTGGCTGTGTTTCGAAATGGATTAGGTGGATTTTTGTTTTGGATTTTATTCGTTCCTTCTGAAGGATTATGCGAGGTGAAATGATTGTTGCTGACGGCGCGTGGGGTAAAATGTTGATTAGCAAAGGTTAACTTGGGACTCTACCATGTCGTAGTTAACTACATGCTGAAGGGCAGCATCTAAAGTTTGAGGTCTTTGTATCATCAACATAGTTTTGAGTGTTTGAGGAGAGTTAGCCGTCAAAATTAAGACGGATGTATTTTCTACTTGAGAAATTAGAGTAGTTCGAGAAATTTGTTCAGCGACTTCGCATTGGATTTTTGCGAGAATTCTTTGCATGAACGTTTTTAGTCTGTCTACAAATTGTAATATAGATTCACTCTTATTGATTTTTAGATATTGCATCTGTTGCATTAACACTAAATAGGTTATGGGGTCACCAAACTTTTGCCGTAAAGCATTTCTAAGAGATCCCCAATCATTTAAATCAGGCCTAGAAAGATAAAAGTTTCTGGCATCATCAATTAACTTAGACTTAATGGCGGCTGTCACTAACCGCCTCTGTTCATCTGACGTATGATAGTACGCCTGATGAAACTCATCAATAGATAGTATAAAGCTCTCTAAATGATCCTGGTTGCCTGAAAAAGTGGGCAGCAAGGAAGTATGGAATCTAATGCTTTCCATTTTATTTTCTTGTAAGGATTCGATGCTTAAATTATCGAATAATAATGAAAGTTCTCCTGAGTCAGGAGTTATGTTTCTTGAATTAATTTCTTCACTCTCAGAGTTTTCTGACTCACTGTCAGTATTTCCAGTATTTCTGTTTATCACTAAACCTAACTTGGCCCTATTTTTAATCAATATTCGTTTTAACCTTTTTGATGCGTAAGACATGAAATGGTCATTTAGTAGTTACTTACAATATCGTCAAGGAGAGGTCCATAAAGCCAGTATTGAAGTAGTACACGATCAAAGGGGTCCTTCTAGAGGTCTGGTTGAAGTTCAGTCGTTCGAAGGGGGTTTGCCAATAGTGTAGTCGAGTTGATCTCCAACTGGGATGCTTGTCGAAGACACCAAGACGTCGAATACTGATTTCTCTGGTCCGAAAAAGGGATGATTCTCGAAGTCCGCTCGGAGGGTTGGTTCGGCTAGTACGCTGGGATTTGACAATCGCTTCCACACAACGGAGACCGATAAAGGGTGAAATCGCACTATCCTACCGGCTGCGCCAATTAAGTGAGGGTTCCAAGAGAACCACTTTTAAAAAAACTTTATTTTTCGGCTTTAAGAGAATAAAAAATATATAATAGGGTTTTTGACTTAAACTAGGGTGAACAATTAAGACGAACAGCAATTAGCTTTTACACAGACTTAATGTTAATGTTTTAATGCTGCAAGTAGTTTTATAGAGCGCAAATGCATAGTCGACATCTTATTGTCAGCGGTTCCTAGGATTAAGGGATATTTCTCGGTCACTCGTGGTCTACCGTGCAGCTCGATTCTCTCTTCTATTAATAGGTCGATGGGGGGTACGCCGGCCAGTACCAGGACTGCGTCCAGTGATACCGTGCGGTCCGCGCATACGACTCTCAACAGTGCTTTGCGTTGGACGCTCAGCATCATGTTTCTGTACTTTTGGACGCTCCTAACTTGACCCCAAACAGGGGCTGCGTACAGAAACATCGACTGTATCACTCCGTATAGGAGGCGTCTCTTTTGTGTCGTAGGACCTTCGATCGATGGCATCAAGCGCTGTAGGTGGCTCAGCTTGTTGAGGCTCTTTCTGCATGTCTCGGAGACGTGGTTCGAGAAGGACAAGTTCTCTCCGAAATGAACTCCGAGGTATCTCAGTGATTTTTGAGGTTCTATCTTGTGATCTCCGGCGCGGAAAGATATTCCTCTCTTGTTTCCCCTTCCGCACAGGATCACGGCTTCCGTTTTTTCTGGAGCTAGCTGTAGAGAATTTTCTCGGAGCCATCTCTCGCATCTTGCTATGGCGGCGTTCGCTTCTGTCTTCATGTCTTCGACGTCGTCGCCGCAGACCACGAGTGCGATGTCGTCAGCGTATCCTATGGGGATCACTTTGTGGTTCTTCGACCCTGCCACCTCGAGGATGGGGTCATACAGGACGTTCCAGAGCAGGGATCCTAGGACCGAGCCTTGTGGTGTTCCCCTCGCCATTTGGAAGTCCACATCCTTGTCTACTATCACCGTTCTGGAGGTGAAGTAGTCGGCAATTATATTCTTTAGGTACCTCGAGATTGTCGTCAAGTTCTCTTATCAGTCCGGACCAGGAGGCGCTGTTGAAGCCGTTACGAACATCGAGAGTGATGAGCGCACACCAACTTTTGCTCCTCCGGCCCGCGTTGTTCTCTTCGATTGCCTTGGCTATTCTCAGGATCGGTCCATCGCATATCCTGTGGATCTGCCCTTTCTGAATCCGTATTGACTGTCCGACAGCGGCCGTCTTGCCTCGAGTTCTTTCTCCAGTCGGGCCTTGATCAGGTGTTCGTACAGTTTGGCCGCCACATCCGTGAGACAGATCGGCCTGTACGACCCCGGGTGATCCCCGTCCTTGTTCGGTTTCAGTAGCAGCAGCAGCTTGGCGGTCTTGCAGGATTTGGGGAATTCTTGGTTCTCCATCAGCTGATTCAGGAGCTTCAGCCACGTTTCTGGGTGGACTTCCACGCTGTACTTTAACGCGTCCGCGGAGAGGCCGTCTGGGCCTGGGGACGCGGCACTTTTCAATTTCATGGCTGACTCTCGAAGTTCTTCTTCCGTGAACGAGACGAGCTCCACCGGCAGAATCTTGTCGGGCACGAAGCCCATTCCGCCAGGGAAGAGGTGTCTCGCTATGGTCATCTTTCTCTCCGTCGTTAGCTCGAAGGGATTTCTTGTCGGTTTCAGGAACTGCATGGCAATCCTGTATCCGTTACTCCAAATATTCTCTTCGAAGTCGCGACAGAGCTCTCGCCATTAGTTCTTTTTTTCCCTGGCAATCGCCTTCTTCAGCGTCTTCTTGACTTCTTTGTATTCCCGCCAAGCTGCCTTTTGTTCTTCGAGCCTTTCGTTGTTCTCGGTTTTCCGGTTCGCTCGAAGGGCGCGTCTTCTGGATCTGATGGTGTCCTTCCTAATTTCTTCGAGTTGGGAATTCCACCAGTACGGTTGGGTCAGGGGCTGACTCTCCGAGATGTCGTGGCTCTTCCGACATGCCTTCTTCATCATCCTGACGATCTCTTCTCCTGTGTGAATCGGGTCGCCGCTTAGTCTTTGCCTCGTTTCTAGAAGACTCTCGAAAGCCTTTAGAAACGGGTCTTTGCTCAATTTCTTACGCCGACCCGTCGGATCGTTCTTCCTTCTTTCCTAGATGGAATTTCCCACTTCGAACAGGATGTGCTTGTGGGGGGAACACGGTTCGTTCCTCAAGACTTGCCAGTTCGCAGCTTGAGTTGCCAATCTCACGCTGACGAAGGTGAGGTCTATGCACGACCACTGTCCCCGTCTGACGAACGTGGGTTCGCCGTTGTTCAGGACCGTCATATTCAGTCCTGCACACATCTGCGATAAGGCCGCTCCTCTGTAGTCCTCCATCTGCGACCCCCATTCTGGGGATTTGTCGTTGAAGTCCCCCAGGAGGATCCATTCCTTTCTCGCGTCGTTGATCTCTAATTGGATGGTATCCAGTCGTTGGAAGAATTGCTGTCTGGTGCGATTTGGCGAGATGTAGCAAGCTAGGATGTTGTATCCTTCTCCCTCCATTAGTACCGCGCCTTCTAGGCTTTTTGCTTTGGCTATTCTGATGGTCTTGTTTCTCACCAGAATTGCCACGTCTCTCAGTCGGTCCACGGTCCATCTGCGACTGTTCTCGACCAGGTGTCTATTCGGTTCGCTTGCTACGATCACGTCTACCTCTCGCTTGGCTGCTTCGAGATAAGCCTTGTCGTACGCTTTCTTCGAGCGATCCGCGTTGATCTGTAGGAATCTGCAGTTTTGAAAGACTGCAGTGTTCATCTTTGGGCTAGTTGTAGCTGTGTAAATTTGCTAACCTAGGAGGGGCTAAAACTTAAGGATTAAGGGTTAGAACTTAAAACTAAGAAAGCATGAAAACTCTAGTGGTTGTCTGAGTCGGCCTGACTAGCGGTCGAGACAACCCTTCCCTCGGATCCGGACTTTTCTGAGGGGACTCCGTCCTTGTGCTCGGCGGCCTTCTTGGCAAGATCCGCAGCTACCTGGGTTCGCTGCAGGTATCTTTTCTCTTCTTCCTGACGCTTTCTCCTTCTCCCCTCCTTGGCCTCTGCTAGCGCCTCGCGGAGTTTAGGGCATTTACCGCTGCCTGCGTAGTGCCCTTTCTTGTTGCAGAGTATGCAAACACACTCTGCCTCCTTCTTCTTGCAGGACCTTCTGAGGTGGTCCTCCTTTCCGCATTGGAAGCAAGCTTTGTGCTTGTCCGCGTTCTTACATTGGGGCGTCCTATGATCGTACGCCCAGCAGCGGTTGCACTTGGCTATCTCCAAGTGTTCTTCTATCTTACACCTGGTCATTCCGATCCTAAGGGATCCGGTCCTGACCAGGTGTTCGGCGATCTTTTCGTCCAACCTGATGGTGACCGCTTGCTCCGATCTGGCATACGGCCTCAATTCCCATACTTTGAGATCGTGTTCCTGGATTGATCCATTGGAGAAGTCCAGGATGGCTTCTACGACGTCTTCCTTGGTTACCGTCGCATCCAGCCTCTTGAGGACGATAGAAGATTTTTCACTTCTCTCTCTTAGGAGGCGGACGTTGTCCTTGCCCATAGTTTTCCTGATGTCCTTCCCCAAGGACTCCAGGGCAGTTACGTTTTTGTCCAGGGTAATTACCAAATTACCCTCTCCATTTGTTCTTATGGACTTGATCTTGTCCACGTCTCCATTGTTGCCGACGCAAGTCCTGATCTTTTTGATCGCCGCTACTGGGGAGACCGACTCTTTTTTGCCTACGACAATGGCGTAGGTCGGGTGGCTTTTGGTCTTCTGGACCCTTACCGTTGGCTTGGAGGTCCCCGTCTTTTGTGGGGACTTTTCCCTTTGTCTACCCGGTTCCGTGAAGATCCTGATCTTCCTCTGAGGGTCCCTAAATAGGAATTGCACCAGTTTTTGGAACTTGTCCGCGGACAGGTTCTTCACCTGGTGCAAAGCTAAGGCCTTCTCGGCTTTGGTTTCCGCTTCTAGCTTCGCCATGACTTCGAAGATTCCTTCCTCGTCTTTGGGGAGCAGTGTCTTGTAGACCTTCACTGCTTGTCCTGCTTCTGTTTTGAACTTGGACTTCTTTGAGGAACCAATTGTCGTGGTGAGCTGGAGGAATGCCAAATCCTCCATCTGGCTCAGCAATGGGAATTTGGCTAGGAATTCTTTCTGAATTCCATTTGCCATCTTCTGGTCTTCTTGGTCAACCAATACTGCCATTGATTCCTCCGGCTTGCCGTTTGTTAGGGGGGAACCCTGTACCAGCTCTGTGGTAGCGAAGATTTCTTTTCCCCACTTCTTTTCAGTTACTTGTTTCCAATCCTGGAAAGTAGTGCTGTGCGGAAGTACCGCCAGGGTGGATGGTTCTCCCGTCTGGGTAGTCATCTCTCTTATTTCTGAAGTGGCTTGAATGGCCACTTCCCTAGTGGCGGGCTTCAAGCCGCTCTTTTTTGTTTTTTCCGGGAGGGCTTCGGTTAGTGTCGAGACGGTCGGCGCCTTCCCCTTCTTCTTTACCTTCTTGGCTTCTTCTAAAACGAAGCTTTTGTTACGAAAAAGCTTCTTCGCCATCTGGCTTAGGCAGTGGACTTCCTCCTTGATGTCTCTCTTCGTGTTGGTATTTTGCTGTATTAAAAAATACAGCTTCTTGCCGGAGTCATGAATTGACTCTATCAGCTGGAACAGCTCCTCGTTGTTAATCCCTTTCTTGAGGAATCTGCGGCTGGCAGCCGTCTTATCTGGGACCTCGTTGGAGTCCCGCTCAGAGTCCGATTCCGAAGAAGGATCGCTGCTACTTAGCGCGATTACTGGCGCGGCCCTTTTACGGGCACCTACTTCACCGTCACTATCAGACGACGACATAGCGTTTTGTTTTTAATCCTAAAGGGAAAATAAATAGCTCTAAATTCCTAGGTTGGGTGCGGACCCGAATAATTCCCGCTTACCCGGCGGTTTGTTAAATAAACACCGGGTTAACAACCGCGGTTGTTGGTGACTAGGCGAGAGGTTGCGAGGAACTTAGTGAATATTTCAAATAATTAAATAAATGAAAAAATTCAGTTCCCCAACCGGGGACGAACCCAGTCCTTCCGATTACCAAAAGTTGGTCACTAACCCCACCAGGCTACGGATGTTCTTTAGAAAAGTACACTAAATTCCTATGTCTAATATTGGATTTTTCTACATATTTAAAATAAATGAAAAATCCAATAACCAGCAGGGGGTGCGAGAACCCGTTATCCGCCGCTTGCCAAGCGATTTGATAGCCACTCGACTACGGATATATCTATATAAATGTATTAAATCCTGCTCATATGCTACACTGGGATGGTTTTTCTTTTAAAATAGTGAATTTAAAAGCTTTCCACCAGTCAACAATGAACAGAATTTAAACAAAAGCACTATTATTAATAATTAAAGCGGAAATTAATCCTTACATGCAAGCTAAATGACTTACCGCTTTTTTCCTTGGTTCTTGGCTTAATTCTGGAAATCCTGCTTCTGGTGGCCGTTCCCTAGGGTTCGTAGTGCCTTCCAGAAGGTAGTATTGTCCTCTTAAGCGTCCGGATAACCCGGAAAAGTTCCAAAATTGTCTTTGCGTTTAACGGGTAAGAACGAAAACTCCCCTTTTATCTTCCCACGCGTCAGCACGCGTGTTCTAAAAATAGCACAAAAATTTCCCTAAATATTAAGGAAACTCCAATGTTTATGCACTTTCCGACACTGGGTAGTTGTAGGGGGTGGTAGTACCCCCAACTGAGTTTTTGATTCGTGATTTTACGACCACTAGAACCAGTTTTTCCGATTTTTCCCGGAAAATTCACAGTTTTTTTGACTTTTATTTTTCACCACACTGTTCCTTTCGATTTTCCGCGTCGTTTAAGACCCAGCTCGATATTTTCCGTCAATTTCGACCGTTTTCTTCGGAGCACAAAACACTTGCGATGTTGCCTCTTCCATGGTCGGTTTGAAACTCGAGTCCAGCCATATTGTCCTTTTTTCTTTGCAGTGACTTCTTAAACTTTTCCATATATTCCATTAATTCTGTTAATCCGTTGGTTTCTTAAGTATGCATTTCCATTCTGCTTAATTCATCTGCGTTTGTGTTACTTTTTCCTTTTTTATAAATAATATTATAGTCGTATTCATCCAGTCTTATCTTCCATCTTAGTAATTTTGATAAGGGGTCCTTTAAATCAAAAAACCTTGCAACAGGACATTTTGGCAACACAAACAATAATTAAAAAATTAAGCAAGGACGTCGACACACTACTCAGCATTATCAAGAAGAATTAGCAAGAACTGCAGTCTCAGCTAAATAACCTTACACAATTGACACAGTCCTCGTTAAACGCTATTTCTTTTGTTATCCTCCTTGATACCTAGATAAAAACATTCAAATTATCAGCAACATCTGTGGAAATGTACAAACCGCATTAGACTTTGTCAAAATAAAAATCTTACATCATAGTATCCTCAAATACGAGGAATTAAAATCACTTCTAAAACGCTTTAAGCTCGAAAGCAAAATTCCCTTCACCAATATTATCAGTTATTATGAGATAGCTTCCTCTGATGTAACTATAAAAAATGACCTCGTAATATTTCACATATTAATTCCTTTAATACTGAGCGAACCTTATGTTCTCTATCACCTATACCCAATACCCCTTAATAATCACATCATGACAATATCAAATCCCTATCTTCTAAATTCAGCAAATAACTTCTTTAACCTAAAGAATAGCTCCCCAAAAATTGAAGGCCTATCCCTTTGCGAACTACAATTCCTACATACCAATGAGCATTGTATAATAGAGATTATAAAACTGATTGATCATTGTCCCATGATCCCTATTATCTACAATAAATCATCAGCCAATCAATTATTAGACAATTCCCTACTCGTACTACTAGCCTGCAAAGAAATTATTGAATCCCATTGCCCTAACCAGCAAACCATTGAAACAATTACTCGAACCTCGATCATAATCCTTTCTGGCTATAATACAACAGTTATGAATAAAACCGATGAAATTCAAAAATTTGATACAATTAAATTACGACTAAAATTACCAGCAATCCACATTAACGAGAACCTAAAGGAAAAAATCGAACCACTCAAACTCAAAGAAGTCAATCTTGATAATTTACATAAGGATCTCGAAATTGCAAAACAATTGACAGCGCACTAGTTAAAGGATTTTAATGTAGTAAATACCAGTATATCCATTACCTTAGTAATTATTATTATATTAATTATTTGTGGAGGATACGTATATTATTATTGTAACCATAGAAAATCTAGAGAAAATGTAAAAATGGACATACAATTAACACCTCTCAAAATAAACCTTTATTTTCTCAAACTTAAGGAGAGAGGAATTATATGACCACTTCCCATATAAAGGTAATAACACATGTCCCACGTGTTGTCAATAAACAATAACACGCTTCAGATTCATCACTTTCAGCATCTTTTTATTATAAAAACTCAGGTCGATTAGCATACATTATCATTAACCCTCCATTAGCCGCTATGGGTCTGACAGACCCATAGTGTTTTTATTTGCTAATTGTTGGAAAACTATTGGAGCCACATTATTGTCGCTTCGTGACATCTCAAAGGGATATTTTAAGAATAGTTTACATTAGTTTTATACCCTGGTAAGTGTTTTATTGCGCTATAAATTCTTGAGATGCGTTGATCGGCGCCGTCTTGGGGGTGCCATACCCATTTCTACTAGCCGCGTTACAGTTGTACGAAGTTCTTTGGTCGAGAGTTCTTTGTTTTGTTCGCTTATTTTAGTTAAATTTGTGTTAGTGTTTACAAAGATGGACAAAAAACGTTTCAATTTGAATAGCACTGATGATATTGAAGAACTAAATCGTCTGGTGTTTGAAGAAATGGAGAAAAGCGTAACCATTGCCGACGAAAATTTTGACGAATCAGATGATTCAGAAATGGAAGATTATGTTGAAGAGAGGCTTGTAGATTCTGATACTGATCACGAAATTGACAGTCAAGAAGAAGGTGATGAAGAGGATTCTGACTGCGACGCTGATTATTATTCTGGTAAGTCAATATTTTATTGTAACAAGTTCGGTAACTCATCAAAAGACATTTAGCTAGAGACGGTACAAAGTGGAGACAAAGAGCTTGGAAACAGACTCAAACACGACTCCATAACGTTTTGGTAAAATTGCCTGGCGTCGTCGGAACACAAGCAAAATGTGCCAACACTGAACTGGATTGTTGGAAGCTATTTTTTGACAATAACATATTTGCTATTATTGTCGAAAACACCAATATATATATCGACAGTATACGGAAAAAATTTGTAAGGGAACGAAATTGCAAACCAACCGATGTAATAGAAATGCAAGCTTTTTTTGCACTATTATATCTAGCAGGAGTATTCCGTGGAAATCATCAAAACATTTTGGATTTTTGGGCAAGTGATGGGCTAGGAATTGACCTTTTTAGAATGACTATGTCAGAAAGACGATTTCGTTTTCTTATAAGGAGCATTCGATTCGATGATAGATCTACACGAAGACAAAGGAAAGAAACTGACAAACTGGCAGCCATACGACAAATATTCACCCTATTCAACGAAAATTGCAAATCGCATTATGTTCTCGGTCAAAATGTAACTGTAGATGAAATGCTTCCTGCTTTTCGTGGACGTTGCGGCTTTCGACAGTATATACCGTCAAAACCTTCAAAATATGGTATTAAAATTTTTAGTTTATGCGATGCAAAACTATTTTATATCGCATTTATGGAGATATATTGCGGTCTACAACCAGAAGGACCGTTCAGAACAGATAATTCTTCCGAAAAAGTTGTCTTAAGACTTGCTGAATCAATTTATGGTAGTGGAAGAAACATTACGGCAGACAATTGGTTCACGAGTCTGAAGCTAGTGAAAGCACTTGAAGAAAAAAAGCTATCGTACGTGGGAACTGTACGAAAAAACAGAAGAGAATTACCGCCGAATTTTATTACACCAAAAAGTCGCCTACAATATAGCAGTGTGTTTGGTTTTTCCAAAAACGAAACTCTTGTTTCTTATTGTCCAAAGAGAGGTAGAATAGTTGTGTTGCTATCAAGTCTACATGTTTCCTGTGAAGAAGTGGCCGATGATACTACGAAAAAACCCGAAATAATAGATTTTTACAATAGTACTAAATCGGGTGTGGATATTGCAGATAAACTCTGCGCCACATATAATGTGGCCAGATCTACCAAAAGGTGGCCAATGGTAATTTTCTATCACATGTTGAATGTGGCAGCGATTAACTCACGACTAATTTTTTTGGGGAATGGAAATGAGTATATTTTTCGGCGGGAATATATAAAAAAATTAGTTTTTAGTTTGTTGAAAGGACAACTAGAAAGAAGGTCACAAATTCCAAATTTGCCACCCGAATTAAAAATGTCATTAGCAAAATATAGGCCCGAAACGTCAGCTAGAGAGGAACAACCTCAAGCTGCCACACTAACAAGAAAAAGAAAACGATGTGAACCGTGCTATAAAGAAACACAAAAAGATGCAAAGACAAAGTATGTGTGCGAAAAATGTAATATCTATTTGTGTTTGAGTCGACACGTAAGAACAATTTGTCAAAATTGTTTAGAAGAAGAAATCACAATACAAACAGAAGATAGTGAGTAATTTTCGTTTTTTTTAAGCAATATAATTTTAAAAAAAGTACCTAAATAAATTTTAACTAGTTAAAACTGTTTTTTATTTTTCTTAATTTGTTTAAATATAGTTGTAAATTATGCTTTTTAAAGCACTGTGTATATCACAAACACGGAAGTTATCGTTGATCATTGGATTGTATTTTAAACGCATTACAATTACAAAAAATAAGATATTTATTAACACGGGTCTCTCAGACCCATAGCGACTAAGGACGTTTCATCAGCTGACCCGCCTAACGGAGGGTTAAGTATCCTCTTCCCCAAAGTGTCACACATAAATGTCACAAGTCTAAAATAAAGCTAATTGTGTTTTTCAATTCAAGTGTTGTTTTTAAAAATCAAAATTCAAAAGACCTTATTGTAACTCTTCTCGGTTTTAAGACGTCGTTTTGGTTTCGGGTTACATCTGCGTTGTATAATTCTTCAACTATGAAATTAGGAGATTGATATTTATTTTTATTGAATTGATTCTAATTTCGATAATTGCTGTTGTTATTGAAATTATTATCATTATTATTTGATCGAAACGTTCTGACCGTCTGTCTAGTAGATATACTCATTGGAGTTGGTTTAGGCAGTGGTTTATTCTGATTCAGTTTGAATGCATTAGTAAGGAGCCTATAATTATACATGTTATGCCAACGCTCACATTTTACTAGACGCTGAATAGGATATTCGGCGTATCGATTTTATGGTTTATGTTATTTTTTCCGATTACGAATCGGATCGCGGGAAGACAGAACTGATTCGGTATTCTTTGCGACCAGACACCTTATACTATTTTTTCCTCATTAAAAGCTCTTTACCGAACCGTGAGTTTCAATTTTTAAAAACCTACCGAAAATTAAAAACCTACACTCAACATAACTTACATAGGATTATTCTGAAAATTAGGCCGTTGGAAATTTCTTGACTGATTAAATGAATTGTAATTTGGTCGTTGAAATTGATTACCGTAAACATTTGGTTGTGTACGATACCGCGCTGATCGGCGAGATATTCTCACAGGTGATTTCGGTCTATTATTGTTAGATTGTAAATATTGAATGTTGGTTTTGCAATGCTTGCGGGAGGTCCCGTCGCCTCATACATCTAATATTCGTGCCTAATGGTTCTTTTAGTCCCGATAAAAACGTGTTGACAGCCAATTCATTATACAAATCTCTTTTTAGAGCTCTCGCTTGATCTGTAGTTTCATGAGAATTTGTATAAGAACGCAATAAATTTAATATATGTAAAATTCTATCATAGAATTGATCAGGGCTTTCATGATTCTGTTGTCTTAACATTACAAAGTCCCTATTTAAGCAAGCCTCATCCCTTTGATCCGCAAAGTGCCTATTCAAAATGCTTTTTAATTCCTCCCAAGTGCTTACACTTTGAGTTCCTAGTACTATTTTAGCATTTCCAGTAAATTTTCCAATTATGCAATTTAATAAGTAAATGTTTTGGAAATGGTTTGGTTGCTGTGCCCTATAGAAAGTGGCTATTTCAGACTGACACACGCTAAGATATCTACCAAGATCGTTCGGATTCCCGTCAAATTGTGGGATACAGTTCAAATATTCAGTTTTAAATTCAGCCATCTTATTTTCTTTTTTATTTATATGTTTATGCGCTCCTAATATTTGTGAAGCGGAGTCAGATAAAGATTCGTTAATATCTAAAGTAGCTATTTGGTTCAATAGTTCCTCAACTTCTATCATAAAGAAAATGCAATATATATACCCAATTGCACTTACCCTAGTACAATAATTATTTCTTTGAACATTCTAGAAGGCAATACTTGATCACAGATTTGTATCTGGTCTGTGGCTGCTTCCTCCTTGCTCCAATTCTTCAGTTTTTCTGGTAGATTCGTCTCCGGATATCGGTGGATTAGTTCGTCTGGAACACGATTTGTTCGCATACGAATCCGCACAAAAGTCCGACCCGACTGCGCCAGTTATATCTTCGTCGCCCGAAAATACTTTTTTTTTAAATCACTGAGACTTAAAAGTTACTTTATTCACAAAGAACTATAACTTTGAATACACTTGGATGGAAAACTATTTTAACAATCGAAATCTTAATGGCTATCTGACTCCAAACTAAGTACGTGATTTTATTATTTATACAGGGTGGTCACTTTTACGACGCATTCTATGGGGATTTTCGAAACGGTTAACGATACAAGGTTGGTTAAATGGAGAAAAAGTTTCTTATTTTTATGCTCTGCAAAAAGCTGAAAGCAAAATTGGAATATCTTATGTAATTACTAAGATATCAACGAAATACTAAAAATGTCGATTTTCTTTTTTTGTCTATAACTTATTTATTTTTCATACAATCACTTTGAAACTTGGGTGTTCTATATTTTCCGTCAGTGTCTTCAATATGGAAAGGTCAAAAATATCCTAGACCTACTAGTTTACGTGAAAATAATACTAACTTTCGATTTTCTTATGGACGCCATATTGGATTTTCGCATTTTTGAAAAACACGAAAGATTTCCGTTTCGGCGAGGTGCAACACAAGGCTCTTCTGAACTATTTTACAATAAAAATTTAAATATTTAAATATTTGATGAAAAAATCAAGTAGGATTTGATTTGTCAAGTTCATAATTGGTTACCAAGTTACTGACTGTCTTTGACACATAAGTCAAGTAGCCAATAATACAACTTTTAAATAAGTAATAAAAAAAATTATCAAATGTATTTTTGAAAATTAATAACACAAACTTTAACATTAACTAACATTAATTAACAAAGAAATTAATACGAGGAGAGAAAATTACATAAAATGTTCAAAATGACCGCCACTATGAGTAATACATAATGCCGTTCGCTCATACATATTTGAAGTAACTCTTCTTATAACAACTGGGTCAATGGTCCGAAAGAAATTTGTAATTCAATTTCTAAGATCATCTTTACTGAGAATAGGTGTATTGTAAATGTTATTTTTGGCAAAACCCCATAAGAAATAATCCAGGGGGTTCATACAGGGAGATCGTGGTGGCCATCGTACGGGACCGTTATTTCCAATCCACGAATTTGGAAATCGGTTATCCAAGTAGTCCCTCACCATCTGGCATTATATGGACTTGCACCGTCTTGTTGGAAGTATTTTAGTTTCTTTATTGTATTAATAAGTAAGTTATCAATTAATTCTTCTAATCCGTTTGTCGAAAAGTTAAGATAACTTTGTCCATTTAAATTGCCTTCCATAAAAAAAGGTTTAAGAGACCACATCAAATATTTATAGAGTAGTGAATTTGTGGTCTAGCTGGGCGTACAAGATGAGGATTATTTACAGAATAAGAATGTTTATTTTTCCGATTAAATAGTCCACTATTGGTAAATAAGCACTCATCGGACCACAACACTTTTCTACAAAACTCAGGATCTGTCGCGAGTTGATCCCGAAACCACCAACAAAACTTCAAGCGACGTTGTTCATCTCCTATGTGGAGCGTTTGCACTAAGAGGAACTTATAATCATGGATCTTATGTTTCTTCAAGATCTTTTGAACAGTAGATTTGTTTATGTTACACTCCCTAGCAATTTGTCGCTGAGACTTTTCTGGATTTATGTTAATTTGAGCTAGTACGTTTATTTCATTTATGTTTTCTCGCTGTTGATTGATCTTATGTCTTCGATTTTCAAAATTACCATTTTGCCGTATTCGCGCCTATATACGTCCAAATATTGAAGCATTGGGCTGCTTTCTTTCGGGATAAAGAATATTATAATCCCTTAATGCAGCAACGGCGTTTTTTGAATGTCTTATGTACACATTATACATGTTTATTTTCTCATCTTTGGAGAAATTTCTTCCCATTTTGATGAAAATTAAAATTTACTTAATTCACAGAAGAACAAAACTCACTTTTTTACTAAATTCCTTTTTAAATAAAATTATGTTGACATAGCAACCAATAATATTGGCTATTTGACTTATGTGTCAAAGACAGTCAGTAACTTGGTAACCAATTATGACCTTGACAAATTCAGTGCTACTTGATTTTGTGATCAAATATTTAAATATTTTAATTTTTATTGCAAAATAGTTCAGAAGACCCTTGTGTTGCACCTCGCCGAAACGGAAATCTTTCGTGTTTTTCAAAACTGCGAAAATCCAATATGGCGTCCATAAGAAAATCGAAAGTTAGTATTATTTTCACGTAAACTAGTAGGTCTAGGATATTTTTGACCTTTCCATATTGAAGACACTGACGGAAAATATAGAACACCCAAGTTTCAAAGTGATTGTATGAAAAATAAATAAGTTATAGACAAAAAAAGGAAATCGACATTTTTAGTATTTCGTTGATATCTTAGTAATTACATAAGATATTCCAATTTTGCTTTCAGCTTTTTGCAGAGCATAAAAATACGAAACTTTTTCTCCATTTAACCAACCTTGTATCGTTAACCGTTTCGAAAATCCCCATAGAATGCGTCGTAAAAGTGACTACCCTGTATGATAAAAGTCCTTAAGTCAGCAACTTCATTCCTTTATTCCTTAGACAGAGTCCGTATGTAACTGACTAAAATCACTCTTTTCTCCCAGTTTAACTCATTTTAGCACTTTTTCACATAATTCAAGTTATTTGAAGCCCAAATAGACAGATTTGAACAATTTAGCCAAATTTCGACTTATTTTTATGAATCCAAGACAATTTGTGTTATTTGGTGGGTTTGAAACATTTTACGTGAGTTATATCATGGGATACCTAATGGAACTTACAGGATGAACCGGCGCCAGATAGACGCGTCAGTATTATTTTGCAGACGTAATCAAGAGACATCATATGGAAGTTTCTCGATGTATTGTCGTACCTAGAACGAATAATGTATTTTTCTTATGTAAGTATTTATTTTATATAAATTAGGTAATTACGTGAAAGGATTATTATTATTATTCTGGTTGTTAGTATAGAAGGTCGTTAAGAAGTTTTTGTAATAAATTCGGTCTGGGAAAGTTTGTATTTTTTTAAAAAGGCTTTATTGCAATATCAAGACATAACTGACGCAGTCGATAAAGGATCACTTTTGAGCTCATTATCGAATTACCGATACTGAACTCACCGTGAGTGTCCGTACCCTACGTGAGTGAACTAAGAACAAAGAAGTTAAGTGAGAAAGGGGGTGAAGCACAACTTCGCTGAACTCGCAAGGAACAGCACCCTAGGAGGAACAACCATTGCCACCTAGAGTGTCCGCCCTTATAATTATGAAACTAGAAGCCATCGTTATACTGTGGTAAGTACAATTGACGATTGATTTATTTAATAACAAATATAAACGATTTATTGGTTCAATTGGAAACCTTAAATTTGGAAGAGCCTTCAACAGACCGAATCCTAACTACTTCTAATCCAATTTCAACTATTTCAATTAATGTGGGGTTGTAAAACTGAGTCATGGTTAAGAATCGTAGTAAGCGACCTTCGACGTCTTTTTAATATTGTTTGTGTTATGCCTCTCATTTTTATGACTCCGCATTCTTCCGCGAAGTAGGATGAGTTAGATGGATGGGGTAACGGTTTTTCTGGGTCTCTGCCACCCAGATGTTGACCGGGCGGGGGTGAGAAATCCCGTTACCAAATAGAATAGTTTTTAAGAGAAAGGACGGACCCGGGCAGTCCTGAATGTAAATTGGTGGGCATCAGATCTAGGTCTGCCCTTTTCTCCTTTTGTGTTCAACTGTAAATAAACGCTCACTTATACTTCTACTTCTTTGAACTGTGATTCCCTTTGCTTTGGATATAATCACCATCCTATATCTACTTTAGTGTTGAAACTCAATACCATATTGAGTTGCGATACTACATTAATTCAAGTAATAATTCTATAAAAATGACCGAATTCAGAATAGAATATGTAAAATGTGTTCCTGAGTTTAATGGTAATCCAAATGACCTCAGTAGGTATTTGAGTGTATGTCAATTCATCATTGGTTCTTTCTATATCGCTCAGCAACCAAATCATTTTCAAAACATTTACATTTTAAATTGCATTGTTGGAAAATTAACAGGAAATGCAAAATTAGTCCTTAGACCGCAGAATGTGAATACATGGGATGAATTGAAAAATATTTTAAATAGACATTTTGCAGATCAGAGGGACGAGACATGTCTAAATCGAAGTTTGGTTATGTATTGGCAACAAATTAATGAGATCCTAGTCCGTTTTACGACAGAGTATTACATATTTTAAATCTGTTATGCTCATATATTAATGTTTATGTCATATATTAATAATAATGCTAGAATTTTGAAGAGAAATTTGTATAATAACCTAGCATTGAAGACATATTTATCAGGACTTAGAGAACCTTTAGGGACAACATTTCATTGTATGCTTCCTTTAGATCTTCCTGAAACTTTACAATTCGTGACTGAGGAAAGCAATATTGATTATTTTCAGTTCAATTCAAAATTTCAGAATCCAAGCAGATCTAATGTTCCAAATCTTAGAATATCTAATAATAGATTTTCAAACAATAATGTCCAACATAATATCTTTAGCCCAAATAATTCGAATCATCAGTTTTTTAATTTTTCCAGACAATTTCAACCGGAAAATCGTATGCAACAAAATTCGCAGTTTAGTTCCCAACCTTTTACAAATAGATTAACTACAAACGTTTTTAGACCGAATCAAAATCGATCGTTGCCAAAATCTACTCCAATGAGTATTTCTACTAGGCAAACTACAAGATTTAATAGACTTTACGCCAATTCTCGTAATGGAAATAATTTTCAAAATTTAAATCGCGATAGACAAATTCCGAATCAATCACTTAATTTTAGAGTCGAAGAATTATACAATACGAATGTTGTAAAGGAAACGTTTAACCACGGTGGTGACGCAAACAATTACGCATCGTCAGTTCGAGAAAGATATGATGAACCTTGGGGAAATACGTCGCAACAAAGTGATTATTACGAAAATACAGAGTCAGCAGACTTTCAAATGAATAAATCAGAACGAAATTTTCCTCGAACCGGCCAAGTAAACACCGACACATAGCACCGGAAATCATTTCTTTGAATTACAATTATGCCAGTGAATTTTCGTTTGTAACTTTACCCGAATATAATTTCAAATTTTTTATTGATTGCGGTTCGACAAGATCTTTTATAAATCCTGATGTGACGTTTAAATTTTTTCCAAATTGTATCGAAGCGGATCCATTTATAGTATCAACAGTCTTTCAACAATCAGCCCATAAATTTAGTGCAAAAATTCCTTTGTCAAGATTATTTAACCTACCTAACCCGATTTCCATAAAATTTTATCTGTTTAAATTTCACAATGTTTTTGACGGACCGATAGGATGTATAATCTACGGATCTTACAAGCAAAATTGGATTATGATAAGGAAATTTTAATGACATCATTCGCCAAAATATATTTATAATTTCACAAAACTAAGAAACAGATTAATAACACAACTATACAACCAAGAAGTGAACAAGTAATAAAGATAAAAACTGATGTTCAAAATGGATACGTAATTATACCACACCAACGACTACATAACTGCGAAATCCCGAATTGCATCACAAAAGCAAAAAATGGTCATGCTCTGACAACAATTCTAAATAATACAAGTGAGTCTGTTGTCCTAGATATCTCAGAACCATTTAAAATAGTAGTTTATAACGACGAAAACGATATTCCAATGGAAATGAATTTTATTCAAACTGATGAAAACCAAAAATAAGCATTATATTCTTCAAAGATCAGAACGGATCACCTAAATGTGAAGGAATTTGATTATAAAATCATCTATAAGAAAGAAAAATTATACACAAATGCTGATGCTTTGAGTCAAATAGAGATATACACTAAAGAAACTAACGGATTTATAGAATTAGTAAAGTACATGGACGAATTTAATGAAAGTTTGCAAAACCCAAGCACTAGTGGAATAAATAAGGAAAAGGAAAATGACGAAATGGATAAAATGTCCATGATAGTACAACACGATTTAAAACAGGTAACAATACAAGAATCAATGCAAGAGGATGAAATTGATAATACAAATGACACAATACACACAAATTCGGAACAGAACCCAATAGTCGGAGTACCTATAGTGGAAAGTGCGATGAACTAGGGAGCTGATCAGATTATAATATCTCGAGTGTTTCATTTACCAGCTAAACTAAAAGAATAGATTTATTTGGAAAGAAAATGAGATAATTAATACAATTATCTGAAGACAATTTTAAACGAGATCTAATGAAATTCATAATAGAAAATGTGGCGCCTGAAAAACTATTCGTTATATTTTGAGGACCCTGATTTATACTCATTGTTTTGTGAAATAGTAAGGAAAAATTTTAAGTGGCCATCACTGAAATTTAAGAAATGTACCATAAAGTTAATCGACGTAACGGAGAAAAATGAAATACCCGAAATTATACAAGCATATCATGAAGGTAAAAATAACCATCGAGGGATTGAGGAAACGGAACAACGAATAAAATGAAAATACTATTGGCCGAATTTAAAAGAATCCATCCTAACTTATATAGATCAATGCAAGGTATGCCAGAAGAGTAAGTATGTAAGGAATCCTATAAAAATGGAGATGAACATAACGCCTACAGCTACTAAGCCGTTTGAAATCATTCACCTCGATACATATATTCTAGATAAAATGAAATTCCTAACCATAATTGATAGTTTTTCGAAATATGCCCAAGCATATGCTCTCCATACCCTAGCAGCAACAGAGATCGCGGATAATTTAATAATGTTCTTCTCGCACCATGAAATACCTACAAAAATAATTGTTGATAATGGAACTGAATTTAAAAATACCGTTATAACGGAATTGCTAAAATTACATAAAGTCCAAATTCATTTTTGTTCACCGGAACACCCACAATCAAATGGACAAATTGAGAGATTGCATTCTATACTAGCGGAGCATATAAGATTACTGAATAATCAAGAACAGCAGAAATCATCTATAGCACAAAAAATGAAATATGCTATCCTAGCGTAAAATCATTCTATACATTCGGTAAGAAAATTTAAACCAATTGACATAATCAGTGGTCACATAAATAATGAAGACCTGTTTAATATAAATTTAGATCAAATGTTAATGTCTAATTATGTAACGGAACATAGAGATAGGACCAAATTATTATATTCAGAGATAAATGAAAGATTGGCTCAAAAGAAGGAATAAGTAATAGGTAAAATTAATGAATCAAGAGATGAACCTTCATTGTTTCAACCCAATAAAGAGGTTTATATTAAAGAAATTGCACGGCAAAAATTGAGCAATATATTTAAACCTTTAACATCGGTAAAGGCTGTTGATTCTATTAAGAAAACATTAACTAGTAAAGAACAAAGAAAAATTCACATGGACAATGTTAAATCGTGTATATAGAATTATACTGTCGTAAGTGTCAAAATTTTGAAAACTGATATTTCTTTTTTTCTTGAAGAGTCTAACACTAAAGCTTCATAAAAAATATCGTATGTAATAAGTTTTTTCTTTGTTAATGTAAAAAATTTGGAATTACGTAGTCGTAAGTGTTAAAGAACGAGTCAGTTTAGAATAATATTGTCGTATGTATGTAAAAAATCTTGGTAAGTGAGTAAATCAAGTAAAAGCATCGAAGTTACATATGAGTAAGCAATTGTTTTCGTTGTCATGCATACCTCTAAACTGTTAAATTATATGCAATCATAATGACTAATTGTATTAACAATAAGTTCACGGAAATGTTTTTTCTCGAACCTAATATGAAGAAACTTGTACCGTACTCGAACTCTGAGCCAGAATTTGACAGTGAAGATGAAATTCCTATTTCCATTTTATTCAAATTGCCACGGTAAATACAAAAGACAAACATCCTATTATGTATGTTTGTTTTATATTTAAATTACAGGGACAAAACTAGTAACAAGTCGCAAGTGCCTGAAACTCGTAAGAGAAAAAGAGATCCGGAAAATTGGAAGTCAGCAATTAGAAAGCGCGCACATGATGCCGGTCTTGAGTATTTATCGGTAAAAAACAAAAGCCTGCTAGAAGCGTCAAGACACTAAGAGATTGTAGTAAATGCAGATTTAAGTGTCCAAAGTTTATTTCTGAAGATGAAAGAAAAACAATTTTTCAACATTATTACACACTATCCGAACAAGGAAAAAATATGTATATACTTTCATCGACCGAGAAAATACAAGTTCAAAGACGAACGACACAGACACCAAATTATCGGCGACATTTTACCTATAATTATTACATGATATTAGGTAATTGTAAGATACAGGTTTGCAAGCAATTGTATTTGGGAACTTTATCTATTAGCGAGAGAAGAGTATTTACGGCACATCACACAAAACAAGCAGTCTCTAATATTCCCTCTGTTTCTTTGCAAGGCAAACACCGAAAAAAAACTATTCCTGAAAGCGACATTGAATTTGTGAAGTCACATATTAGTTCATTTCCCTGTATAGCGTCACATTACTGTCGTACAACAACGATCAAGAAGTTTTTAGATTCTTCGTTGAATATTAAAAAAATGTATAGACTATACAGAGAGATTTGCCAAAAAGATCGATCTTCTGTTAAAGAATTATTCTACAAACACATCTTTTGCACCCACTTTAATTTATCGTTTCATTCTTGGAGAAAAGATAGATGCGATTTATGCGAAGAAATTGAAGTTTTAAAAAGGAACAACGAAAAAAATGAAAAAGTTGAAGAGAAATATCGCGTTCACGGTGAAGAAAAGATCTATGCAAGAGAAGAACGGAATCGTGATAGAGCCGATAAATCCCTCTTTGTGTTGTGCTTTGATTTGGAAAACGTTCTAAGCTGTCCACGAGCCGAAATTAGCAATTTTTATTATAAATCAAAATACAGTGTTTATAATCTGACAGCTCATTTATCAATCACAAAACAAGTGTACTGCGCAATTTGGGGTGAACACCTTATGGGAAGGAGTGGCGATGATATTGCCAGTGCTTTATTTAAGATTTTGGAAAATGTCATTGAAGATCATCCAGATTTGAGAAACTTAATATTATGGAACGATAGTTGCGTTCCGCAGAACAAGAATTCCCTAATGTCCTATGCTATTATATACTTCCTATATAAATACCCGCAAGTCCAGTCAATAACAATGAAATTTTCAACAGCAGGTCATTCTCGTATTCAGGAAATTGACAATGTACACAGTTGCATTGAGAAAGTATTATCGAAGGCAGAGTATTACTCGCCATTATCCCTAATGCATCTATTAAAAAAGGTTTCCGCTAGGAAACCTTTTAAAATACTAAATATGACTGCAAAAAACTTTTTTGATTTAAAATCCTGTTGTGTTGTTTACAATTACAAAAGTATTCCATTTTCAAAAGTTAGTCAGTTAAATTTTTCATCTGCAAATATTTTTGACTTACGATATAAAAAATCACACAATCAAAATTGCCCATGGGAGACGGTTCAAATTAGAAATTATAATTCTACGAGACAACCTTTTAAAATAAAGATAAAAATTCCTAAAATGGCAGTAAAATCCAACCCATTAAATAAAAACAAAATAGCAGCCATTAAATCCATGCTCAAATGGATGCCCAAGTTGGATAGAGAATATTTCTCAAACATCCTAAAATTGTAGACCCTTAAACTTAATTAATGTAACAAAGTCGTATGTGTGTTAAGTAAATTTTTACTCTTACTTTGCAGTTATAAAGTCGTATGTAATTTAGGAGTCATTTTTTGTTATTCATCTTTTATTAAAATTATGTTCCAATAAATATATTAATTTTGCGAATTCCTTATTCATTGATTTTATTTAACCCTTTTTTTGTAACAAGAATAAGTTTTGTAGTAAATAAGTACAGTTAAATATTTGGACCTCATTGTTTCTGATACAGGTTAAATGTATGTGAGCTTTCATATAGAAGGTGATACGGGGTTGGTTATTAATTCATTTAAGGCAAGAGCAATAAACCTGTTATCTTACAAGGATGGAGCTACGTCTTATCCTTGGGCATATGTGATATGTCACAGACACCTATGAGTGCCCATTGGAGATTGACTAAACTTGTACTAGTTAAAGTAGATCGTTGCCTTAAAAGATAAAGAGGGTTTGTTTATCATATGGGGGTGTGAAGAGAATGACTAAGGGATGTAAGCGTGGGAAGAATGTAGAAGGTTTAGCGATTATTTTTTGAAGGAAAACAGATGCGCGGGGATGTCTCCGACACCTTGTATGAGGGGGGCATTCTTTTCCCAATCTTGGTCGAATAAAGAAGTCTTGCCTAAATTCGTGTTTTTTTAAATTTTTTTTAAGAAGGAAATATTTTTTCCTTACATCAGAAGTGGGATGATCTCACGTAAAGTGCCATCGAGACGTAAATCGGTCGCGACGTGAACTATACCGTGTAGAAATACGGCTTGACGAATTTGAAGTGCTGTGAGTTCACGCTGAGTGCAAATATGGAAGAGTTTGTGAAATTGTTAGCAGAATCCGTGAAGTCATTGCAGGACAAAAATAAAAGTGCAGTATCGACGTCCGTGTCCATCCCGATTTTCGACCCTTCATCGGACGTCCACAATGCTAGAAAGTGGTGTCTTGAGATAGAGAAATTGGGGACCCTGTTTGATTGGACGGACTACGAGTTGCTGACGAGGAGTACTCCCAGCCTCAGAGGTGAGGCCGCCGAATGGTTTGCGACGTGGGAACCAGATGAGAGAACGTGGGAAGGTCTAAAACATGAACTATGTAGTGTTTTTCCGACAAAAAAGAACTTAAGTGAGAAATTGCGGAGAGCCAGTCTCTTCACTAGTGATTTGGCAGGTTCATACTGTGAGTATGCCAGGAAAAAATTATCCTTGCTCAAATCTTTAAATGTCAATTTAACCGAAAGTCAATATTTGGAAATCATTATTGGGGACATTGACGATGTCCAAGTCAAAACGGCTGCTTTCAACAGTAAGATTAATAATGTCAGCGAATTATTAGATCTTCTGGCGAATTATAATAAAAATAACCGTAAATCCGATTCCGGTAAACTTAAAAGGAATTATCCATTCGATTTAAAAGTTCGACGAAACTCTGATGCTAAGTTGTGTTTCATTTGCAATGATCCAGGACACCTCAGTCGTGCCTGTCCAAAAAGAACGAGATTTGGTCATTCTGTAGATAATGTTAAGGGTAAATTCCTAGATAGAAGTAAGCTTACCTGTAGTTTTTGCCATAAAACGGGGCACAGGGTTGATGACTGTTTTCAGAGAAAACGGGAGCAACCGTCCACCTCTCGTCAGGTGAACTTTTTTTGCGCGAACTTAGTCAAGAATTTCTGCACCCAATTTAAAATTCAAGATGTTTCGGTTAATTGCTTTGTAGATACCGGTGCTGAGTGCAGTTTAATATCGGAAAAAATTATTAAGCAGTTAAACTGTAACTTGGAGCCAACCTTTCTAACCTTGCATGGCATAGGGGCGTCCTCTGTAGTTGTAAACACGAAAACGATCTTAAATATAGAGAGGGACGGCACTGCTTTCGAAACTGTTTTTTTTGTGGTTGATAGTTCCGCCATTATCCCCGACTGCATATTAGGTCGCGATTTTTTTAATCACCCCGGGGTCCAGCTTCTTACAGACGATAAGGGCACCTGTGTTTATTTAAAAGATGACCGTGGGTCGTCACCTAAGGCCGTAAACACCATCTCCGTTTCGGCGGAAGTTGTGAAGACGCCCTTACGGGGACGAGATTTAGAGGATTTATTGGCATTACTCACGAAGTATAGCCAATACATCACTACTGGAATTTCAGTGTCACCAATTGCTACCGCGGAATTAGAAATTAAATTAAAGGATGACAAAGTAGTTAACTTCCGTCCTTATCGGATGGCTCATTCTGAACGAGAAAAGGTCAAATTAATCATTAAGGAATTGCTCGAACATAATATTATACGCGAAAGCAACTCCCCCTTCGCAAGCCCCATAGTTCTTGTTCACAAAAAGGACGGGAGCACTCGTATGTGCTGTGATTTTCGGGCGCTGAATAAAATCACTGTTAAGGATCGTTTTCCCTTGCCCAGAATCGATGATCAGCTTGATCGTTTGGGTAAAAATAAGTACTTCACCACCTTGGATATGGCATCTGGATTTCATCAGATACCAATAGCCAGGTGTTCGATCGAAAAAACTGCTTTTGTGACGCCTGATGGGCACTATGAATATTTGCGAATGCCGTTTGGTCTCTCGAACGCACCGGCTGTTTTTCAGCGGGCGATTTGTGGCGCTCTAGGTGATTTAAGGGATAAGGATGCCATGGTTTACTTAGACGACATACTTATTCCTTCAATGACCATACCTGAAGGCTTGGAAAAATTATCTAGAGTTTTGGATTGTCTCACGGAAGCAGGTTTTTCGTTAAATATCAACAAGTGTAACTTTTTTCTAAAGCAAATCGAGTATTTGGGCCAGGAAGTTTCTGAAGATGGTATACGGCCAGGGAAAAATAAGGTGAACGCCCTCTTGAGAGCCCCCGATCCATGCAATGTCAAGCAAGTGAGGCAATTTATGGGTCTTGCTAATTATTTTCGTAAATTTGTTCCGGAACTGGCGGCACGTACGGCCTGCATCACGAAATTGACAAAGAATAACGTGCCTTTTGATTGGGGGGATGAGCAAAAAATCGCGAAATCTTATGTTTGCGCCTTCCTTAGTCAGAGGCCTCTACTAGCCGTTTTTGATCCGACTTTGGGAACAGAACTCCATACAGATGCTAGCTCAGTGGGTTACGGAGGCATCCTCTTTCAGAAACATGACAATCAATTGCGAGTGGTTGCTTACTTTTCTAAAAGAACATCGAGCGAGGAGTCAAAGTACCACTCCTACGAGCTGGAAACCCTGGCGGTATATTATGCCATTAAACATTTCCGGGTTTATTTACTTGGCACGAAGTTCAAAGTCGTAACCGATTGTAATTCTCTTAAGCTATCCCAAAACAAAAGGGAGTTAATACCGAGGGTAGCCCGATGGTGGTTATTTTTACAATCGTACGATTTTGAAATTGAATATCGCAAGGGAAAATATATCCAACACGTGGACTACTTTAGTAGAAACCCCATTGTTGAGGTCATTGACCCCGAGCTCGTAAGAATTCAGACTGTGACCACGGATAATTGGTTAAAAAGGGCCCAAAGAAAAGATCATGAAACCCAGGGCATTATAAGCAAACTAAACGACGGGAAACTCACGACCGACTATTTTTGTCAAAACGAGTTGTTATTTAGAAAAATTAACCCTGGTCGAAACCCGCCTATTTACCGCGCTTTTATACCCAAGGGTAGCCGTTTAGGATTACTAAGATTATTTCACGACGAACAATGCCACATCGGCCCCGACAAAACTCTAGCTAAAATAAACCACTATTTTTGGTTTCCTGGGATGGCCAAGTTCGTAAGAAAATATTGCAACCATTGTTTGAAGTGCATTATTAGCAAAAATCATACTGGTCCTAAACAGGCACATCTGCACCCTATTGATAAAAGACCGATACCATTTCATACAGTCCATGCCGATTGTGTGGGTCCGTTCCCAACCTCGGCCGAGGGTTATAAGCACTTATTACTTTTGGTTGACTCTTTTACGAAATTCTTATTTTTGGTACCACTTAAGACCTTGTCAGGTACTGAGATGTGCAGTGCCATGACCTTGTACTTAAATATGTTTGGTATCACGCGAAGACTGATCTGCGATAGGGGTACCAATTTTACTGACAGTTTAGTTCAACGATCACTCTCGGAACTGGGTATTCAACAACATTTTGTTGCCAAAAGTGCTCCACGGGGCAATGGACAGGTGGAACGCTATGTGGGAACAGTCACCAACTTGCTTAGGGTGGAAATAACTAATAGAACAGAATGGCCGAATGTAATTCAAAAATTGCAAAATACATTGAACACCACGGTACAAAAGACAACTGGATTTTCGCCAGTGTATTTATTAACGGGGGTTGAAGGCAGTAGCTCCGATGTAAAAACCTTGACAGCGTCCTTTTCGTTGAAGGACGTCCCCAATAATTTATTAAGCGATCGAGAACTGGCATACGAACGTATGAAGAAGCAAGCGGATTTGGCGAAAAATTTGTTCGACAAGAAAAGAAGATCAAACAAGGTATTTGTAATAGGTGACTACGTCTATCACCCTTCAGGCAATAGTCATTTGGCAAAATTAGACGACAGGTATGAGGGACCATTTGAAATAACTCAAGTTCTCCCTAATGAAAGGTATGCGCTGAAAAGTCTTGCGTCAAATCGAAAACGAATTGTGACCAAGGACATGATCAGATTATGGCCTGATGATTTATCGGACAATTCATGATTTATTTACTTTTATTTTTGTAAAGTTGTTGAAAGCGGGACGCTTTGCAGTTCATATTTTAGTGTAGGGTTGTTGGAAGCGGGACGCTTCGCAACCAATGTTTAGTTGTTCTGTTGAAAGCGGGACGCTTTGCAGTTCATATTCGGTTAGTATCTTTTTTTTACTTTTGTAAAGTTGTTGGAAGCGGGACGCTTCGCAACTAGTGTTAGTTGTTCTGTTAAGAGCGGAGCACTGTATAGTTCCTGTTCTTTATTGTAGTAATGTTAAGGGTGGCACGCTTTGTAATATGTGCTTTTGTTGTCATGTTGGAAGCTGTAGCTCTTCGCACTCTGTAGTTTCATTAATACCTAGTTTTAAGTTCTCTGTGTATTACTTTTTGTTGGTAATTGTTAAGGAAATTCGAGAACGAATTTGGTGTCAGGATTGGCCGTGTGAGCTTTCATATAGAAGGTGATACGGGGTTGGTTATTAATTCATTTAAGGCAAGAGCAATAAACCTGTTATCTTACAAGGATGGAGCTACGTCTTATCCTTGGGCATATGTGGTATGTCACAGACACCTATGAGTGCCCATTGGAGATTGACTAAACTTGTACTAGTTAAAGTAGATCGTTGCCTTAAAAGATAAAGAGGGTTTGTTTATCATATGGGGGTGTGAAGAGAATGATTAAGGGATGTAAGCGTGGGAAGAATGTAGAAGGTTTAGCGATTATCTTTTGAAGGAAAACAGATGCGCGGGGATGTCTCCGACACCTTGTATGAGGAGGGCATTCTTTTCCCAATCTTGGTCGAATAAAGAAGTCTTGCCTAAATTCGTGTTTTTTTAAAATTTTTTTAAGAAGGAAATATTTTTTCCTTACATGTACATACGACAGTATAATTCTATATAGACGAAATGACCTTTCAGAAATAGATATAGCTTTAACACTAACCCATAATATTAGCTCATAGGTATCATTTATCCATAAGTAGATTAAGTTATTTACACGATTCGTTTAGTGCTACATTAGCATACTGACTAATATTTACAAGCTAGTTAAATTATGAAACTTACTAGATCCATCGCCATAAGCCAACTGCGCCATTGCCATTTAGCTGACATAAACAATATTAAACTATGAATAATTCTAAGATTTATATTGTAGAACTTACTAGACGCATAACCATAAGCCAACTATGCTATTGCCATTTTGCTGACATAAACAATATTGACATATAAATAGTTCTAAGCTCCATGTAAGCGATTATTATTACAGCAGACGCTCGATAACGTAAACACGCGATAATGAAATCATTGCGCTAATGTAAACACAAAATTCGTACTGTGGGATTAAGTGGAACGCGCGATAACGTAAACAATGTGTACCCTCGATAACGTAAACAGTTTTTGCCGACGGTTTATTCTCGATTTAAATCGGAGAGTTCCCCCGATTTATGTAGGGGATTCACCTCTGTGATACTTTGCGACACGCACTGGGTCGGCCTTATGAGAGTTTACATTTTACTTTCGATCTTAAGCGAGTACGTTGCACGCGTTTATGCGTTTTCACGAGAATGGCATCCACATCCTATAAAAGAAAGTGTTTAAAATTGAGTGACAAAGTGAAAATCATAGACGAGGTTGCACTAGGTGCGGGAATAACACAATTAGCAAAAAAATATGGAGTATCGAAGGCAACAATCTGTAAAATTAAGCGCTTAAAAACAGAAATTTTAAGAAAATCGTGCAACACAGTTGGAGGGCTAGGAAAAAGAAAAACTTTAAAAAATGCAAAGGCGCCTAAAATGGAAAATTTCCTGTATAAGTGGTTTTTAAAACAACGAGAAAAGCATGTCCCAATTAGTGGCGAAATAATAAAAGAGAGGGCTAAATTGCTAAATGCAAAACTGAAAGAAATTGAAAATTTTGTAGCTAGTGATGGTTGGCTACAACGATTTAAAACAAGATATGGAATTCGACTGCTGTCGATATCAGGTGAGAAATTATCAGCACAACCGCAATTGATACAACCATTCAAAGAAAAATGGATGAAAACAATTAAAGAGCTAGATTTAAGTATGGAACAAATTTATAACGCCGATGAAAGTGGTCTTTATTGGAAAATGTTACCAGAGAAAACCTATGCTGCAACATTTGAAAAATCTGCTCCGGGTAGAAAGCCAGAAAAACAACGAATAACGTTTCTAGCCTGCACTAATGCTAATGGTTCACACAAAATAAAGCCAATGATAATAGGAAAAGCAAAAAATCCGCGCTCATTTAAACATTTTGATATCCCTGTTGATTATGACTGTTCCAAAACCGCTTGGATGACTAGCAGTATATTTCTGAAATGGTTCCACAAGCGTTTTGTCCCTCAGGTATGACAATGACTTTCTAGTCACAAATTTTTATTCATAATTTGAGGATTATATTTAATTTGTAGGTAAAAGATTTCCTGAAAAAACAGCATCTTCCAATAAAAGCATTGTTACTATTAGATAATGCACCAAGTCATCCTCCAGAGCAACAACTGAGGAGCGAGGATGGGTCAATTTTTGTCATGTACATGCCGCCCAACGTAACTCCATTAATTCAGCATATGGACCAGAACGCAATAAGGCTCACCAAATTATACTACAGAAAGTTTCTACTTTCATCTGTCTTGTCAAAAAATCCTGAAAACATATCTGAGGCTTTGAAACAGGTAACACTACAAGAAGCTGTTTTAAATTTGCATATGGCTTGGAATGCACTTAATCAACAAACTATTCAAAAATATTGGAAGAATCTGTTTTGTACCAATGATCAAGATGAAGACGATATTCCCTTAAGCGTAATTAGGGAACAGTTGCGATCCAGTGCTGATGTTCTTGTCAGTGCGTCATTGGATGTTGTTAATTTATTGAAAGTAGTGAATCCCAACGTTGTTTGTACTCCAGCTGATATTAACTTGTGGAACGAAGATACGCAGACGATTGATGTTAATTAGGAGGAAGATATAGACAGTGAAGACGATTGAAATTGAAAGTGTAGTGACTGACGCGCAAGCTATACAAGTTTTTAACCAAGCTTTAGATTGGGCTGAAAAAAAAGAAGTAGCATACACGGATATTTTAGTTCTTCGTAAATTAAGGGCGCAGGCATTGGAAGACAATGCTAAACGTAAATTTACGCAAACTAAGATTGCAGATTTTTTTTTCTAATTAAAAAAAACTTGTTGCTATTAAAATATTTGTTCATTTTGTTATATACATATATGTATTAAACGTTTCTTTTAATAAATACATATGCAGTTAATTATTTACATGACATTCGCTAAGGTAAACATTTCGATAAAGTGAACCACACTTGGTCTGATATAGTTCACATTATCGAGCGTCTGCTGTATTATTATTATTCTTATTGTGATGTTCACTGTTACTATAAGTTTTGAAGTTAATAAATAAAACCAATTTTGTGTTTTAGTGATTTTTTTAAAAAAAGCCGTATCGGTTCACGAAGATATAACTTGCTCCTTTGGTACGCTATCAGTAATATCTGGTATTATATTTCAGCATTCTTACCGGTTCATTCGGAGTTCAAGTTCAAAACGCCGTCGGAATACGCGAGCTAAACCATAACCCGGGTATTATATCTGTAAAGATTGGTAATGCAAAGATGATAGAAAGTACTCTTGACATGATACACTATTATGATTTAAATCCAATTATATACAAAATAGATATATTAAACAAGAGAATTATTAATATAACCAGGACAATAGAGGAGGTAAATCATTTAAAGGAATTTAAGAATTCCTTAGAGATACTAAAGGTTATTCAGGAAAAAGTAGAAAATAAACTAGGTATAATTGTATCGTATAATCAAAGAACGAAACGTGGACTAATAAATGGCCTTGGCACGATATTTAAGAAAGTAACAGGAAATCTGGATGCATATGATGGGGAAAAATATGAGAAACTCATAACTACTCTTCAAATAAATCAAAAGAATTTGCAACAAAACATCCTGAATCAAAGATCATTGTCATTAACCGTGTTAAAGAAATTCAATAGGACTATATTGCAACTGTATAAAAATTATAAACTAATCGAAGAAAAAATTAATTAAGTTTTACCGTATATCAAAATATCAGGCAATAGTAGGGATTATATTCTACTAAAGGAAATAATTAGTGAAATAATTTACATATAATTTACATATACGAATTAATTAATTTTGTACTCCAAGACGTAGAAAATTCAATAACATTCGATAAACTTAAGGTTAGGCACCCAAGTATAATTAAACAAGAGATTTATACAATAAGTTGCTTATTTTACAAAATCAATTAGGAAAAGACCAATTGCTCTTAATGGTAATATTTGAAAATACTTTGATTTTTGAGAAAATAATTAATGTGGAACGTTTTATATCAAATAATAAAATAACATATATCCTTCATGTCCCAATTGTCCACGATCAATATTTTACCTATTTCCACTTGTATTCCGTCCCTGTATATCTAGAAGGTCTGTTTAAGATTATCATACAGCGAAACAAATTCTTAATAATCAGTCAAATGTACTATACCTACAAAGAAGAGGACTGCCAGAGGATTTTGTCAGATGTATACCTATGTCCTCAGGAGAACCTAAGAGAAATTCACGATAAGGCCACTTGCGAAGTCAAATTGTTAATTTCTAATCGAGCCATACCCACATGTAACCAGGTAGAAGCCAAAATTACAAAAGTAATATTGAATCAACTGGGAAATACCAACAAATGGATGTTGGTATCTCCAGAAAATGAAACCCTGCGGATGTCCTGCCAGGAAGGACAAAACGAAACAAAAATTATAAAGGGGACATTCTTATGTGAAATTCCTAAAGGATGCAGAATTTCTATTGGTGACAAATTTATGAACAATAAACTAAATATTGTAAAAACCGACATACAACCAATACTGTTTTCGGACTTAAATGAGGACTATAAAATTAGACAGAGTTTGAATTACATTTACCAGAACTTAAGTTAGGTGACTTTCATAAACTAAAAAGTGACATTTTACAGGAATCGGTCAGCTTAACCCTGATGATAGATGAAATCTCCATTTCACCGAGTGTATGGACTTTGCTCATATATGTGGTATTAATTGGGCTTTGTTTAGAAATCATTTGGAGTAAGACATTGCTACCAAGGATTCGAAGAAATAAACCCATCGAAACCAATGAAGCCCTACAAGAAACTATCCAACTTCCAAGGCTCGCCTAGTAAATTGGAACTTAAAGAGGGGGGAGTTATATCATGGGATACCTAATGGAACTTACAAGATGCACCAGCGCCAGATAGACGCGTCAGTATTATTTTGCAGACGTAATCAAGAGAAATTATAAGGAAGTTTCTCGATGTATTGTCGCACCTAGAACGAATAATGTATTTTTCTAAGCTAAGCATTTATTTTATATAAAGTAGGTAATTACGTGAAAGGATTATTATTATTATTCTGGTTGTTAGTATAGAAGGTCATTAAGAAATTTTTGTAATAAATTCGGTTTGAAAAAGTTTGTATTTCTTTAAAAAAGCTCTATCGCAATATCAAGATATAACTCGTGCAATTTGTCCGTTTTCCATCGTTTCTAGCTTATTTTGGTCAAATCGGTCGATTTGATTTTATTTCGTGACGAACTGATCGTTTTTGACCGAAATCGCTCTTTTCTCCCAATTCGGTTAACTCATTTTAGCATGTTTTCACACAATTTGAGTTATTTGAAACCCTAATCGAGAGTTTTGTACGATTTTGCCAGTTCGGTGCGAACAAGCGTCCAGGCAAGACGTTTGTGAAATCGCTTCGGCGGAAATCTCTCTTGTGCGGTAAACGTGGTGGCAAAAGATTGTTTTTTGTGTCTGCGGATAACGCAAAGCGAGCAGTTTGACGGTGATAAAGCGTGGTGCTAGTGCGTATGCGATTTCAATGGATTGCGCGAATTTTTTCACAAAACAAAGCATTTGAGTAAGTCGTTGAAACATTAAATTGCCTGAAACTGTCACTTTTATTAGGTCTAAGTATCATAAATCGTTCTTTTCGGGGTGCAAAGACCTTTTCGAGGCAGCAACAATCTGGTTGCCAAGTTTTCGTATTTTTTCTTTGTTATTTTGCGTGTCTATTTTCGCTTTTGGCCGTCGAAAGTAATTAACGGGAACCCCCACAATAGACTCCATTGTGGAAGTAAATAAGCTGCAAAGCAGCAGCGATGAAGAAAGCGCGGGGACATGGGCCTTAAAACGGCTTAGAAAGCGAAGGTTCCCCCTTAATATCAGTGGGTCTTCCTCAAGTTCAGGGGAAAATTCCCAAGAAAGTTTTTCACGGTTCAAAACCTTGAAAAAGGTAGTCACCAAAAAGGCGACAAATAATAGGGCAGTTGAGGAGCTTAAACTCTTCATAAATACTATGTTCCTCGAAGGGAGGAATTTATTAGCCCTTATTAAGGCCAATAAAATTACGAAAAGAAATTAAGCAAGGAATCCGCAAGATGAAAGCGTGTACAGATAAATTGTATAAGGGCGAAAAAATCTTCTTACAGCAGGCAGGTAAGATCTGCCAGCGGTAAAAGTCGGTCGCGTCTATCGAGACCCACATGGACCGGACTGCTAATCTCTAATCGAGGGAAATTAGCATCCAAACGGGCGAGGATACGACAGCTGAAGCGCTCCCGACGGAAACTACGTTTCAGGCCGGGAAGAAATTCGAGGTCGTGGAAAAACGTGGTCGGACACGATTTTCGCGACCACCTCGGTTGTAGTGGGAAATCCTCTGGCGGGCAACCTCCCCGAGGAAACCAAAGTAGTGCTCGTGGAACACAACGACCGTGAAATGACTGAGAGTATCCAATCTAAGTTTAAGCCGTCACCCGGATCTTGTAAACCTGGAAGACTTCGAGGTTCTCGAACAGGTTGTGAAAATTAAATTAAAAAGTCAAGACAAATCCTCTGGGTTGAGGATAATTAAAATTAATGTCCCGACTAACGAAAAGGACATCTTCGCAAACATGATCAAATTGAAAGTCGAATTTGGCCACGAGAAAAGATTGGCTCTCCACCATATAAAGAGGATGTCGCTAATAAATTTTAAGAAAATAATTCAGTTCATTTTCCGTGACGGTCCAAAAATTAGAATTTTCACGACCAGATCGAATGCGTCTGAGGGAAAGAAACCGTCACAAATTAAAAAAAAGAACTTCGCGACGTACGCCATTATCGTGAATAAACAAAAAAGAAACGCGGCCGAAGCGATCAAGAAGATCAACTCGACCTTGGACAGAAACGTCAACAAGGATATAATCAAAATAATCAAATCGAATAGCGAGGGGAATCTTGTGATTACCCTAGAAAAAGACGAAACGGCATTAAAAACAAATGGAAGAGATATCGTAAAATCCCTCGGGAAGGACAGCGTATGCCTTATCAAAGAAAAGCAAGAGAAGGCATCCATATTTATCAGAGGTATGGATGCAGCTGCCTCCAAACAGGAAGTTTTCAATGCCCTTAAAGCAATTATTCCTGATCTTTAGGAGGCGGATGTCGCAATCGGGAAAATGCGCCCCTACGAGCGTTCCGAACTGGCGGTTATCGTACGGATCCAGGAAAAGCATGCGGAAAAATTCCTGGGAGGTTCCCTGCACGTGAGTCTCGTTAGGTGCAAGTTGGAACGGTACTTAAAAATAAAATGGTGCGCGAAATGCTGGGCCTACGATCACGCGGCGCCCAACTGTAATGGTGCTGATCGCAGGAAATGTTGCTTCCGGTGCGGAAAACCGAACCACCGGGGTAAAAACTGCCCCAAAAAAGAAGAGGACTGCATATGTGTCCTCTGCGAAGAAAGGGGGCACCGTCTGGGAAGCAATAAATGCTTGAAATTTCGTGACTCCCTCAACTGCGCGAAGTCGGCTAGAAGATCCGAACAACAGCGCCACGACCTTTTGTGACAACGCGAAAAGGCCGAAGAACAAAACGCGACAATCAAAGAAAATCGTCAATAAGCGGATTTAATTTTTATACTACTTAAATTCAATAAAACAAGAAAAACGTCTTCCCTACGCTTTTTTAGCAAGCAACTCAATTTAATTACGGTTCCGTTAAACCTTAACTGCTGACATGGAGTCTGTGAGACTTCGCGGTAATTATTTTGACTAGCAATTCAAACGCCTATTATATTACGTATGTCTTGCGTTCAATACCTTTCTTAACCTTTCGGGGATCGCGCGCGGAGTCTCACTCCGCAAGATTAATATATTTAAAATAATTCCGTGATGCGTCACCTACCGATGTGGCGCTGCACAGTCGTCTCATAAAATGCGTTAATAGTGGCGCATGCGCTTTTGTACGTCATTTAGTGCGTTTCGTCTCGGTACTTTCTTCATTGCGGAAGGTAATTCCCCATACGACCTTCCTTGCCTTAGTTTTGTGTTTAATAAAATTATACAACTAAGTTAAAATTGTGTTACTAAACAAGGTAAGTTGGTTTTTTTCTTCAAAAATGACATCTAAATGTTACGGACTATTCATTTTTTAGATGTGTTCTTGGGAAGACGAACAGAACCATTTGAAAAAACTTATGGAAGAGTGTTTGTGGGAAGATATACTACAAGATACTTTTGACGATGACGATAAAGATTTGGAAGAGGATGATCTGGTTGAAACACAACGTATTGATAGCAGCACCGAACAAGAATATTCCGATTCTGAAAGTGGTGAAGAAATTTCAATACAGGGGCCTACTTTCACTGGTAAAGACAAAAAAACAATTTGGTCAAAACATCCAATAGCAAGATATGGAAGGACTCGAAAAGAAAATCTTATAAAAGATCTTCCAGGTGTCAAAACTTGTCTAAAACACGTAAAAAAAGAATCAGAAATTTTTAGTCACTTTTTTTCGGATAAAATTCTCAACGATATTGTAATTCACACAAATCAGCATATACTAGGGAATCGAGATAATTACCAAAGAGAAAAAGATGCAAAAATTACTGATTTATATGAAGTTAAAGCACTTATCGGACTTCTGTATTTATCTGGAGTTCTAAAATCTAATCGGCTAAATCTCGACGAAATGTGGGACAAAAATGGAACAGGAGTGGAGCTGTTTCGACTGACAATGCCTCAACAAAGATTTCGTTTCCTCATGCAGCATCTAAGATTTGATGATGGGACCACACGATCCGACAGACGGCAGTATGATAAACTGGCTTCAATAAGGGAAGTTTTTACTGATTTTGTCTTAAAATGTAAAGCTGCATATGTGCCTTTTGAGAACGTGACCATTGATGAGAAGCTCGAAGCTTTCCGGGGAAAATGCAGCTTTCGGCAATACATACCTAGCAAGCCCACTAGATATGAACTTAAGGTGTTCGCCCTAGTTGATTCAAAAACATTTTTCACCTTGAATTTAGAGGTTTACCTTGGTCGCCAACCAGAAGGTCCCTTTTCATTTAGTAATTCGCCAAAAGATGTGGTTATGAAGCTTTGCGACTCGATAAAAGGTACTGGCAGAAATATCACAGTGGATAACTGGTTTACCAGCATGGAACTTCTTCAAACTTTGAAAAAGGATTTTAACTTGACTCTTATTGGTACAATAAGAAAGAACAAGAGAGAGCTGCCGCAAGAGTTTACCCGTCCTATAAATCGTCTTAATTTATCAAGCATGTTTGCTTTTCATAACCATGCTACACTTGTATCTTTTATTCCAAAAAAAAATAAAAATGTCCTGTTGGTATCGAGCACACATCACGATGACAAAATTGACGAAAACACAGGAAAACCCGAAATAATATTGGATTATAACGCCACCAAAGGTGAAGTGGACTGCGTTGATAAACTATGTGCGGCTTATGATGTTTCGAGAAACACTCGGAGATGGCCCATGGTGCTATTTTATTCTCTTCTCAATGTAGCAGGAATTAATTCATACGTCGTATATTCCATCAATAACTCGACATGGAACGTTAGAAGACGTCAGTTTCTACGACGATTATCATTCCAACTAATAGAAGGCCACCTTCGACGCCGTGTAACGCAAAATGTTTCAAATATTTTGAAACGACGAATAAGAAGCATTTTGGGGATCGATGCCAATCCGAAACCCGCTGCTGCGGCGGCGAATATGCGTGGTCGTTGCGTCTATTGTGACCGAAAAAAAAATCGGCCTACGCGATTTTCATGTATTAAATGCAAAACATTTTTATGTTTAGAGCACTCACTAAATATTTGTAATGAGTGTTCTGCTGTAGAAGAAGAAAGTGAATAAGACATTCGTTTTTTAGAATTAGTTTCACTTCATTTTTTGCTATATAGTAGAATAATTTGTTTAATTTTTATGTTTAACAATAATAGAATACTACATTTTATTCCCTGTTTAAAAATTAATAAATAATTGGTTAAGAAAGCACAAAAGTGTTTTCGTCGAACAGCAAACTGTTTAGGACTGAAATCTATATTCTATCTTATCTATAATCTATAGCAGAATAGTAATCCGCGTGCGACCTTTTATGTCTCGATTTAAGCGCGACCTCCGAAAGGTTAAAGTTAGTCTAGTTGAATGTGTAAAGGCGGCAGAATCGGCATACTTTCGGTTTTTGTGTTACGGGTTATCGGGAGTTTGAGAGACTCCATGTAATTTTATCTGTTATTATATCGTTAGAAAATTATTATAAATTAGCGTTCATTTGATGGCTAGTTCTCGAAAATCCGTAGACGTTTTCGATTCGGATTTTGAAGACATTTGTATGAAGTGGTATGATGAACTAGGAAGTGATGTAAGTAACTCTGAGGATACTGACATATGCATAACAAGCGATCATGAAATCGAATCCGAGCAAGAATATGAGGAAAATGAAACACAGAAACAAAAAAGCAGACAAACAGAAGGGCAGGAAATTAATACGGAGATTGAGCAAGAAGTAGCCTCTGAAGAGGAAGAAGTAATGTCGGAAGAGGAAGAATTAATTGAAGATAGAAACCAAAAACACACAAAAAGGTACAAAAAAACATTTTTTTACGGGAGAAATAAATTCAAATGGAGCAAAGTGGAACCAGCAAGAAATGTAAGGACTCTCCAACACAACATTGTACATATTCCAAAAGTTCGACCTAAAATACAAAATATCAATAATCCGTTAAATTATTTTGAAAACTTTGTCTCTGAAGATATGTGTAATCTAATGATAACTTGGACAAACAAAAAATTAGCGAACATAAGAGGAAAATATAAGAGAATCAGTAAACCCAAACTAGCAGATATAGATATCGTGGAACTAAATGCATCTTTGGGTATATTGCTTTACACATCAATATACATTTATCAAATTACACATCAGTATAGAAGAGGCAATTACATTCGCCATAGTAAACACCTTCCACAACACCATAATAAATTCCGATGAGTTCCTAATGGAATTACAACTCATACACAAACAAATATTCCAAGGAAAATTACCTTTTGAACCCAGCATTGAGAATTTACTTGAAATCGAACATACATTAGAAATAAAAAGCTTTATAAAAAATAATGCCGTTATTTTCGTAATTGAGATTCCCCTAGTAGAAAAAACTGACTATAGTCTGTTTCGACTAATTCCTTTGCCTATCAGACAAGAAAACATCTATAAAGTCATCATACCAAGTTCCGAATATCTATTGATCAATGATAAAACCTTTGGCTACGCCAATGAACCCTGTCGATATGTGTCCAATAATGAATATTTATGTTCACAATTGCATATAGAGAACTTTCAAGATTATATACCGTGTGAAGTTCAACTTTTGAGATACGAACATAATAACTCTCATTGTAAACCGGTATACATCGATATTGACAGCACACAAATACAAAATGTAGACGAAAACAAATGGATATTAATAACAACCCAGGATATTATTGGGTTAGAAACTTGTAAATCCTCACGGAACAATGTATTGTTAAACGGGACGTACTTAATAGATTTAGATTTTCAATGTAACCTTAAACTAAGAAATATTATTTTAAGAGGGAATAAGAAATCGAAAAATAATTTCCAAAATGTTCCACTGTTAGACATTAATACTAATTATACTTATCCTGTACCACATAAGGAAATAGAACTGCCCAATCTAAATCGCATTGATTTGAACAAAATCGTTGAATTACAACAAGACATCAAATTGCAAAAAATTGAAAACTCTATGTTATTAAACAACAATCTTTATTATAACCGTGCAAGTATTTGGACAGTTTTGTTATACATCATAATCATTGTATCAGTACTAGCTTTACTGACAAGGTATCTATGGTCTATTTACTCAAAACCCAAAGCAATTCATGTTCCTGAAACCGACGCATTTTAGGCCATAGAAACTCCTAGTTTATATGTTCATCTAAGGGTGGAGGAGTTACATCCCTGTACTAGCAGCGTCAGTGTTATGCCGTCACAAGCAACTAGACTATAAATAGAAAATAGCAATAAGGAGCGTAGCTTGTTGTAATCGGCATTTTATACCGCTCGCAATTATTAAGTTCTGTCTGAATAAAAGTTAATCTCGAATCAATTTGTTTTATTGTGGATTCCAGTGAATTGGAATTTCATTTTTTTTCGTGTCTTGACAGACCTCAAATTCATCTCGCGACACTTGTGTAAGTTGTTCGTGCTGTACGTTAACTTTTTAAATCCCGTTCGAATAATAATAATAATATTAAAATAGTTGATATTTAACTGGCGCAGTTTTTCGGATTTTTGAGACGCCCAAAAGTGCATATTTTGAGTCGGTTTCTTTCAAGAATTTATTCAAAGATCCTAAATCCAAGGAAGCCGCCGACCAGTGATCGAAGGTACCTAGTGGTGGAGCACCATCTTGATCTGCTAGACGGGAACAGCGGAACTTCACAAGCCCCTGGACATAGTGCCGAAAGTATATCGACAGATCCAGGCTTTAGATTAGACACCAATAGGAAAGGACAAAAATCGCCTGCCTTGCGGACACCCTCGAAGCGGAAACTAACCTTTGCTTAAGAAGAATCATTATGAGAATACTGCTCCTTATAGTACTGTAAGTTTGATTGTTACTTCTCTTCTTTCCCCGTTATTTTTGCTGATTTTTATTCAATAATATATTTAAGATTTAAGCTACTTTTAGCATATTAAATTAGTGTGTATTAATTGTCTTAAAACATAATTTCACAATTGAGCCGATTAATGAAGCCGATTTAATCGAATCATTCAATAACATATCGATTCAGTCTATTAACGATAACATGCCTTCTGTAATTAATTATCAACTTTTAAGATATCAATCAGATAATATTTCTCTTTTTGATGGAAATCCAAGACTACTAACCAGATTTATAACTGCCATAGAAAATTTATTAAAGGCATTTTACGATCGAACAGACTCCAATGATACCATTAATGTCTTTTTTGTTGTTTATTTGATACCATACTTAGCAAGCTCACAGGTAGAGCTGCAGATTTAGTATCTTCACGTATTGAACTAAATTCTTGGAGTTTTATCATAGTAGTTTTGATAAATAGTTTTTCGAATCAGCGATCAATAGATTGTCTTATTCAAGATTTAATTAATTTAAAGCCATTTAAAAATGAAAGCCCTTTGCAATTTGGTATGAGAATACAGAATTCTCGCAGTTTACTTTCTTCAAAGTTAAATGCAACCTCTGATAGTAATAAGACTAAGCTTATTAAAATAAAACATTACGACGAGTTCGTTTTAAAAACAATTATTAATGGGTTATCATATAATCTAAAATAGGTAGTAAAATCCCCTATTAGTATAGAATAGGCTATGTCATTTGTTAAGGAAGAAGAGAATTTCATACTGTTTAAAAGTATACAGAATTTCGGGCAAAACACAGGAAATTTCAACAGACAATTTAAACCCAACGTCAGATCTACAGGTAGAGCTAATTTTTCGCATAATTTTAACCAAACCCCTATCAATTCATTCAATACTCAATGGCCTCAGAATGATCACCTATCTAGACCTTTCTCGAACTTCACGCAACATAACAATTTCTCGAGACCAATATTCCCCAACTTCAATCAACCAAACTATTCAAGAACATCATATTCTAATTTCAACCATGCAAATTTTTCCAGACCCCCTTTCAATAACTTCAACAATCATACTTATCAACCAAAACCAAATTTCCCTTTCAATAACCACTCCGATAACTCTCGAAGAATACCTTTCACACCTAAACCACCGTTCGGTCAAAGATCTTACAGATCAAATACTAGTCAAAGCCCCGTAGAACCTATGGATACTAGTTTTGGAAATACCGTCATTCACAATCCGAAAAAAAATTTCATTAGCCAGGAACTATACAATCGGGAAGTTCTCCCCCAATCACCCGAGGAACTTACTTCTAATAACAATTACTCCATTTACGACCTTTATAAAAACATCCACGTAGATAGCAATTTAAGTCGCGACCCCAATTATTACAAAGACTATAAAAATGAAGAAAGAAGTTCAAATTTTCCATCAACCAGTCGAAATATGGACACGACATAATATTACTCAATACTATTGACATTCAACTCCCTTACATTTTTATTCCTGAACTCAAAGCCAAATTTCTATTAGTCACTGGTAGTACTGGAAGTTTTATTAAACCTGAAATTGCCTACGAATATTTTCCTCATTTTATCTCAGACGAACCTTTTCAAGTTCAAACAGCCCATGCCACATCATTCCATGATGAAGTCGTATCATTACCTGTCTTTCCCACATTTCAAACTCCTGGCTCTCACAAATTTTTCCTGTTCAACTTCTCCGATAAATTTGACGGACTCATAGGACTAGATCTTATCAAACAACTAAACGCTAATTTAGACTTTAAAGCTAGTACATTGAAATTACCCAATGTCAAAATATCCATTTGCCATGATACAAAAAACCTTCAACTTCAATGACCTCATTGTCCCAGTATGAACCATATCATCTCCCCGAGAAGTATACAAAAGATACAAATTCCCGTTAACTTTACCGAAGGATATGGAATTATCCCTTATCAGAGGTTAGGACATTTTGAAATACCATAATGCCTCGTTAAAATTCAAGATAATACAGCCGCAACTACTATTTTAAACCCAAGAGAAAACCTGATAAAACTCCAAATTTTAGAAGCTTTAGAGATTGAATCCGTAAACTTGAATGAACTAAATTTCCTAGATCACCCCGCACCGCATGTAGCAATGGATCATAACTTTGATAATGTACTAAAACGTAATCTTGAAAACATTAAGCTTGATCATTGCAATCCTGAAGAGAAAAGCCAAATTCGAAAATTGTGTTCAGAGATATTTTCCATTGTGAAAGTATACCCTTGTCATTTACAAATGTAATAAAGCACCAGATTAAATTAAAAGATGAGACCCCCCCATTTTCACGAAAACATATCGATATCCCGAAGTCCACCGTTTAGAAGTTAAAAATCAGATATCAAAATTATTACAACAAAACATTATAAGAGATTCAAATTCCCCTTGGTAATCTCCCATTTGGATAGTTCCAAAGAAATTAGATAAATCAAATAAACAAAAATGGCGTATGGTCATCGATTATAGGAAGCTAATGAACAAACAATAAACGATAAATTTCCCTTACCAAACATTAATGAAATTTTAGATAAATTGGGTAAAGCACACTATTTTACAACTCTTGACCTTGCTAATGGGTTTCACCAAATTTAAATGAATAAGAATGACATTGCCAAGACAACTTTCAGTACAGATACAGGTCACTACGAATTTTTGAGAATGCCGTTTGAACTAAGAAACGCCCCGGCTACATGTCAACGTGTAATGAACAATATATTACGTGGCTTACAAAACGAAACATGCTATCTTGATGATATCATTATCTTCAGCACTAGCTTACAAGAATATATAAAAAAACTAAAGCAAGTTTTTACTCGATTACGGGATTCTAAATTAAAAATACAACTAGACAAATCAAAGTTCCTAAGGAAAGAAGTCCAATACTTAGGACACATCGTAAGCGAAGAAGGAGGAAAACCTAATCGGACAAAATGAATTCAGTTTCCCTATTCCTCGGACAACGAGAGAAATAAAATTTTTCTGGGTTTAATTGGTTACTATAGACGGTTCATTAAAGATTTTGCGAAGATAACGAAACCAATGACCAAGTGCTTAAAAAGGAATGCAAAAATTATATACACACCCAAATTCATAAATGCTTTTGACCATTGTAAGCAATTACTGATAAACTTCCCAATTCTGTAATATCCAGACTTCAGTAAACCATTCCTATTAACCCTCCGCGGAACAGGTCCGTCCTGTGAGGCCATCTAGCTGCAGCACTCCCATCCATTTTTTTAAATTTACGTGATTCCCCATTTATCTTCTCACCCCCTAAGAAACAATATTTAGATGCATTAGTCGACTTGGTTCGTTCAGTTCACACGCAAATAAATATTAGTTTGGTCTGTTAGGACATACCCGTTTCTTTGTGTAACTATTTTTTTCGGTAAGTCAAAATTAGTTTTCCAATAAACTGACCATTATAGACATTATTTATGTATTTTGCTACAGTTTATTATGGCTTCGAACGATCCTTTCGAAAAAGAAAGAGCTAGATTATGGGCTTCGCATGAAGAAGTTCCCGCTGATATTGAGGCCGATGATGGCATTGACACGTTAGATGGTGAAGATTTTGAGAGTGATTCTTGTGAGGAATTGGGCCACAACTCCGAAACTGAACAGTTAGACGTTGAGGAGTCTGTTAGACAAGCGGTCCAAGAGTCGCAAAATTCGTCTACAGATGAAAGTACAGTCGGAAAACAAAAACTTTTTTATCTCAGAAAAAATAAATCCACTAAATGGAGGAAACATCACTATCCAACAAATGTTCGTACAAGGAGACACAACATCATTTCCCACCTTCCGGGAACCAAGTGTAATGCAAGAGATGCAACTGCTCCGTTGCAGTACTTTCTTACTTTTATAAATGATACCATTATAAATCTTATAGTAACAAGTACTAATATTTATATTTCATCGATAAAGGATCATTATAAAGACCAACATGATGTAGCAGAAACAAATTTTATAGAAATCAAAGCGGTAATCGGTTTATTGTTTTTGGTTGGAAAGTTCAAAAGTAGTAGACGCTACTTGCGTGAGTTTTAGACCACAGATGGTTCAGGTCTGGAAATATTTCCTGCCGTAATGGGGTACAGAAGAATACAATTTTTGCTGCAGTGCATGAAATTCGATAATATTGATACTAGGGAAGAGCGAAAAAGAACTGACAAATTTGTTCCTATTAGAAATGTATGGGAAATATTTACTACAAATTGTAGAAATAATTATACTCTGGGGAATACGTTACTCTTGATGAAATGTTGTTTGCCTTTAGAGGAAGGTGCTTCTTTCGAGTATACATCCCAAACAAGCCTGCCAAATATGGGATTAAGATTTTAACTCTTGTTGACGCAAGGACAAATTATACAGCTCATTTAGAACCATATTTGGGTGTACAACCGGAAGGACCCTTCAAAGTTAGTAACAAAATACCGGATTTAGTAAAACGCATGATAACGCCAATTACTGGAAGTGGTCGAAACATTACATTAGATAATTGGTTTACATCATTTCCACTGATTGAAGATCTTCTCACCAATCATCGACTCACGATTATGGGAATCCTAAAAAAAAACAAAAAGGAGATTCCGTCAGAACTTACTGACATCAAGATACGTAATGAGTTGCCTACAATATTTTGCATACAAAAAGGACATGACTTTATTGTCATACACATCTAAAAATAAAAAGAATGTCTTACTCGTGTCGTCAATGCACCATGAGGGAAAAATCGACAAAGATATAGGAGAAATGGTAAAACCCGAAATCCTGACATTCTACAACGCAACAAAAGGCGGTGTTGATTCCGCTGATCAAAAAATGACTCAGTATAACGTAGCTAAAAATACACAACGCTGGCCTATGGTTCTCTTTTACAACATGCTAAATATCGGAGGTATTAATGCACATGTTGTTTAGAAGTCCAATAACACAGAGACAAACTCATTAACCAAATCGCGGAGAGAATTTCTACATAGGTTATCATTAGATTTGATCGACGAACAGCTAAGAAGAAGAGCCAGAAATAAACATATATCAAGATTTGTAAGAAGGACCGCATGTTGATTGACTGGCATAGCAATGCAAGACCCCATCACCGCTCCTATTGCACAACGGAAAAGGGGAAAATGTTTCTACTGTCCAAATCGAAACACGCAGTATTTTTGTCAAATATGCCATAAATGACTTTGCTTGAGACATGCCAAACCATTTTGTGAAGATTGCATGAATTAAACAACAGAAGTTTAATTTTGTTAAGAATTTTTACGTAACTGATTACATAATGTAAGGCTTTTAGTCTATGTCTTCTAAAAAATTAATTTGTAGTTTTTTTAGGATATTTCTTTGTTTTGCTAAATTATAATAAACCGATAAATGCAGATTTAGTGTTTTGTTTATTAAAACAACTATGTAAGAATGCTAATTTCAAAAAAAATTAAGTGTCCTCACAGGCCATACCCGTGTTGTAGTGCGACTATATTTTACCCGTTCCGCGGAGGGTTAACAACAGACGCCAGTAATTTTGCAATCGGCGCAGTGTTTTCGCAAGGATCTATACCTAACGATAAACCTATAGCCTTCGCCTCGAGAACCTTAAACGACACGGAAACTAAATATTCAACAATAGAAAAAGAACTGTTAGCGATAGTTTGGGCATGCAAGTATTTCAGATCTTATTTATTCGGACGCAAATTTTATCTCCCGATCTTAATCCACTGGATTTTTTTCTTTAGGGTCATCTCAAAAGTATAGTATATCAAACGCCCGTAAACAATAGAGATAAATTATTAAATCGCATTTTGTTGGCTGCTGACTCCATTAAAAATGACCACCACATGTTATTTCACGTACAAAAAAGATGTTTAGAGAACTTCAGAAAATGTTGCAGTCCAAGGTGCTCATATTGAACATTCTTAGTAACTTTAGTTGTAATACATATAATTTTTTTATAATAAACTGCTATTTTATTTAATTTCAAATTGTTGGCATGTATGATACATGTTGATAATAAAATTCGATTTTCTCAAAAACGGTACGAGATATCAATTAAAGCAAGGTATACCTTTTTTGTGGAAAAATTACCATAAAACCGAGCTATGGAAAAAAATACTCATTTGGTTAAGTCACTAAAAAAATATACGAGTTTAAATGAAAAATTTTGACTTTCCCTGTATAAGGAAGACGTATGAAACATTCCATTACATATGAAAATAAGCATGACTATGAGTTATTTAAACTACCCAACTTTCATTGTTACCGTTATAACTGTTTAAAAGTTACAGCAAAATTGTTTTTTTAATTTCTTACTTTGAGAGCAAATAACGTAGTAAGGAAGGCCGCTAGGAATTTTTTTTATATGAAGTTCTAGCATTATTTTAGCCTTCTCTACAACCCCTAGAATTTATGACATGACCTTTCCGGACACTCTGTATACACTGACCATAGACCCCTTGTATGACTCTCTAATCTAAAAGAACCAAACTCCAAATTAATATGTTATCAACATGCAAGGTTCCAGCCAAACCATGAAGAAAATAAACAGATGCACCCATTTACGTTAGGGTTGCGGGGCGGTGTTGGGTGAAGGAGAGGGATGGAACCCGGGATGGAGGGTAATCTGGTCCCGGTGGTTAAAGGGGACATTATATCTTTAACTCTGGCGATTATTTTCTACGTGCTGATAATAAATGCAGTCTGAGATTTAAGTCTTTTTTTTTCGGAGATTCGTTCGTTAACAAATAAGATGGCGGTTACGATTAGAAGAATTTGACTACCAAATAATTTACAAAAAAGCACGCCAGAAGACGAACGTAGATGCATTATCTAGAATACAACTAAACGTATACGACAACGAATCAGTGGTCAATAATCCCAGTGATACCGTTAGGAATATCAAGGAATACTTAGAACAACAAACAAAAATCTCGGCTCAAGGTGACGACGACGATACGAACAAACCGGACCCTAGTCAGCGAAAAATAAAAGTTATATCTGATATCCGACTCCATTCTGTAAATCTTCCCCACATGTACAATTCCAACGAAACCGTCCATAATCATCAAGCCGACCGTGAGAACACTGGTATAAGCATTCTCGATGAAATGATTAATAATAAGCCGTTGCAGTACTTGATAAAGAAATCCTCACATCTGCAAATCAAATGCAAAATCGAAATGTATGAAAAAAACTTGACCTATCATGTAGAGTTGCCCTATGATTTAATAACAATGAAGCAATTTATCCGAGAATACATGACCATTGGAAAACCATGTTACGTTTATTTTTACGACAAAGATCTAATCTCATTATTTACAGAAGTTTGTTTAGAATATTTTCAGAATTTGAAAATTGCAATGTATACCAAACTGCTTAACAATATTTTCGAAATTGAAGAAAAAATTATGCTCATTAAGCACCAACATGAGTGCAAACAAAATCATCGAGGGATAGAATAAATTTGCGAGCAACTTAAGAAACTTTACTATTGGCCCAACATAAAATGGGACGTAACACGATATATTAACGATTGTGTTATTTGCCAAACTGCCAAATACAGCCGACTTAAATCATATGTTCCACTCGTTAAAACAGAAACACCCAGTAAACCATTTCAAATGATACACATAGACACTTTCATATTTGAAACCCAAAATTTCCTGACGATATTTGACAAATTCTCCAAATTTGGTCAAGCATACCTTTATGACAGAAATGCAAAATCAGTTTGCGATAAACCCACAATTTTGTCTCATTTTTGTGATGTCCCGAGGAGATCACGTGCGACAATGGCAAAGAATTCAATAATGAACTATTAAAGGAATTATTAAAGGCCCAAAAGATAAACATATATTTCACTACTCCTAAATATCACGAATCAAATTCGCCTGTTGAACGTTTCCATTCCACTTTGATCGAACATCTTAGGATTTTAAAACAAAGGGATAACGTAAAGCTAATTAATGAGTTAATCTCATACGCCATAATCGCGTATAATAGCACGGTTCACAGCGTTACGAAATTTATACCCCACGAAATTGTCTTAGGTAATACAAATTCCAGAGATCCTCTTGATTTAATCACAACAACGTTTTATTTTGATTACGTTTCAACGCATAAAAATAAAATCGACGCTATGTACGAAACGATTGGAGAAAAAACCGATCAAAACAAAGAAAAAATCTTAGCAAAAAGAAATGTCAAAGGCAACGAAGCATTCGACTTTAATTTAAACCAAAAGGTTTACAAAAACTTAAACCCCAGAAATAAAAACCACCCTAGATTTAGCGGTCCATATGTAATTATTAAGAAATTGAATCATAACAAAGTAAAAATCAAAAGTGTCAGAAGTCCATTCAAAACCGAAATTGTTCATGTTAAAGAATTGAGGAAACCCCTTATTATAGATGACCCTTCATACACGGAAAATCCCGATACCACGACTTAAATAACAAACCCGGCAAATTACCTTACAAATTAGGCAATGCCCAGAAAACAATCAACCACTGGAATTTTATTCAAATGTATGATATGACTAAATTATTGGAGGAATTTTCGGATATTAACATTAAATATGATTTACTTCATGAGACCATAAATAATTCTACAGATTGCAAATCCAAATTTCATAACTCTTTTGTGATAATAAATAACTTGAAACAAAAAATTAATGAACAGATAAACCAAATTTTCCCAACAAAAATGCGAACTAAGCAAGCCTTAATAAACGCATTGGGCACTATAATCAAAACCGTGACAGGAAACTTGGACCAAGAAAACACAAAACGCATTGACCAAAACATTGACATACTCGAAGAAAACCAGAACGACTTAAAATTAGCCCTCGATAAACAAACAACCCTCTTGACTAACGCAATAAATAATTTTCAAGAAACGATAAAAAATGTATCACACAATCAAATTGTTTTGGATTCACGAATTAAAGAAATCATAGAAGTCGTAAATGAAGTCGATATTAAGGAAGCAAATCTTTTTGAGTTCGTTAGGATTCATATGATCATCACACAGATTACAACATTTTATCAAAATATCTATGATATATTTTCAGATATAGAAGAGGGAATCATGTTCGCCAAATTAAATACTTTTCATAACAAGATGATTAATTCAGACATGCTTTTAAACGAATTAAAACTCATTCAAAACCAGGTACAACAAGGAAAATTACCATTCGAACCAGACACCAACAATTTATTGAATATCGAAAACACTTTAAAAATAAAGAATTACGTAAAAAATAATGTGATAGTCTTCATAATCGAAATCCATTTAGTGGAAACCGAAGCTTATAATTTATATCGATTATTTCCGTTACCTGTCAAATACAGCAATTCCTATAAAATAATTGTACCAAATTTTAAGTATCTCATAATAAACGATAAAACATTTGGATACGTTAATCAACCTTGTCAAATCTTTCAATGAATATTTATGTTCTCATGTACACCCCAAAAACTGTAATGATTATGTACTTTGCGAAGTTGAATTGCTAAGATATGAAAATAATATTACGAATTGTAATCCAGTATATTTAGATATAAAAAAATTTACAAATCCAAAATGTAGACGAAAGTAAATGGATTGTAATAACAAGTCAAGAAATCATAGAAGTAGAGACTTGTAAGGAATCACAAAACAACGTCTTATTAAACGAAACTTATTATATTTAATAGAATTAGAACCTAAACGTAATTTTTGGTTAAGAGATATTATTTTAAGAGGTTACGGAAACACGAAAACTGATTTCCAAAATGTACCCTTACCGAATGTTACCCCTAATTATAAATACCAAGTATTTCATAAGGAAATAAAAATGTCCAATCTAAACCATATTAATTTAAACAAAATTGTTAAGTTTCAAGAAGAGATAAATTTACAAAAAAATCGAGCATTCTAAATTGTTAAATAATAATCTTTAATACGACAACACAAGCATTTGGACAATCCTGTTATATGTTATTGTAAGCATATTAATATTAATTTTATTGACAAAGTATCTATGGCCTATATAGTATGTTAAGCCTAAAAAAGTTGTAAATCAGGAAAATGATATACTATCGGCCACAAAAGTGGTCGACTACGCTAAGGTTCAAAATCGCTTGACGCATATTCCGAGCGAAGGCACCTTATCAGTACACAAAAAATGATCCAGAACAAAAACGTGTATAGAGTTATAAATCGGATTTAAGAAAATACGATAAAAAAAAAATTTTTATTGTCTATTCCCAAGCGAAAGCTAAATTACAACTGAACTCTACTACTAAACAAATTTGAACGAACTAAACTTCTATCAAGGATGAATGCGGGTTCCCAGGAAAATGCATGGTAGCAGTTTTATGGGAACTACTGCTTTGAGACAAATCTTGGAATTAATTTGTGGAATGTGATTACACTGCATTTGCCTGAGAATGTAACTCTAGCGAATAAATTTAGAATTTTACATCGAATACCAAGCTTGCCGGAATATTTTCAGGATGATAATTTCAAATAAATCATTTCTGCTAGTAATTGTGTGAAAACATCACTATATTAACATTGAATTTTGTAAATTGCAAAAGTTGATATGGCTATTATATTATATATAATTGTTTAAGATGAAAACGAAAAAAATACATGTTAAATTCAATTATAAACAAGACCAGTAATTTACAAAACACTGTAGAACAACTTACTAAACTTCAAGACTTATTAACAATAATATTTTGCTGGGAATTAGGAATTAACTAGTCCGACTGTTTCCTACCTCTCACTTAACAATCAAGTGATTTCTATGTCGCAAAAGTTCTTTAGACAAAAGATGACATAAACGGCGTTTTTCGTAATGCGTACGTTAAAAGGGAAAATTTCAAGACACATTTTTTTCGGAAATACAGTACGATCGAGAGAAAATAAACTTAAAATTTATATAAATAAATGACTAAATTAAAAAATAAACAATTCTAATAGCGGGTTACTCCCCCATTGGCGTCAATGACGTCTTGTAGCCTCCGGCCCATTGAACCCACAAGGTTTTGGCACAAGAGTGAACCTCTAACCCCATTCCAGATTTGGTTGCAAAGTGCCACCAAATCTTCGGTAGTACGTTCATTGTTATTATGCCACCTTTGAACCATTAGGCCCCATAAATTTTCTATGGGGTTTAGGTCTGGTGAATATGCAGGCCAGGGAAGATTGTTTATGTCTGGATGCTCGTGTATTTGGTTTGCGCGATGTATCCTAGAGTTGTCATCAGCATAATTGATGACAGGCATTTCTGCCACAGGATGCAAAGTACGAACAGAAGGAAGCATAGCTCCGTCGAGCATCCGAACGTACTCAATAGAATTCGCCCTTGTTTCAAAACATGTTATGCAGGCAAATGAATGATCAATCAAGCTATATGATTATAAATTTTTGAGGCATAATAATTGCATTTTTTGCTTGGCACTCCAAGAGCGGCCTAGCTTATTGAGAGAAAAATGCAGAATTACTTCTTTTAAACTAAGACATAAAAAATTCTATCTTGTGATAAACCGTTGTAAAGGTGTTATTAAGAACTTTTAAAAACCGCCGAAACATGCATGGGTCCGTATTTGAAAAACTCAAGTTGTTGTCTCATTATCTCAAAAGCTAAGGAACATTTAAAATGTTAAAATTTACTGGTTTGTACATATAAGAAAACTACGAAGTTCTTGTATCAAACGTTTTGATGAAAAACCTTTAGTTATCGATTCATTTAGAAAATTAAATTCGACCTAATTTTAGTTTTCTCACAGTAACTCAGAAACTAACAATCATTCGGCAACATTGTTTTCAGTTCTTAGAAGAGTATTAAATTTGGCACATTTCTTCCAATTTAACCGACCCTGTAACTCTTCCCGTTTAAGAGATAGCAATAATAGCACATCGAATTTGGAACACCCTGTATAATACAGCCGACATATCACAGACTTTTCGCTCAACTCAAGATAAATTTCTTGCCAGAAGTAACAATATAAACAAAAAAACGTCCCCAAATTTAAGCCAGTGATAAAGTTACCTTAATTGAAAAAAAACAATGTGATTACGTAACCGTACGTACCGTACCGTAATATTCAACTCACGATTAATTTCGGAAATATTATGGCCTTGTTCATGTAAAAGTACTATATTGTTTTTAATATTATCGCTCAGATTTGGTGGCATTGTAGCCGAACGATGAACTGAGAAAATACCAAAAAATAAAATTGTCTCAATGAATTGGGCCAGCAATACATGTTTTTGTGCAAAATATTGATGTATATACACAAAAAGGGGGATCCAACAAAAAGTAATCTAGGTCAAGTGTGACAAAAAAAGGTATCCGACCCACAATACCGCAAGCGATTTTGATTTGAAACTGGTCGACCACTTTTGTGGCCGATAGTATTTTAGGTCATAGAAATTTGAAGGTTTATATGACCATCCAAAGGTGGAGGTGTTACAATCTGTTACAGTCTATGCATTGCAACATATGCATAAATATTGTGACGTCACACCAAATTAGTATAAATAAGCGATTATTGTAAGACGCGACACTTGTGTAAGTTGTTCATTCGTGCTGTACGTTAACTCGTTAAATCTCGTTCGAATAATAATAATAATAATAAAATAAATTTGTGTTTTTTTTTTAGCTTCATCAAAGTTGATATTTAACTCTCACTAATTCCGAAGAATTTAATCGAAGCAATGCTCGGATCAAAAGGAAAATGGAATAATTGCAGTCAGGCAACTTCTGAAATAGTCAAAAAAAAAGATAGGATGGAACGCGCTTCCCGTGTAGTTTGGTCATTTGATAGTACTCGGAAAAAGCACAAATCTAAAGGATAAAGAGGGGAAATATCTTTCTGTCTTTTTCAAGAATAAAACAATAGTTTGAAAAATAGACTCAATTCAAAATTTCACCGTAAAAATATATGTACCCAAATTGATTAGATAAAAGGGTTTCATTTGCGAATTCTTTTTGATATTAATTCAGGTATTGTCCAATTGAGGTTAATGATAAAAAAAAAAGTTCTGGCTCTGATGGACGGAAGAATTTATAAAAAATAAGCAGGGGAAAGTAAAATGAAATCGCTTTTATTCGTTTTTCTCTCTGTCGAACGAAAATACGTTTTTACAAGCTACCGCGTCGGGAAAAAAATCGTAAAACAACAAAACCTCCGCTGTCATCGACGTTTTATCTCTCGGGAAAGTTCAGGGTCGAAGTAAGGTACGTGGAAATTTCGAGGTTTTTTAGGGGGTAGACGCAGTAGGCGAATCCTACATTATCCAGCCGTTGAAACAACAAGCTGGATGTCTTTTAAAGATTTTTCCTCGATAAAAAAAATACCATTTTGCCAAATTTCGACTTATTTTCATGATTCCAGGTAAATCTGCGTTGTTTAGTGGGTTTGAGGCATTTTAAGTGCAATTTTTCCTTTTTCACCGTTTCTTGCTTATTTTGGCCAAATCGGTCAATTTGAACGTATTTCGGGACGAACTGATCGTTTCTGACCGAAATCACTCTTTTCTGCCAGTTTAACTTATATTAGCACGTTTTCACTGAATTTGAGTTATTTGAAACCCAAATCGAGAGTTTTGGACGATTTTACCAAATTTCGACTCATTTCATGATTCCAAGCAAATCTGCGTTATTTAGCGGGTTAAACTCATTTTAGGTGGAACTTTTTCTTTTTCACTGTTTCTCTCTTATTTTGGCCAAATCGGTCGATTTGAGCATATTTCGTGAGTTATGGAACTACCAGATGGAGGGCAATTACAAAAGACACTGACCAAACAGAACGTGACAATTAAAGGAGGATGCAGCGCCAGTTGAACAATTATTATTATTATAACTTTCGAGTGGTAAAGATATTGTAGTTGTTAAATAAATTAAATTTTTTAAAAAACGCCTTTTGCTGATCCCGTAAGTTAAGTGGCGCAGTCGTTCGGATTCTTTTAAGGAGACCCAATGCGAATCGATAGAATTGAACCTTTTTCGTTTCATCGATTAACCGAGAAGGAACCTGTAATGTCGGTACATGTGGCTGACAGAGTAAATTTTCCGATAATCGAATATTCCCCTCTATCAAAGAGCTGTCAAATTTCCCTGGACCAACGAAACCCCGGTTGCTGAGACCGCATCGCTGAGCAACGTAAAGACACGCTTGAGAAAGATTTCCGAAGCAATGCCTTATAAAATGATCAAGATTTGCCTGTTAGTTGTGTAAGTGAATTTGATTTCTTTATGTCTAATATTAAAGACGTAATTAAGCAAATCTTGAATCTTAATTTGAATATTTCGATGCCTTTAGGTGACTGTTTCTATAAACAAACCAGCAACGTCTGTTATTGAAGAATCTAAAAAAATGATAATTATGTCTCAATTTAAACCCGAATATCTAAATTGTGTTCCTAACTTTAATGGAAATCCTAACGATTTAAATAGATATCTGTCGATATGCCAATCCTTAATCGATAATTTTTACGACCATACCAACCCCGCGAACTTTCAAAATATCTATTTGATAAATTCACTTATTAGCAAACTTACCGGTAATGCGAAGTTAGTAATTAACATACAAAACGTAAATAATTGGGTGGATCCCAAAAAACGTCCTACAACGTAATTTTGCTGATCAGAGAGATGAATCCTGTTTGAATAAAAATTTAGTTTTGATAAAGCAACAGTTACACGAAAGACCATCTGAATTTTACGATCGAATATTACACATTCTGAACTTGTGCTCGTATGTCGATTCTCACGAAAATTTAGTACAAGAAAGAATCTTAAAGAGAAATCTGTATAATGACCTGGTTTTGAAAACTTTTTTATCCGGACTTAAGGAACCCTTAGGCACCACTATATGATGTATGAGACTAGTAAATTTAACACAAGCTCTACAATTTGTCACTCAAGAAAATAACACTCATTATTTTCAAAATCAGTCGAGACCCGGACCAATGTTTCAACAACTTTATGCTAGTAACCCAAATCCAACACATTTTAAACCACTTCCAACCACTCGAGCCCCAAGCAACACATTTCGACCGATCTTTCCACCACAACCAATGAATACAGGACAAAATTTTAACAGACTACGGTCTAAATACTTCGCTAGCTCACAAGTCTTCGGACGACCCAACAATCAGAGTAACGTATTTAAGCCTAACCCCGTTAAGCAACTATCACCCCCTACACATATGTCAGGAATTTTCAATTCAGTACAGAGGCCTATGACAAGTAATTCAAACTCTACTCAAAGGTACCAAACCCCCAAATACATTGTCGAAGAACTATATAATACGGAAGCCCAAAATGTGTTTGAACCCAGCCAAAATACGGACGAATACGTATATGAAATATACGCCCAGCCTGAAGAGCAGGTTTGGGAACAATCCAATCGCTATCAAGGCGGAAATATCGGATCCACAGAATTCAAAGTTCGTAATGAAGCCGACAGTTCGCAGATAAGATGAGCCCGATCAATACTATATCCCGACAAATCAAGAGGATAATTTTTCCGAAATGTCTCCCAATACGAAAAAGAAATAGAAGGCACAGTAATAGACCTTAACCTTTCAAACTTAAGTAAACTCTGTTACGTAATCTTCCCAGAAATAAAACTAAAAATTCTAATTGACTCGGATTCTACTCGTTTTTTCATGAATCCCGAGATCGTAAAAAAATTGTATCCTGATCGAATTTCAAATGACCAGTTGAAAGTATCAACTGTGTTTCACAAATAAACTCATCAATATAGCGCAAGAATTCCTGCGTCTAGGATGTTTAACCTATCCCAAAACATTGACCTTAAATTTCATCTTTTTAAATTCCACAAGGCATTCGATGGACTTTTAGGGGTCGACAATCTAAAAACGCTTCAAGCCAACATTGACCTTGCAAACGACTATCTTCTTACACCATTTGCTCGCATTAGATTACGTTTGCATGAAACTCAACCTGAGTTAAACTATATTACGATATCACCTCATGTTGAACAAGTAATAAAGATAAAAACATCTGTTAGGAATGGCGATGTAATAATACCACATCAGAAAATGTGCGGTTGCGAAATTCCTGAGAGTTTGTCGACGGCTAAGGATGGTTTTGCTTTCACGACGATTTTGAATAGTACATGTGAACCCGCAACGTTAAATCTTTCTCACATCTTTGAAGTAGAAAAATTTAACCACGGAGGTTTCGAAGAGATAAATTTAAATCACCTGGACGACGGCAACGAAAGTACTGAGTTGAATTTCTCCAAATTTCGAACAGACTACCTCAACGAAAAGGAATATTGCTAACTTTCGAAGTTAATTAAGGAATATTCGGACATATTCTATAACGAAAATGATCCTTTGACATTTACCAATAAAATTAAACACTGCATCAAAACCTCAGACGAAGTTCTTGTATACTGTAAATCATGTCGATATCCGTTCACACCTAGACAAGAGGTGGAAAAATAGATAAAGAAAATGCTCGATCAACAAATTATCAAACCCAGGATTTTTTGTGATAGTTGGTAAAATGTTAATTGAAAAATGAAACTTTATTTAGTTGCCTCTTATTTTATCAAAATTTTATCACATAAATTGTTTTGTATCACCGTTATCAACTAAAAAAATTCGTAAATGGGCATACACATGGTCCTAACTGAAGGCCTGGCGGTTCGTGAGAAAGTACAAACGTGCGTACGCTGTAAACTGACGGCGCATCGAGCCTGTGGAGCGATGCAAACCTCACGATTCTTGGCTTCCGACGAGACTCGCAGGCAGGTTTCAACGTATGTGCGCTTTCCGAGTCAAGTTACCAATTCATCTACTTGTTAGTGGTCTCTTATTAGCCGTTAAATCATTAAATTAAAATGAGTGCAAAAGAAAAATCAATATTACTTGAATTTATTGAGTTATACAAAGAAAATACTTGCCTATGGAAAATAAAAGGAAAAAAATATCTAGACAGAAATAAGAAAGATGCTGCGTATCAAATATTGTTAAAAAAAATTAAAGAAGCTAAATCCAGACGCTACAATTGAAGATGTTAAAAAAAAGATCAATTCTTTAAGGAGCAGTTTCCGAAAGGAATATAAAAAAAACAATAAATTCTATGAAATCGGGAGCTGGAACAGAAGACATTTATCAACCTCATCTGTAATATTATGAGTCTTTAATGTTTCTAAAAGACCACGAAATACTCAAATCTAGTGTAGGTACGAGTAATCCAGACTTTTTGGAAGAATTTTCTAAGGGAATTTTATATAATAGTTAACGCTTAATTTATACAACTCTCTTTTCTTTAATTGTTATACTCTTCAATTATTATTTTACTTCCATTTATCATTTAATTACAATGTGTAATGATTACAACTCTATCCAAACATTCAGAGAAGAAAAAGATTGGTATTAACCCATCTTGTCCCAAGCATCGAAAAATTGAAAAAAACGAATTTTTTGTTTGGAAATATTTATTTTGTTACATTTAAAAATACATTACATATGTCAAAAAAACTGGCAAAAAATTATGTACAAAAAAATACTAGTGCGTAAACGAACCATTGGGAATATATATGAAATACTGTTTTGGGACACATAAGGATACTACTAATAATTTTAACGAAAATTTATCCCATAATGTTTCAATTTTACATAAAATAACTAAAATTGAATTATTTTGTACATAAAACTTTATTTCATATAAAAAACAGCATAATATTTCATGGTGCATTAACGCACCACTGGTAACAGACGGTTTCATTTTTGATGATACTGTACAAAGCAGGAAGTATGTAAATGTACAGGGTGTTTCAATTTGGAGTGTTTTGACAGGAAAAACCAATTTCCTGACTAGATAGAAGAAAACTGATTTAGGTGGCACGGGCTCGATTTTTGAGATATGTTTAATGCCAAAAACTGTTTCCCGATATCTTCACAGCCCACTAAGATACAGAAGGTTTTTCGATTTTTGGCCATTTTGAAAATAGCCAATAACTTTCTTATTTATTAAAATATTGTTTTTGCGTAAACATTATTGTAGCACTTTTTTAAAAGGAATCTAATAGAGTACTCAAATTTTTTCTGTTGTTCACCGTTTTCCTACAAATTGCTACGACTTCATTTTTCCAAATATAAATTATAGGAGGTCATGACTTAACAAAATAGACAATTTTAAACCCTTTTCAACGATATATATACTTTAATATTTATGTCCAGTTCGATCACCCGACTTAACCTCCTGCGATTTTTTTTATGGGGCTACGTAAAGAACAAAGTGTATAAGGATAGACCAAACAATTTAAACGATTTGAGGGCTTGAATAACTAATGTTTTCGAGAAATAAGTAATGAAATGTTGGCAAATGTAAGGCAAAGTTTTATGCAAAGACTCAGTGTATGTATTGAACATAATGGCCAACATTTTGAACATTTACAGTAAATTTCAATAAGCAGCAAAAAACGAAACCGATAGCCATAAGCGGACATAAAATAATGTATGCTAATATTACAAACATTATTGTATTTTATTTCAAAATTTTCCCAATGCAGCCCCCTAACATTTTTATGCAGCGGTGTGTAAAAAGAGATGCCCATTCCAAACAAAGACAAAAAATTATAGGTTGCTATTTAAAAAAAAAGTTAGACATGCCAGACGTGAGACTATGAGATCATCATTATATGCGAAAGAAGTAGTTCCAAAACTTTTGTTTCAACGTTTTTTTTCTATCCCAATATTTCAAAAGATATAAACATTATTCCATACATATAGGTCACCCTGTATAAATCATATCTATTGCAGTGAAACCTCTCATAAGCGGACACCGTTGGTTCCAGCTTTTTTGTCCGCTAGTGGGAGGTATCCGCTTGTGGGAAGGGTGGAAATGAAAATCAAAAATAATACTGCATATTTTTTATGGTTTTAAAAAACTAAATTAAAATAAATTCGAATTTAGTATACCAAGTTACTTAAGAGTTAAAAAAATCTAAAATCTTTGATTGTTTCATTATTTTTTGTTTTTCCTTGAGTAAACAACTTTGAAAATGGGATTCTACACTTTTAAGTTTTTGAAATGCCACAAAATCGTCTTGTGCAAATATTTTTAAGTCTTCAATCACTTTCAGGGCTTCACTATAAGATTTTATTGAAGAAATTTCAGTGATTATAACTTCTTCCTCATCATTTTCTTGCATATCTTGCTCACGCTCTTCTGAAAGTTCGTAATCAATGTTGCAATGTTCTTCTGTAGAAATTGCTTCGTCTATGTTTACGTATTTTGACGGTCCCACAGTGCTACAGACTTCTTTGCAGTTTCTTATGAGACTCGCCAAAAGTGACAAAGGCAGGAAGTCTTCTTGTTCATATTCTTCTTCAGAGGCAGGCAAAGAACTTTCATTTTTCTTAAATCCAGCTTTAGCAAAACAGTTTTTGATAGTGGTTTGGGACACATTATTCCAAGCCCTATGTACAAAATACAAAGCTTCCAGAATATCTATAGATTTAGCTAATTCTGAAGCAGATAAAACAGCATCTACTTTAGTTAAAATATGTTTTAAAATTAAGTCTCGATAAAAGAATTTAACATTTTTAATTATGCCTTGGTCTAAAGGCTGATACACCGATGTACAATTGGGGGGTAAAAAACATATTTTTATGTTTTCTAAATTAAGGTCCCGAGGATGTGAACCGGCATTATCCAAAAATAAAAGTATTTTTCTATTCTGGATCCTCATTCTTCTGTCCATATCTAAAAGCCATTCCTTCATTATATCACGGGTCATCCATGCTTTGGAATTTGACTTCCATGTAGCTGGCAAATCTTTGATAGGAACATTTTTAAGTGCGCGTGGACGGGCAGCTTTTCCAATAACCAATAACTTTTCTTTTTCTCCAGCCATACTAACACAGAATAAAATAGTGAGCCTGTCTTTTGACATCTTGTTACCGACACATTTTTCAGATTTAAGTGCCAATGTTCTGTCTGGTAATGCTCGGAAATATAAACCGCTTTCATCTGCGTTGTCTGTCATATGGTCATATGGTCTGTATCCCAAAAGAAGAGATGGCAACTTTTGTAAAAATTCACTGACATCTTAGGGGTTAACATCTGCCGATTCGCCAGATATAGATTTAAAACTTATATTGTGCCTTTTTCTCCATTTGTCTAGCCAACCATTAGGAGCACTGAATTGTTCGTATTTCAACTTGCAGGCTATTTCTTTAGGTTTAGCTTTTATCAGTGGTCCTGATATTGGAACGTTCTGGCTTCTTATTCGAGAGAACCAATCCAGACATTCTTTATCAATTTTCTGTGTAACATTTTTTAATCTATTAAGTTTTTGCCCTAAACTATCACCAGATTGCCACATTTTACGAAATTTCTCTTTTTTTTGTAAAATTTCTGCTGCCTGGGATTTTCCTATTTTAAACCTTAAAAAAATAAACAAAAAAATATTTCAACCAAGTTTTTGTTACTAACTTACTTCTCTGCTAACTTTCGTACAGATAAATTATCCTTTTCAGCAATATTTATAAGTTCTATTTTTTCTTTTAAAGTTATAAATCTTTTTTTAAGAGGTGCCATGATGTGTTTCGTTTCTTACGACATTACGTAATAAAAACTAAAGTCGTGTTTACTAAGAACCAAATAAAGGGAAAGCCCCGACATTCATTTTTACGGCAAATAACGTAACTAAAATAATATGTATTTTTGGCCGGTCTTCGGAGTTTCACGTCCAGTTGTAGGAGGTTTTTTGTCACTGCAGGGAAAATTTTAGTGTCTGTGTCCGTCCGATGGAGTTGTCCACTCATGGGAGATTCTTTTACATAGAAAAAAGGTTTTAACCTTACAGTTTCAAGGAAATTGTTCGGTTATAGGAGGTGTCCGCAAAGAGAGGTTTCACTGTAATTCGTTTTGGGTAAAATTAATTTTTACTAATTATGAAATTATATTATTACTATGTTAATTATTTATTAAATGACGAGTTCATATACAGGGGGGTGAGTTTTTTAAGTGTGTCATGTAAATATCTTTGAAGTTATGAATTTTAGAAAAAAAAGTTTCAAATAAAAAAGGGATTATATGAAAGGGGAAAACTTTTGGCATCATCACGGTTTCGATTCAAGATCATCTTCAGGCTCTAATCAAGGTCAACTTTATTTTTTCAAATGGAAACTCCACATTTTGTTGACAGATTCTGATTTGTTGTTCAAAACAAACATGTTTTTACTTGAAATATTTTTTTATTCATTTGATAGTTTTGGCACAAATTGACATTTTTAAAGAATTTTGTTCTAACGAAAATGCTTGTATCGATACATTCAAGAGAAGAAATTTAAAAAAAACATAATTTTTAAACAATTCAATCAAATAAGTGTTCAAAATGATGTCCTTCTAATTCAATGCATTTAGCGATTCTCATGTTGAATGAATGTTGGATATTCCAATATGTTTCTGGTCGAATAAAGAAAGAATAAAAAAAAAAACTTATTTTGTATTTTTTATTTTTCATTGTATATAATTTCTCAATAAAACAATGAGCATAAGGAAGACAAACCTATGTTAAAAAAGATGTGGGAGAGTGCTAGATATATGCACCTTTTAAGAGGGTATTTTTATCATATCTACTAATTTTCTTGGTGATTGTTATATGTCATTGTTCTAAGAAGGGCAAAAGGTAATAAAAGACAAGATAAAAAATCCAGGTCCGTATTTAAAAAAATTAAGTTGATGATGGTTGCTCAAAGATGAAACATCGGATTTCAAATTTCACAACACCATCTTGTAGGGAAGAAAAAATGACAATAATGAAGTAACATCTGTTTTGGAATATTTTTTCAAATAAAGTTAGGAAAAAATAAAATTGATATAGCAAAATTTCGATCGATATCTCCGAAAGTATTCGGAATTTTTCCACATACGAAGTAGCATTTTGTTGGGCACTAAATTGCGCAACTTTGCCCTAATTTAAGCGACCTCGTACCTCTTATAGTTTCTGAGATCCCAATGATGCGCCTCGAATAGTCCAAACCCTGTACAGTAGCTCTATTAATGCAAAAGTGACATACAGTGTAGCGCAAAAAAGTTAGGGCCAATTACAATGTGATTGAACCCTGTATGTGGCGCCCTCTATCAGTAATCAAAAAAATAAGACAATAGTTGGATTTTGCGTCATGAAAAATCTCTGTATGCCAAATTTTGTCCGATTATTACATCTCTGTCCGGAAATATTTTTAAAAAATTACAAATGAAATTTTAACACCCTCTTGTTCTTAAACCAAGACGTTGGGGATCTACATTCGTAAGAACTTTTGTAATGAAATCAGTTAAAGATTCATCTCTTGAAATAAGTACAGGTATGTACTTAGTTAACACCCTGTATACTATAAAAGGATGGCCACAACTTTTTTACTATAGTCTAAGTTTGGTTTCATAAAAATCGAGTACCGAATTGCAAAAACTACATATCCTTTACATAATTATTATTATATGTATACAGAGTGGGGCACCAAGAACGCCTCGGGGTATTACGTCCTTATTAATAATTTGATCGAAAATTGTTTCTAGAGGTGTATGTAGGACCTTACAAGGTACATTTTAACAATATTTTCATTTATACAGGGTGTATAAAAAATGTACATCTCAAACATATGTTCTTTTTAATGGAACACCCTATATTTTATTACATATTTGGAATTATAAGAAGAAAATAGTACAAGTTTGTATAACACACATTGGGTCTAAAATAATCGCTTCTCGAGAAATTTTATAAAATATAAAAATGCAAGATTTGAGACATTTTTTTTTCTAGGTGAAATGAGTTACTTGGCTATTATTTTTTTACTATTACTTCTTAAGTACAAACTAATCTTCAAACTTGAATGAATTATTTACTAAACTGATATACAGGGTAAGCAAAAAGAGTGGTCAAATTTTACTCCCTTATAATTTAGTATAACTTTCTTATTTCAAGTGGAATGTACACATTTTTATGTATTAATTAGAATCACTATTTAATGCCCTTTCAATTCAGTGTTCTATACCTATCTTTTACCGTTTTCCCATAATATGAAATTTTATTTAATTTTCAATAATAACGTTAAAGAATACAAATTATTGTCAAATTATGCCTTGGATTGGTTGCTATGGTTATTAAAGAAAAGTCGTGAAAACGCATAAACGCGTGCAACGTACTCGCTTAAGATCGAAAATAAAATGTAAACTCTCATAAGGCCGACCCAGTGCGTGTCGCAAAGTATCACAGAGGTGAATCCCCTACATAAATCGGGGGAACTCCCCGATTTAAATCGAGAATAAACCATCGGCAAAAACTGTTTACGTTATCGAGGGTACACATTGTTTACGTTATCGCGCGTTCCACTTAATCCTGTAGTACGAATTTTGTGTTTACATTAGTGCAATGATTTCATTATCGCGTGTTTACGTTATCGAGCGTCTGCTGTAATAACTTAGCTTTAAAAACATTTTAATCGGGTCTTAAAGAACCTTTAGGTACTACAATTCGTTGCATGCGTCCAAGAGATCTCCTTGAAGCTTTACAGTTCGTAACTGAGAAAATTAATATTCATTATTTTCAATCGAATACAAAATTACAAAATTCCTGATTATCTAGCAACAGACAATCATACGCATATAATAATTTTCAACGTCCAAGTTTCAATGCAAATAATTCAAATTCACCATTTAATAATTTTAGACAATTTTAGTCAGACAATCGTCCGCAACAAAATTTACAAGCAAATTCTCAACCATTTGTTAACACATTAACGATCAAAGTTTTAGACCTAATCAAAATAAACCTTTGCCAAAACCCACACCGATGAGTATGTCAACTAGACAAACAACAAGATTTAACAGGACATACTATAATAATAATAATAACAGAAGTAGTTTTAAAAATTTTAACCGTGATAGGCAAATTACTAATCAATCTCCGAATTACGCAGTTGAGGAATTGTATAATACGAACATTGTAGGAGAAACATTTAACTCTGTTGTTGACATAGAAAATTGCGCATCATTATATCTATTGGTTGGAGAACCCCAAGAAGAACCTTAGAAAAATACATTTCAATCCAACGGTTATTGTGAAAACGTTGAGTCAGTAAATATTCAGGTAAACAAGTCGAATAAAAATTTTTCCCGAACCAGACCGTGGGAACAATAACACTTGATACCAGAAGTTATAGAAGTAGTAACAACAGTAAATAATAATAATGCAAGTAAACTGTCCTATCTGACTTTTCCGGAATATAATTTAAAATTTTTAATCGATAGTGGATCAACAAAATCTTTTATAGACCCACACTTACCTAATAAATTTATTCCAAATTGTATTAAATCAGATCTGTTTATAGTCTCAACAGTTTTTCAACAGTTCGCCCAAAAATTCAGTGCTGAAATTCCTGCTTCACAATTATTCAAATTGCCTTATCCTGTTTTGATAAAGTTTTGTTTGTTTAAATTTCATAACGTTTTCGATAGTTTGATAGGTATAGTCGATCTAAAAATTTTGTAAACAAAATTGGATTATGATAAGGGAACCTTGGTAACACCATACACTAAAATACAATTGCAATTTTACAAAACAAAAAACCAAGTGTTATATCACCAGGAAATACCATTGACCTCACCAAGGCCTGCAGCACGATTGCCATTTTGCTGACGATTGCATAGTTAGAATATAAGTAGTTTTAAGCGCATTGTATAGATATCATAAAATCATCAGACACTTAGCAGTAATCAGTAAGAGCTAACAAATTGAGGTGTTGTAATAAAATTTAATCTTATAAATAAATCAAGTAATTTAATTTGGAGTGATTAGTGTTTCTTATTTTAAAAAGACCCGCTCGGCACACGAGTATATAACTCAAATAAATAACGTTACAGTACAACCATGTAGGGAACAGGTTGTTCAAATTAAAACAGATGTTCAATATGGAGACATTATAATATCATATCAGAGATTACATAATTGTGAAATTCCAAATTGTATTACAAAAACTAGAAATGATTTCGCTCTAACAACAATATTGAATAATACAATTGAACTGGTTATCGTGGATATTTCAAAACCATTTAAAGTAGAAACCTATGATGATGATTATGATGCATCAATGGACATAAATTTCCTTGAAACCGATCCTAAAGCACTACAAGAGTTTAATCCTTCGGAAATTCGAACCGATCGTCTCAATAAAGAAGAAAGATAAAAAAATTTGAGTTTGTGTAAAGAATATTCCGATATATTTTACCATGAACATAATACCCCTTACATTCACCAGTAAAATTAAACTTTCGATAAAAACATTTGATGAACTACTGGTCTACGCAAAATCGTACCATTACCCATTTGTACACAAACAAGAAGTGCAAAATCAAATAAACAAAATGTTAAATCTAAATATAGTCCATCCTAGCAATTCACCAAGATTTGCACCAATTTGCGCAGTACCAAAAAAGGCTGACGCATCAGGAAAACAAAAATGGTCCGTATGTGTAGATTTTCGAAAACTCAATGAAAAAACAATAGATGACAAATACCCGCTTCCAAACATAATTGACCTTTTAGACAAATTAGGAAAATGTCAATATTTTAGCACGTTGGATTTCGCAAGTGGATTTCATCAAATAGAGATGGAAGAGGCCGATATACCAAAGACCGCCTTTAGCATAGTACAAGGATACCTTGACTGGTATGCCTTTCGGATTAAAAAATGTCCCAGTAACTTTTCAAAGAATGATGGATAATATTCTGAGAGGAATTCAAAATGAAAAATGTTTGGTTCATTTAGATAATATAATTTTTTCTACATCATTACAAGAGCATTTGGAGTCGGCTTAGATCAGTATTCAGCGAGTTCTGTACTGGACACGGCCTGAGCAACATCGTACGATCGAGCTCCGGCAGAAACAGCGCAGTAAAGCGGAAAAAAATTGAGATAGAAACTTGATTTCGGTCTCAAAAGCTAGGGGTAGTTACGACCCAAGTGTCTACGAAAAATTTTTTTGAAAAAACTGTGCAAAATCCGTTAATACCGTCGGTAATAACGGGATTACCACCCCAGACGGGCGGGGGCAGTTTCCCCCACAAGGAAAGTGAAAAAACCGTTAAAAAACCGTTGACCCCGTGCAACCGAAAACGTTTTGTAACGGTCCACGGGGAGTTTTCGTTCTGACCTTTTTGGAAAGAACGAAATCGGGACTTTTTTCGGTGAAAAACGGAAAGCAGGACCCGGGAAATGACAGGACACGAAGTGCGGGAAAGTGCGCGAGAGTGTGCGAGTGCGGGAAAGTGAAAAAACTCGACCAAAAACAAGGAAAAGCGTGCAAGGAAGGGTGGAAATCCAAAAACGTTTCCAAGGGAAAAACTCCCTAAAAGGCGATAGTGTAGAAGGTTCAATACAGAATTTGCAAGACAGTCAATAGCCTAGTGGGCTATTCAGTAGAAAACGAGGCGCGAGCCCCGAGTTCGCTTCCGAGCATGGAAGCCGAGGAGAACCGAGAAAAATCCGAAGGAAAGCGCAAGGGGCGTTTTTAAAAACAATTTTTTGGGAAAAAAAAAACCCTCAAATAGACGAGAGAATAGGAGATCCAACACAGGATCCCAAGAACATTGATAGCCGAGTGGGCTGAACCACGGGATAGTCCAGCGTGAATCGCTTGACCGAAATTTTTTCTTTAGAAAATAATTCGGGAAAAATCCGAGTGTTAAGAGAATCCAATTTGCTATTCCACGAATAAGTTTTAGCTTACTGGTTATCCAGCAGCAATTCAAACGGCTGCACCGGGTTCGCATCCGGACATAGGCAAGGATTTTCCTTTTCCTTTTTCTTTTAATTTTTTAATTAAAGGAAAAAGACGTCTTGACGAGTGAAGCCAAAACGAAGATGATGAACGACTAGGGAGGAACCAAAGGACGATTCCCGAAGCCAGCGACGACAAGATGCGAGAGTAGCAAATCAAAGATGACGACCAAAGTAGAGGAGGAAATTAGTCAACTGATGACGACACTCGGAGACGAGGCACGAAGATTGGACAGACTAGTTGCTGTAAACACAAACACCAAAAAGGAAATTAAGGAATCGGCCATAAAATTAAAGAGGCTGATTGAGAAAGTGAACTCGCTTAGGAGCGAAGCCAAAACGGCGGTTTACGTGGAGCAATCCACACAAACCCAGCATGTAGAGGCAAAGAAAAAGCCAGTGTGTAAAGACGGCGGTAACCAGACAGACGCCGCCGTCGCACTTGCTACTGCAAGCACGAAGGATTGCGTCGTCCAGACGACGCCCACGCCGACGCCGAGGAAAGCTGCTAAACAACAGCAGCAATTGACTAAGATGCCCGTAGAAACCACCTACGAGGCAAACAAGAAAGCCAGGACTGGGCCGAATCAATGTACACCTCTTCGGAGGTCGTATACATGAACCCAGTTGAGGAACAAGTGTCCGGAGGGGCAAAAGTGGTTTTTGTGGAACAGGACGACTTGAAGATGGAGACAGGGGTCCAGCGTCTGTATAGGAACAGGTATCCTGAACTCATGGAAATGGAGGACTTCGACGCCATCGAATTAGTGACGAGGGTCCAATCCAAAAAGGTGGGCGGCGAAATCAAAGGAACAAAGATCTTCAAGATCATCGCGCTGCCCTATGAAGAAAATCTTTTTGCAGCTTTAACCAGGCTGCAAAAAGAAGTAGCAGAATTGCCAAAAATAGCGCTACACCAGCTGAATGGTGTGACCTTGCCGAAACTGCAGAAGTTGGTTGAATTCATCTTCCGCAAGGAAGACCAACGCATAAGGATCTACGCAGCCCGGCAAATACAGGTACCGAGCCAGCGGCCCCCCACCCCACGACAGGTGGAAAACCCCGAAGGCCAAGAAGTTCCCCACATACGCAATTGTGGTGAACAAAAATAAAGACAAGTCGGCGTCGGAAACGATTTCCGACATCAAAAAAGGCCTTGAGAAAGGAGGCAATGGCCTCTTCAGGGCCATAAGAACGAACAAAGAAGGCAATCTCATCATAACGATGGATAAAGATGACAAAGCGCTCAAACTGGCCGGCGAAGCCATCCAGAGGACGGTAGGAGAGGAAAACGTCCGCCTCTGCAAGGAACGACAAGCCCGGGCGACTCTACACGTGAGAGGTTTGGAAATCACGTCCACGAAGAAGGACGTAATGGAAGCAATGATCTCGGTAGCACCTGACCTTAAACCAAACGATGTCAGAATGGGAGAGATGAGGCCACTAGGACGGGCAGCAAGGGCGATCACGGTGCACATGCCGAGAGATCAAGCTGAACTGATCCTGCAAGGGAAATTCCTGACTATAGGACTCGTCAGGTGTAAAGTCGACGAGCATCTACAGATCGTCAAATGTAACAGCTGCTGGGCGTTCGACCATAGAACGTCGGAATGCACCAGAAAAATCCGGAGGGAGAACTGCTACAGATGTGGAAAAACTGGGCATCGTAGCAAGGATTGCCAGGAGCGAGAGGAGGACTGCACGTGTCTCCTCTGCGAAAAAAAGGGGCATTTCTCGGGAGGGAACAAATGCCCAAAATTCAGAGCGGCTCTGAATACCGCCAGAACAACGGCCAAAGGAAAAGGCTCGGCGGCACCGGCACCAGCGGCATCCGCCGGAACCAGGAAAGCGGAAGCAGGACAAGCCCCGCAACACGGCCAGACGGAAGAAGGGAGAAGCGAGAGCGATGGGGGGTCACACAAAAGGATGCCAGGGAAAAGAGAAGGGGTTCACATTAAATCGAAAGAACCCCTCCCCCCCTCCTCCTAGTAGTAAGCAAGCACCCCCCCTAATTCAAAAACAACAAACCTAGGGAGCAACCGAAAGAAACAACAAAGATGAGACTCACCGAGAGGATCAAGGTGCTACAAATCAACGCAGACAGGTCCATGAAAGCCCATGACATGGCGTATTTGGAAGCGTCCAAGAGGGACGTGGACCTGATAATAGCCAGCGAGCCCAATAGGAATCTGATCAGAAACAACCCGAGTTGGAACTGTGACGATAACGACGACGTGGGAGCTTACGTCAGGACCGACTCGATCACGCTGGAAAGAGTTCGGAGAGACCAAGACGGAACCGTCATACTGATAGGAGAGGACTACACGATAGTAGCATGTTACATCTCACCTAACTACTCTATCAAGGATTTCGAACGTCGGCTTGATGAAATCCAAGACGCGACCGCCGGCAGAAGAGGCGAGCTTTCAATGCAAAATCCCCAGAATGGGGGCAAAGGCCGAAGACAAGGGAGGCGCGGCACTAGCGCAGATGTGCGCTGGCCTAGACCTGGTAACGCTAAACACCGGGGAGCCGACGTTCGTCAGAAGAAATCAGACGTCCTGGATCGACGTCACTTTCGCCAGTGAGGGACTTGCCGCCCGGGTGAAGAACTGGCAGGTCCTGGACCAAAACGAGCCAAGCTCTCCGCACAGGCACATCTATTTCGAGGTCGGAGGCAAGAAGAGCAAGAACAAAACTCGAAAAGATGAGCGGGGAGCAGGGGCATTCTCTCCCAAATTGGACAAGGAGAGGTACGTTGCAGCCTTCGGCGGCCTCCTCGCGAGAAAGAACGAAGATGTAAACTGCGGACATCACGCGCCTGATGAAATCCGCTCGACGAGAAGCGTCGTCGAGAAGGGATCAAGGCAGTCGCAGAAACGAACAACCGTACTGGTGAACGGAAGAAATTGAACAGTGCAGGAAAGAATGCATAGCGTTAAGAAGACGAGCGCTGAGGGCAAATAAAAATGACGGGGAGATGCGCCGTCGTGCCTCAAATCTGTCTACAGAAGAAGATCCGTAGAGCCTGCACAAGGCAGCAAGAAAAAAGCTCCATAGGGAAATCAAGAAACAAAAGAAACGGAATTGGACCGAGCTATGCCAGGCACTGGAAGATGACATCTGGGGTGACGGATACAGAATTGTCATGAAACACCTGAAGCCAGGAAATCCCTACGCGCTGACGACGGGTAAGAAGATGGAGGTCGCCAAACACCTCTTTCCCCGAGGCATGGGATTCATACCGGAAAAGAAGATGTTATCCTTTTCGATGAGGAGGAACTCACGAAAGCAACGGCCACATTGAAAAGCAAAGCAGCCCCAGGACCCGACGGCCTGGGAGCGGATGCCGTCAAATTCAGTGTGGATGCGTACCCAGAAACTTGACTACGCATCATGAACAACGCTCTGACGGCTCAAGAATTCCCAGAGCGATGGAAAACGGCGAAACTAATCCTGCTTTTAAAACCAAATAAAAGCAAAGAAGACAAGAGACCAGACGCGTACAGGCCGATTTGCCTCATCAACGCCGCAGCAAAACTACTGGAACACCTGATCAAGGAGCGACTTGACAGGGAGTTGACCGAAAAAGGACCGCTGTCGGACCGGCAGTACGGCTTCAGGAAGGGAAGATCGACCTTCCAAGCCATGCGACAAGTAATGGATCTAGCTGCCGAGCACAGAAGAAACCAACTTGAGAACCGACGCAGCGAGCGCAGGTGCGCACTGGTGACACTGGACGTCAAAAATGTCTTCAACACAGCCTAGTGGCTGTGTCTGGTGAAGGAACTCGAAAGGAGACGAGTGTCGGACTACCTCGTCAACATGGTCAAGGATTATTTCGCCAAAAGAAAAATCATGATAGACAAGAATACGGACCTAGAGATGGCGCGGGGTGTTCCCCAGGGATCGGTGCTCGGACCGATGCTCTGGAACATCATGTACGATGTCATGCTGGAGGCCGGAAAAACTAACAAAGCTACACCGATAGGCTACGCCGACGAGGTAGCCCTCGTCATAGCCGGCGACAACAAAGCCGAGCTAATAACCGAAGCGAACGAAGCAATCAGAAGATGCGAGAGATGGCTCAAAGACCACTCGCTGAAGCTAGCACCGGAAAAGACGGAAGCCGTGATACTTCACGGCAAAAGAGATAGGACAAACATATAAAGTTCCAAGTCGGAGGTCTGGAAATAGTACCCCAAAAAACGGTACGGTATCTGGGAGTGCTGTTCGGAGCCAACATGCACTTCGGGCAGCACGTAACGAACGCCTGCAGCAAGACGATGAAAAAAATCGGCCAACTGCAGAGGATCATGCCAACATTACGGGGGCCCACGACCCAGAAAAGACTGCTCCTGTACGGAGTCGCTCAGTCGACGCTCCTGTACGCAGCCCCTATCTGGGGACCAACTTTGAGAACCAAGAAGTACGGCCAAAAGATAGCGAGCGTGCAGAGGAAAGCCCTCGCCAGAACGATTTCGGCGTACCGGACGGTATCGGTCGAAGCGATCCAGGACCTGCCCAGCACCCCCCATATCGACCTGTTGGTTCAGGAAAGAACGGAGCTGAACCAACTACCGTCGGTCACCCCCCGGGACAGAAGAAAAGCCAGAAAGAGGACCATCGAGAAGTGGTAAGAGAGATGGACCAAACTGGAGGGGAAGGCACAGTGGACGAAAACACTGATCCCTGACCCTGGACAGCGTGCCGACACAAGAATCTGAACTTCTACCTGACCCAGGCTTTCAGCGGTCACGGAAGTTTCAGAAGTTTTACCCACATAATAGGCAAGACAGAACCGAATTGCCAAACGTGCGGAGTACGAGACACAGCGGAACACTGCATCTTCAGATGCTCAGTGTTCCGAGATCGACAGACAGCTGTAGAACGCTGCGTCGAAGAACTGACTCCAAAATCCCTGATAAATGGTATGCTGGAGTCAAGGAGCAAATGGGATCACTGTACCGAGGCCATCACCGCCATAGTGATGGAAAAGGTAAGGATGGGACAAACACCAGACGAGGAAGAAGACCTGGAGGAAGACCAAACGGACCATCTGACGGATGACCTGACGGTGAGCCAGATGGAAGCCCTGACGGAAGACCTGAGGGAGTACCAGATGGAAGCCCCGATGGAAGTCCACACGGACTACCTGACGGATGACCTGACGGAGTTCCAGAGGGAAGCCCCGACGGAAGACCTGACGGAGGGCCAGGAGGAAGACGAGCTGGACGAGAACCAGGGAAACGCCATCCGGCGGGGAATGGTCTCGCGGTTAGCGATCCCATAGGATGAGGGAGCCAAAAAGCAAACAGGATCTCCGCGTGGTGCCCCTGCTCCCAAGATCGGTAACCAATCCCGGTGGAGGACGGTAGGAAAAACTAACGCGGGGACCACCAAAGAAGCCAAGAAGTGGCGCTCAGCGTGGTGACCCCTGCTTTCCGAGATCGGGTAACCAATCCCCGTGGAGGAAGGTACGGTTAAACTAACGCGGAGGCCACGAAAACCAAGAACAGAGGGGAGGAACTTTCACCCACCCCACAGAACACGACACCACTCGCCAACGACAGCGAATGTCCCTAGAATTGGATTGTCCCGGAGGCGAGAACAGCTCAGGCGAAAGAAGAGCGAGGTTTTTTTAGTGGGTAGGCGCTCGGAGGACTCGCCTCAGCAAACAGCTAGCTGAGTGCGGGACGAGTCCTCCGGGTGAATCTCACACTACCTGGCCGCTAGACCACCAGGCCGGGTGTCTTCAGAAGATTTTTTCCACGATAAAAAAAAAAATAAAAGATCAGTATTCAATAGATTAGGAGAATCCAATTTTAAAATATAAATGGACAAAAGCGAATTTTTGAGAAAGGAAGTAGCATATTTAGGACACATTGTGACGTCAGAAGGAGTAAAACCGAATCCAGACTAAATTTTTGCGATAAAAACTATCCAATACCGACAAATGTAAAACAAATTAATGGATTCCTAGGATTATTGGGTTATTATCGGAAATTTATTAATAACTTTGCCAAATTAACTAAACCATTGACAAAATGTTTAAAGAAAGGTGTCAAGATTGAACATAACAAAGAATTCTTTGATTGTTTCTAAACCTGTAAAACTTTATTAATTAACGGGTCAATTCTCCAATATCCAAATATGTCCAAACCATTCAATCTAACTTGCGACGCAAGTAATGTAGCATTAGGTGTAGTGTTGTCGCAGGACAATTTGGTCAAGATTTACTCATCGCATGTGCATCGAAAACTTTAAATGATTCAGAACAGAAATATTCGACTATTGAAAAAGAATGCCTCTACCTAGTATGGGAAACTAAACATTTCAGACCTTATCTTTTTGAGAGGAAATTTAATATAGTAACGGATCATAAACCATTACAATGGTTATTAAATTTAAAAGACCCATCCTCAAAACTGTTAAGATGGCGTATTAGGTTAGAAGAGTTTGATTATAATATTATATATAAGAAGGAGAAACTAAATACAAATGCTGATGCCCTAAGTAGAATTGAAATAAATATAAAAGAAACAGATAGATTTACAGAACTTGTAGAATATATGGATAAGTTTAAGAAAAGTCTACAAAAAGCAAGACCCAATTTCAGATAAAAATATTCACCACCCTCTTTCAGTCAAAGACCCCAATTCTCAAATAATTCGAGAGAATTCGGACAAAGACCAACCAATAATGTTTTGCGACACAACCAAAACAAATCCTTACCTAACCCTACACCCACAAGTTCGGTGCGAACAAGCGTCCAAGCGAGACGTGTATGATTGGCTCCGGCGCAAATCGGCTCGTTACTGCGGCATAAATAGTGCGAGATCTCTTTTTTTTTGTGTCTATGGAAAGCGCGTGACGAGTACTTTGCGTTGAACCAAGTGCTTTGATAGTGCAAGTGTGATTTGGTGAGTTACAAGGATTAATTGTGAAAACAAAAAAGTCTGAGTAAGTCGTTAAATCCCAATTTGCTCGTAAATTTATTTTAGGCCTGAGTGCCATAAATCGTCCTTCTCAGGTCGAAAGCTTTTACACTCTCATAAAAAACATCTGGGTACCATCCGTTCGATTCTGGATGGGAACTGTGCTGTTTGGCGCCAAAAAAATTATTTTAATTACCCCCACAATGGGTCCCATTGTGGAGGTAGGAACCTCCAGCCGTGGGGAGGAATTAGTGGGGACTTGCTCCCAAAGAAGGGCCAAAAAGCACAGGCCCCCCCTAAGTTCTAGCTCCGGATACTCCTCCGCTTCGGAGGGAGAAGGGCGCTGGAAATTAAACAGAAATGCGGCCGCAAAAAAAGCGGAAAAACCAACAAAAAATGAAATAGCCGAGGAGGTTCTCCTCCTCATTAACACCGTGTACGTCGAAGGGCATAAAATGATGGCTCTCGTGAAAGCTCACAAAAGTACTAAGTGTGAGATTAAGGAGTTCGCGCATAAAATTAAAATCTGTGTCGATAAAATGCATGACAACAAAATGCTTTTAGCGAATCAAATTGGAAAATTCTCCACCTCGCCCGTGAAGTCGATATCGGTCGCATCGGCGGCAAGTCAAACAGACGGCACTCTCGCGCCTGCAATGCGAGAAATGTGCGTGCAAACGGGAGAAGATTCGGCCCTAGAAAGTTTCCCGGACGAAACCTCGTTCCAGGCATGGAAACAAGTGGAGGGTAAAGCGTGATCAAACATGCTATATACATCCACCGAAATCGTGATTGGAAATCCCGTCGAGGACAACAAATTCCCGGATGAGACGAAAGTCGTTTTCGTCGAAAAATACGATTTGGAAATGGACGCGGGTATCCAATCCCAGTTCAAAAAGCGATTCCCGGAACTAACGGAAATCGGAGTCCTTGATATCTTGGAACGCGTGACCAAGATAAAAACTAAAACACAAAGCAAATTTTTAGGCCAAAAAGTTGCGAAGGTCCTCGTGGCGGAAAACGAAAGCGGAACTTTCGCGTAACTCGTCCAATTAAAATTGGAACTAGGGCAAGATAAAAATGTGGCTTTCCACCACATTAACGGAATGCCCGTGGGAAAACTCCGAAAGATGATTCAATTCATCTTCCGCGAATCGGAACAAAAAATTAGGCTGTTCACGATGCAGTCTAAGACGTCCGATGGCCGGCGACAAACCGTGCCAACTAAAAAACGCAATTTCGCGACGTATGCGATCGTCGTGAATAAACAGAAAGAAAACGCAGCGGAAACAATAAAGAAAATTAACTCGTCCCTGGGGGAGAATTAAAAAAAAGAGTCTATTAAGACAATAAAAACAGATAAGGAGGGGAACTTAATTATAACCCTCGAAAAAGATGAGTCGGCTTTGGAGGCTCTGGATAGGGACATCGGAAAGTCGCTCGGAAAAGACAACGTCCGCCTGCTCAAGGAACGGCAAAAGAAAGTATCCCTATTCATTAGAGGCATGAATGTGTCCGCATCAAAAAAAGAGGTGTTAAAGGCCCTAAAAAATAAATTGCCTGATCTTAAGGAGGCGGACGTCGCGATCGGAGAGATGAGGCCCTACGCGAAGTCATCACAAGCAGTCACGGTAAGACTGTACGAAAAACTCGCAGAAAAACTCCTTGAATCGGGACTCCGCGTCGGATTGGTAAGATACCGACTGGAGCGGCATCTTAAGATTGAAAAGTGTCGAAATTGCTGGGCATACGATCACATGTCGGCTCAATGCAAAGGCCTGGACCGCAGAAAGTGCTGTTTCCGCTGTGGAAAATCGGACCACCGCGGAAAAAACTACACCAAAAAAGACGAGGAATGCGTCTGTGTTCTTTGCAAGGAAAAGAGTCACTGCCCTGGGACCGCGAATTGCGGGAAATTCCGAGACGCGTTGAAAACCGCGGGACTTGAAGCAACGCGAGCAGCCCGCCGAGACGAAAAACAAATTCCGGACCGCCGTCAAGGTAACAAAACGGACGAAAACGACGGTGATAGTGATGCAACAATCACATCGGAACGCGAATAGACGCCGTAATAAATATATAAAAAAAAAAGAAGGAAACTCCTAACCGTTCGTCTTATTTAGTTTTCTTTAAAACACCTACCTCTCACAACAACAGGTACAGCTCTTGCTCTCTCTTTAAAGTTTTTCTTTTTCCGTGAAAACATCCATAACATTATGAAAATACAATTTAGAACGACTTTTCTACAAATCAATGCCGATTGCTCCATAAAAGCGCACGACATGGCCTTCTTTGAAGCAGCTAAGCGAAATGCCGATCTAATAGTGGCTAGCAAGCCTAATAAAAAATTGTTGCAAAGAAATCCAAAATGGCTAAGCGATAATTTACAAAATGTCGCTATTTATGTTTGGACCAATACGGTCAATTTTTCGAAAATTAAGCGCGGAGACGGCATAATTGTACTATTCGGAGAAGAATACACAATTATAGCCGGATACATTTCACCTAACTGCACGAGGGTCCAATTCGATCAATACTTGAACGATTTGCAACAAGCAGCTGCCGGCCGACACGGCGAATTAATTTTAATGGGCGACCTCAATTCAAAATCGCCCGATTGGCGATTGACGACCGAAAACACCAGAGGCGCGGCGCTATCCCAGATGTGTGTGGGACTCGACTTAGTCTAGGGCTCTAAACACGGGCGAGCCCACATTCATCAGAAGAGAGCAGCAAACGTGCATCGACGTCACGTTTGCAAGCGAAAACCTGGCCAATCGCGTCACTAATTGGCAGGTCTTGGATAATCAGCCGTGTTCGCCGCACAGACATATATTTCATTTTAAATTTGCAGCAAGCCGGCACGGAAAACGCAACTGCAAGACGGCTGCATAAAGTCGGAAAAGCAAAAATTCGTCGATACCTTCGGTGAACTTTTGACCCGCTACCCCGAGGTGAATAGCGGGAAAGAGTTATCGAAAATCATGCGAATAGCTTACCGGGCCGCGTGCGATGCAAATCGCAACGGTGCAACCGGCAGTCAAAATCTGTACTGGTGGACCGAAGAAATCGATAGTAGTAGGAAGAATTGTGTAAAGGCTAGGAGACTTGCGCTTCGCGCCCGCGGAAATCGTAATGTCGCGGATGTAATGTGGAAGCGTCGTGGCAAAAATACAAGGACGAGAAAAAGAAACTTCAAAAAGAGATAAATAGTCGTAAAAACGCTAACTGGGTCGAATTATGCCGTAAACTCGACAAGGACGTCTGGAGGGACGGTTACAAAATCGTCATGAGGTATCTCAAGCCCGGAAATCCTTTCGAATTGACGACGCCCAGAAAATTGGAAATCGCGGAATACCTCTTTCCGCGAGGCCCCGGCTACGTTCCAGGAAAAATCATGCCAGTCGTTTATACTCAGTTCTCGAAAGAGGAAGTACAAGCGGCCGCGAATAAATTAAAAAACGCAGCTGCCCCTGGACCCGACGGGATGAGGGCGGAAGCGGTCAAGTTCAGTTTCGAAGCATACTCGGACGTGTGGCTTGGACTGTTAAATCAAATGTTGGAAGACCAATAATTTCCGAATTCCTAGAAGGTAACCAAGCTAATCCTGCTTCTTAAACCGACCAAGGATAGCGAACAGCTGGGATCGTACAGGCCCATTTGTTTGGTAGATGCCGCGGCCAAATTGTACGAACACCTCATCAAGAATCGTCTCGAAGAGGAACTGGAAGCAAAATATCCGCTTTCCGATGTACAATTTGGTTTCAGAAAAAATAGATCCGCAATGCACGCCATGACGCGAGTTCTCGATGTCGTCGACGCCGCGAAAAATCGGCGCGGTCGCGAGGAAAGTTGGTGCGCGTTAATTACTCTAGACGTGAAAACCGCGTTCAACACTGCATCATGGACATGCATAGTAAACGAGTTGTCGAGAAGAAACATCTCGAATTATTTAATAAACATAATTAAAAATTATTTTGTGAATAGAATAGTCAAGATAGATAAAGACACCGAGTTCAATATGGCGATGGGCATACCACAAGGATCGGTACTGGGCCCTCTGCTATGGAACGTAATGTACGACCCTATATTGGCCGTAGCGGTGGGCCAATCAGAGCGCGTCACGGCAATCGGCTATACGGACGACATCGCTCTTGTCGTCTGCGACTCCGATAGGCTCGAACTCGTCGACGAGTCGGAGGCGGCCATAAATCGATGCGTGCAATGGCTGACTGACCACTCGTTGGCGATAGCCCCGAAAAAAACCGAAGCGGTTATCCTTAGCGGAAAGAGGGATAGAAACAAATTGTTTTTCTTAGTTGACGACGTTCGCGTGACGCCTAAAAAATCCTTAAGATATTTAGGCGTCGAATTCGGGGAAAACTTGTATTTTGCCCGACACGTGAAAGCAATTTGCGACAAAAGTTTAAAGAAATTAGAACAATTGCAAAGGATTATACCGACGATAGACGATCCACGCAAAAAGACACCTGCTTTACGGAGTGGTGCAATCGACGCTCCTCTACGCCGCCCCCGTTTGGGGAGGGATTAGGAAAATCAAAAAATACGCGCGCATGTTGCTAAGGGTGCAAAGAAAAGCACTAGTAAAAGTCGTGTGCACGTATCGCACTGTCTCTTACGAAGCGGTGCAAGTTCTGGCGGGAATTCCTCCCATCGAGTTATTAATCGAAGAGAGAACCCAGCTCAGCGTTCTTCCGCGAGCCACCAGGGCCGATAGAAAAGCGGCCCGAACCGCGATCATCCAGAAATGGCAAGATCGCTGGACAAGACTCGAAGACAAGGGACAGTGGACTAAGAAATGAATCCCTAATCTCGAAGTCTGGGTTTCGTGCAAACACAGACGCCTGAATTATTACTTAACTCAGGCGTTTAGCGGTCACGGAAATTTTAGGGCCTTCACGCACCGCATCGGGAAAACGGAACCGGATTGCACGAGCTGCGGGATAGAAGATACCGCGGAACATTGTATTTTCCGGTGCACCCTTTTTGAGACTCAAAGAAACGAATTGCGTACGTGCGTGAACGCACTAACTCCGAAAGCATTGATCGAGACGATGCTCGTAAGTAAAAAAAAGCTGGGACAAATGCAGAAAAATCATTACTAACATGATCAAGGTAAAAGAAAGGATGGAACGTACCACCATGGAAGCATAATCCTAAAATCGATCGGGAGCGTAATTATTTTCGGCATATTGTAGGATTTTCAATATCAAAGCCAAAGTTTAAATTAAAAAATTTAATATTAAATTAGTCACGTAGGTTTGTTTTCCTTTTTTCATTCACTACGTGAAAATCTTTTTTGTGAGATCCCTGTCGACAGTATAGTAGGTTTCCCAAAAAGAAAAAAAACAAAAAACACCGGAGCCTCAGCCGATACCAACGTCATATCCCCAGGATCAGTTCCGGGTCGGTTGAGGGCACAAATGGAACTGAGGTTTTTAGTGGGTAGGCACTTAGGCATTTACCCTGGTGAATCCCACATTATCCAGCCGCTAGAACAACAGGCTGGGTGTCTTTTGAAGATTTTTGCCTCGTAAAAAAAAAACCCTACACCCATGAGCATATCTACCAGGCAAACTAACAACACATACAGACTTAATTTCCAAAACGATCTCCGCCTACAAAATACATTCCAACAAAGTAATAATTAACAATCCAACTTTGTTGTTGAAGTACTTTATATCTCAGACACTGTAGATAAAATACAAAGTAATTGCTCGGGAATCGAACATACAACTAAACACGAGAATCACCAGACTCAACCTGATCCTTATCATTTTGACGAATAAACAGACGCTGACGCGAATTTTATGATGGCCAGCCAGGTCAACTGTTGAACATGAGACCTGAATTATTAGGTGTACAACTTTGCTTCCGCCGTTTTTGAATAGATGTATGTAGCGGTAAGTAATGATCGAAATAAATAACCCCATGTGGGCATGCAGGAGCCTTGGGCACCTGTTAACATAACCTCATAAAAATATTAGTCTATTTGTGTCTTCATCATAAAGTTATTCGCAATTGAAAATGTCAGTGTACGAGCCAAATTCTCGTCATTTGCGGGAGGTTTTACTTTTCTGCTTCAATATGAAGAAATCTGCTGCTGAGGCTCATCGAATGCTCTCAGATACTTATGGGGAAGCCACTATTAGTGAAAGGACATGTCGTGAGTGGTTTCAGCGCTTCAAGAACGGTGATTTTCACGTCGAAGACCAACATTGCGGTGGAAGAAAGAAGGTTTTCCAAGATGCGAACTTGGAAGCATTACTTGACGAAGACTCGTGTCAAAGTCAACAAGAATTGGCACAATCATTGGGAGTGACTCAACAAACAATCTCAAAACGCCTCAAAGACATGGGAATGATTCAGAAGCAAGGATATTGGGTGCCGTACGAGTTGAAACCAAGAGATATTGACAGGCGTCTGTTCGCTTGTGAACAGTTGCTTGCAAGGCAAAGACGGAAGGGATTTCTGCATCGTATTGTGACTGGGGACGAGAAATGGGTTCATTACGATAATCCCAAACGCAAAAAGACTTGGGGATATCCCGGCCATGCTTCCACGTCGACGGCCAAACCGTCTATTCATGGTTCCAAAATCATGCTCTGTATTTGGTGGGATCAACTCGGCGTAATATATTATGAGCTGTTACAACCAACTGAAACAATCACAGGTGCTCTTTATCGAACCCAATTAATGCGTTTGAGCCGAGCATTGAAAAAGAAACGGCTGCAATACAACGAGAGACATGATAAAGTGATTTTGCAGCACGATAATGCTCGACCCCATGTTGCGCAAGTGGTCAAGAAATACTTGGAAACATTGAAATGGGAAGTCCTACCCCACCCGCCATATTCTCCTGACCTAGCTCCTTCTGATTATCACTTGTTTCGATCCATGGCACATGGGCTAGCTGACCAACACTTCCGGTCTTATGAAGAAGTAAGAAATTGGATAGAATCGTGGATCGCTTCAAAAGATGTCCAATTTTTTCAACACGGGATTCGTATGCTGCCCGAAAGATGGGAGAAAGTAGTGGCCAGCGATGGACAATACTTTGGATCCTAAAGGTATAATTAGTTTTTTACAATAAAATCGCGAAATTCGGAAAAAAAACGGCGGAAGCAAAGTTGTACACCTAATAATATTTTTAAATAATAACAATAGTAGCGAACTTTCATATGTATTACTTCCAGAACACGGCATGAATTTATTAATTCATAGCAGAGCTAGCAAATCATTTTTCGATCCCGACCTATTTATGAAATTTTATCCAGACTCTATTCAGAGAGAACCGTTCATAGTTTCTACGGTATTTCAGGAATCAACTCACCAATTTAGTGCAGAAATTCATGTATCAAAATTATTTAAACTTCCAAGACCCGCTCATGAAATTTTACCTATTCAAATTCCATAATGTATTTCATGGTTTAATAGGGATGGACAATTTAAAATTTTTACAGACCAAATTAGATTATGGTACAGGACATCTAATAAAACCTTACACTAAAATAAACTTACAATTTAGGGAGACAAAAAGGATCATTAATAATGTGACCATAGAACTAATGAATGAAAAAATAATAGAAATAAAAACAGATATTTTAAATGGACAAATAATTATACCGTACCAAAAATTAAGCAGATGTGAAATACAAAATTGCATATCAGTAGCGAAGGAAGGTAGAGCTATAACTACCGCATTAAACATGACAAACGAACCAATAATCCTAGACGTATTAAACCCATTTAAATTTAAAGATTTTGAGGAAGGTGATCGAATAGACGTAAACAATATGGCAATACAGGGTGTTTCCTCAACATGCGGCAAAAATTCAAGGAGAGGTTCCTCAGATGTTTTTATGAAGAAAAGTTCATATAAACATTTGGGGAAAAATGCTTTCTAAGGGAGCTAGGCCCTTTCAAATAGGACACCCAGAAGACGGTTTTTCGTTAATATTTTCGAAACCGTTCACACTGAAATTATGAAATTTGGTATATTGCATAAACTTTTGATGCTGAATCAGAATCAAAGTCCAGAATTGTAAAATTTTAATCAGAAGTATACCGTACTGGAGGGGTTAGGTGTAAAAACTACCCCACTTTTGCTAATAGTAATTTTTTTGTCATTTCCATTTTACAATATGATGCCTGAAGCATGTTTACGTAAAAAAAATACTATTGGTCGATATCGATAGGACTAATCGTTTTCGAGAAAATTGCAAAATATTTTTCGACAATAATAATATTATGCTACTTTATTAACTAAATACTTTTCCCTATTACATGTAAAGCATCCTTATCTACAAAAACTGTTGAAAACGACCACCACCAGCTAGAATACAGGAATCTAATCTTCTCTTCATTGACTGCCGAACTCTTTCAAAAATACCAGGGTCGTTTCTTATTACATTACACCCTACAATTATTCGATTTCTCAAATCTTTCCACTGGAGTAATATAAACTAAGGACTTCAGATAGCCTCATAGGAAATAATCCAAAGGGTTTAAATCGGGAGACCGCGCAGGCCAACTATTCAAATAATAAACAAAATAATAAATTGCGATAGGTATTCAAATGAAATCCACGTTTATACTGATCTTATTTTCAATATCTGCACCAGCTTGCTGTAAATAAAAAGTGGCATTCTTTTGGACATTTAATAAAAGATAAAAAAACATTTGGAATTCCTTTTTACTTGGTAAATTCAATGCGGTATGCCATATTTTTATCTCTGTTATATTGATGATGAAGAACATGCATAACAAATAACATAGAACAGTAAAATTTGTAATTTTCTCGAAAACGATTGGTCCTATCGATATCGACCAAGAGTATTAGTTTTTTTACGTAACCATGCTTCAGGCCTCATATTGTAAAATACAAATAACAAAAAAATTACTATTAGCAAAAGTGGGGTAATTTTTACACCTAACCCCTCCAGTGCGGTATACTTCTGATTAAATTTTTACAATTCTGGACTTAGATTTTGATTCAGCATCAAAAGTTTATGCAATATACCAAATTGCATAATTTCAGTGTGAACGGTTTCAAAAATATTGACGAAAAACCGTCTTCCGGGTGTCTCATTTGAAAGGGCCTAGTTCCCTTAGGAAGCATGTTTCCCCAAATGTTTATTTGAACTTTTCTTCATAAAAACACCCGAAACACCTGAAAAACACATAAAACACCCCTTGAATTTTTGCCGCATGTTTAGGAAACACCCTATATATTACGATCATAGCCGAAAATTCGACCAAACCCAGATAAGGACGGATCATCTTAACACTGAAGAAAAAGAGAAAATACTCAAGTTATGTAAAGAATTCGCAGATGTATTTTACTATGAAGGAATGACACTTACATTTAGAAACAGAACAAAACATGAAATAAGGACAACGGATTAATCCTCAATCTACGCCAAAACATATCACTACCCGTACGTACACAAAAAGGAAGTGGAAACCCAAATAAATAAAATGTTGAACCAAAGGATAATTAGACCCAGCTACTCCCTATGGTCTGCCCTAATTTCGGTTGTGCCAAACAAATTAGACCCATCAGGAAAACAGAAATGGAGAGTTTGCATCGATTTCAGGAAACTAAATGAAAAAACGATCGACGATAAGTATTCTCTTCCAAATATCACAGACCTGGTGGATAAACTAAGGAGATGTCAATATTTCACTACTTTGGATTTCGCTAGTGGCTTCCACCAAATAGAGATGGAAGAACAGAATATTCAGAAAACGGCTTTCAGCACGGAACAGGGACATTTTGAATTCAGCAGGATGCCATTCGGATTAAAAAACACCCCAGCCACTTTCCAACGAGTAATGGATAATATTTTAAGGGGAATGCAAAACGAAAGTTGTCTGATATACCTGGATCACGTTATCATATTTTCCAGCTCATTACAGGAACACATGGAAAGATTAAGAGCCGTATTCAACCGACTATGAGAAGTGAATTTCAAGATACAGTTCGATAAGAGCGAATTCATTAGGAAGGAAGTAGCGTACTTGGGCCATGTGATAACATCAGAAGGAGTAAAACCTAACCCTGAGAAAATCGTTGCGACTAAAAACTATCCCTTACCGGGAACTACCAAACAAATTAAGGGATTTTTAGGACTCCTTAGGTATTATCGAAGATTCATAAATAACTTCGCCAAATTAACCAAACCTTTAACCAAATGCCTAAAGAAAGAGACTAAGATCGTGCAGGATCAAGAATTCATGGATTGCTTTGAAACTTGCAAAAATTTGTTGATTAATTTGATTAAATTGAAAAATGATATACAATGCGCGACACTTAATTACTCTCACCTATTTATTTGATTTAATTTTCTTTAACAGTCAAATTTTTGTTTAGTAAGCTGCATGTATGATTAGATTAAATATTTTAACAATATTCGTTCAACATCCCGTTTAATAGTTTAGAATTCTAGAGTTAGAAGAATTTTCAAAGCAAATGCTATTATTCACACTGCGACACTTGATTACTCTCATTAACTTTTTGAAGTCCTAGATGGCTATGTACGCAGAATAAACAAGGCCATACCACTTGACAACAGATTAACAATCGATTAATAACAATTTGCACGTCGTAAATGCTTTTAATATTAGTATGGGACGAGGTAGAACTTTATCTTTGGAAGAAAAAGGGAGCATTCGAGCATATCGAGAGGAGAAGTATTGAAATAGAGAAATTGCAAGAAAAATCGGACGAAGCTCATGGGTAATCAATGCTTATTTAAAAGATATCAATAATTATGGCAACAATCGGCGAGGACGCATCTTAACTGCAACAACACCAAGGGAACGTCGTGCGATTCTTCGAATTACATCAAATTGTTCTTCTACAGCTAGGCAAATTAGGGATCGGAGTGGAACTAATGCGTCCGTGCGAACAATCCTAAGAATAATAAAGAAGTGTCCACATTTGAAAAGAAGAAAACTACGCAAGAAACCTTTACTTCTCACGTGTCATCGGCAAGAACGTTTGGAGTTTTCACGCAATCACCGTATCTGGACAGAGGGATGGAACAAAGTGGTTTTCAGCGATGAAAAGAAGTTTAACCTGGATGGTCCGGGTGGTTTCCAATATTACTTTCATGACATAAGGAAGGAAGAAAAAGTTTTGGCACGTCGTCACAGCCGACACAGGACAAGGACAGTAATGATTTGAGCCGCTATTTCACGTCAAGGGAGAGTTGGTATAGAGTTTCTAGAAGGTCGGCAAACTGCTCAAAAATATTTGGAGTTGCTTCAAAGACAGGTTCATAACATAAGAGTTTTATTTCCGGATCAAAAATGGACATTTCAACAAGAAAATGAGCCAATTCACACCGCCCAAGTAATCCAAACGTGGTTGACTGCCAATAATATTCCAGTTTTAGAATGGTCTGCTATTTCCCCTAATTTAAGTATTATCGAAAACTTATGGGGTTGATTGGTCAAACGTGTTTATACCGAGGGAAGACAGTTTAACAATAGAGAAGAACTAATGGTTGCCATTACAGCCGCTTGGAAATCAATCCCAAAGAACCTAATAGAAAATTTATTCAATTCATTGCCTCATCGAATGTTAGAAGTTGTTGAGAAGTAAGGAGGACATACTAAATATTAAGATTAGGAATTAGGTTTAAATACAAATTTTTGGCTTAATTCCAAAAGTGAGAGTAATCATGTGTCGCATTATGAATTTAAATTTTTGCTTAAAATATTCTCGGACTTATAAAGTTCGAAAGTGTTAAACGAAATGTTGAACAAATATGTGAAAGAAGAATTTGATTATATTGATTATTGATTGAAAAAATATATTGATTGAAGAATTTAATTATATATGTAGCTTACTAAACAAAAAGTTTATCATTAAAGAAAATTAGACCAAATAAATAGGTGAGAGTAATCAAGTGTCGCGCACTGTATGATGATAATTGAAAAATTCTGTAATACCTAGATATAACTAAACCATTCAATCTTACGTGCGATGCGATGCAAGTAACGTGGCACTGGGAGCCGTACTTTTACAAGAGCCTATAAGACAGGATCTCTCTTTAGCCTATGCGTCTCGGACACTTAATGAAACCGAGCAGAAGTACTCTACCACGGAGAAAGAGTGTCTCTGTCTAGTCTGGGCCACAAAACATTTCAGACCATATTTATTCGAGAATAAGTTTAATATAATTACAGATCATAGACCCTTACAATGGCTATTCAATATAAAAGACCCCTCTTCCAAATTATTGAGATGGAGACTCAAACTGGATTAGTATGACTACGCGGTAATCTATAAGAAAGGGAAACTTAACGAATGCCGATGCCTTTAGTCGAATCGAGTTACACAAGAAATATACAGAAGCATTCAACAGCCTATTAGAGTATATAGACGATTTTAATAGGGAATTACAGGAGAGGAAAGAAAATGAAGCAACGACTAGCACGACCGATAATCAGGAGCTTGATAGGATATCAGTTATGGCCAATCCGGATTCAGACCAGCAAGAGGAAATAGCAAAGGACCCCTATGAAGGAAACGATGGGCAAACTATGCATACAAATAATTAATAGGACCCGGAGTACCAATAATAGATTCGGCAGTAAATTATGGAGCCACTCAAGTAATAATCTCATCGGTTTTGCATTCTCCAGCGAAGACAAAACTGGTGACATTATTCGGCAAAAAACAAACATATATGTTGCAGTTGTCGGAAGAGAACTTTGAACGTGACGTCATGAAGTTTATAAAGTACCATGTCAACTTCTAAAACTATATTCGTTATATTTCGAAAATGCGGAACTGTATTCTAAATTCGGTGAAATCATAAGGAAGAATTTGAAATGGCCGTCGTTAAAATTTAAGAGGTACGCAACGAAACTTGTAAATGTAATAGATGAAGATGAAATAAAAGGAGTAATACAGTATAACTTCTTTAATCCGAACACGAGATGTCGAAATCATAATCCGAACAAAATCTCTTTAATCCAAACAGTCAAGTGATTCCTACATGTAAATGAGGGAATCCCCTAATTTAGTGCTTTCACAATTCTGTGCCGTTTACCTTTTAGTTTTATTTAGATTATTGGCCGTCACTGACTTCACTTTTACTTCATAATTTTCAATATGTCTTCTAAAAGAAAACACGTCACATTGTCTCTACAAGAAAAAATTGAGATTATAAAAAACTTAGACTCACGCTGTACAATAACCTTTTTATCACAAAAATACAAGGTGGGAAAATCAACAATTTTTGATAAAAAAAAAGAAAAACAGTATTCTCTCTTATGTCACTTTATCGTCCAGTTCTTTAGTGAATAAGCGAAAAACGTTGAAAGTAAGTGCTTATCCTGAAGTTGATAAAGCAGTTTACACTTGGTTTCTGCAGACAAGATCTAAAGGTAAAGAGATTACAAATTATTAATGTACATTTTTAATTCTATAACAAACTCTTAAAATGATTGTAGGTGTGCCAATATCAGGGGATATTTTGCGTGAAGAAACACAATTTTTTTATGGCCATTTTTATAATGAAGGTAATTTTAAAACCAGTATCGGATGGCTCAATAAATTTAAGAATAGATATGAAATTAGGCAACTCGCAATTACGGGAGAGAAATTATCAAGTGATCAAACTGCTGTTGCACCTTTTAAAAATTTGCTTCGGATAAAAATCAGGAAATGCAGTTGTCTCTTGATCAAATTTATAACGCGGATGAAAGTGGACTTTCTTGGAAATTGCTTCCCCAAAAAACTCTTGCTCACCAAGCTGAGACCTCTGCTCCGGAAAAATTAGGAAGGAGCGAATTACATTTATGCCATGCTCTAATGCTTCTAGAACGCAAAAACTGAAGTTATTGGTTTTGGGAAAGTCTCAAAAGCCAAAAGCCTTTGGAAATGAATCACTGCCAGTGATATATCAAGGACAGAAAAAAGCCTGGGTTACCAAGGAAATTTTTAAAAACGAGTTCTATACATCTTTTGTTCCTAAAGTACGCAAAAGAATGCAACAGTTAAACTTAGACTCTAAGGCAATTTTAGTGAGAGACAACGCTTCAGGACACCCCGAAGATATATATGTTGAGATGATAAGAAAATTATTTTATTCTTTTTACCTCCAAACGTAACCCCTTTAGTGCAACCTACAGATCAAAATGTGATTCAAGCGATCAAGTTGCACTACCGGAAGGATTTGTTAAAACGTATTGTTGCTTGTGAGAATACCGACATAGCTACAGAAATAAAAAAAATTAATCTTAAGGATGTTAAGGTAGAGTGGAGTAAGTGCATAAACGGGCTTTTATTAACATAATATGAGAAAAATGTCGATATCTAATATACAGGGTGTTAGTGAAATAACTTTCGTAAATTTAACTAGTGATTAAGAATATCATTTTGAACAAAAAAGTTCCTTACAAGAGGGGTCGTAAATACAACCGTTTTCCCGGAAAATCAAAAAAACATTTTATGAGAATTGGCAACGTCGCATCGAATTTATTTCATTTTCACACCTACCTAAGTAGCCGCATGAAGTGGATTTGCTTCTTTACACGTTTTTTTTGGGTCTGGTAGGTTTCACAGTACATAATTAACAAAATGCACTAAATTTATGAAATTTAAAAATTATATGATTCTTATTTTATTATTTTGAAAAGCTACTTACCATTAAATCATTGTTGTCATCTCTTATTGGTATAACATGTTACGTTACACACTTTACATCACTAATAGCTCAATCAAAATACAAAGTTATAATTGTTTTTACTACATCAAATGTTCGAAATGTCCACCATTTGAGTCCATATATGCACGACAGCGTTTTAACCACTTTTCCCGTACGCGATGAAAAATTCCTGGTATATTCCTAATATGATTGACAGCAGCAAAAATACGTTGTCGTAACTGGTTTTCGTCTTTTATTTCCACGGCGTAGACCAAATTCTTCATGAAACCCCAAAAGAAAAAATCTAAAGGATTAAGATCCGGAGATCTGGCAGGCCAATGATTAGGGCCATTTCTTCCTATTCATCTGTTTTCAAACTTATTGTGTAAATGTTCCACTACTGGACGGCTTATGTGTGCAGGAGCTCCATCATGCAAATATCACATCATGGCACGCAATTAAAGAGGCACATTTTCTAGCAAATTTGGCAAATCATTTGTTAAAAATTCTAAATAGAGGGGTCCATTTAATCTTGAAGGTAATACAAAAGGCCCAATACGCTGATCTCCCACTATTCCCACACCAGTCCACTTTATTGAAAATTCATGTTGGAATTTTTTTGGAGAAATGGCGTGAGGATTTTCATCTGCCCAGTTATGGCAATTGTGAAAATTCCAAATTCCATTCCTTGTGAAAGAAGCTTCGTCCGTTGATAAAATGGTAGACAAGAAATTTGGATTTCTTTGTTGTTCAATGAACCATTCACAAAATTGTTGCCTTGATGCAAAATCAGTGGGTAAAAGTCCTTGAACTGTCTGTACGTGGAAAGGATAGAGTAATTGCTCCTTTAGCGTTCTATGAACAGTCCAATTAGAAACACCTACGTAGCGAGCAATACTCCGGGTACTCCTTGTTGAATCCTCTTCTACAAAGTTTATTATTTGTTCTTCGGCTTCAGAACCAACTTCTCGCTGTCGGCCTCGTCCTTTATACGTAGGAATAACACTACCTGTATCTAGAAGCCTTTGGGAAACTTGCACAAATGTTTGTCTCGCTGAAAGTTTTCTTTCTAGATAACGATCACCGTAAATGCGCCTAGCTTCTTCAGAATTTTGTGACGCCTCTCCATAGATCAAAAGCATGTCATGATACTCGCGTACAGAATACATTGTCACGTAGGTACTATTAATAAGTAGGGATAAAATCACTTAAAGCTCGCCCAAATTAACTTTGCGGATAATCTGTTGCGTGTACCGACAGAAGATGCATTCAGCGAGACCGAAATCATACTAAAATATTAAAAGTATGGAAGGACACACAGTCTATGACAAATTTGAAAAATAAGGGTGGTTTTTGTCTTATCCTTTCTCGATGGTCACTAATGGGCTCCACATGTCCATGGCGTCAGGCATCTTTGCCCAGGATCATATGTCACATAAAATGGGATAAAGTGCAGATGACCACAGCATAATGAAGATGGTTACATAAATCATCTACTATTGAGGTGCACTAAGTCAATCTGTTTACTGCGCATTCCAATGCCTTATTACTACACCCGTAACGTGGGTGAGTGACCCTCATAAGGGCCATTAAAAAAACCATAAAGAAAATAAACTCCTCTTCCTCGGTAACGTTCAGTGCAGCGTTGCCACTTACGTTTTTTTTACCGCTTAAGTTATTAATTAAGTTTTCAATTGCTTTTAGCAATGTTATTGTTGAATAATTTCAAGTTTTTTTGTTACACGTCAAACAACCAAAATGTGTCAAGTACATTTTTCCACATTTTATTCAAATTTTAAACCTTATCATAGCTTTTCGGTTACCAATTTTGACATAAAAAAAACAACTATTAGATTTACGACTCCTCTTGTAAGGAACTTTTTTGTTCAAAATGATGTTCTTAATCACTGGTTAAAGTTACGAAAGTTATTTCACTAACACCCTGTATAATCATCTACTCAAAGTTAATGTCATCCTATACACGTAGATGTCGCCTAATTAATAAGGGAAATCCCCGATATATGCCAATCAGTTCGAAAGCACCGTATGCAAAGAGCACGTCTAGTTTGAGTGTATAAAAAATCAGCTGTAGTTTTTAAAGAAATTGTGTGTTCTGTGGTATTATTTTTGGTAAGTATTAAAAAATAATGTTTATGTTTTACTTTAAATAAATAATTTCCGTTGAATTATTAAAAGTTATTGAGAAAAACAGTAGTGTGCTCTTGCTTCGTAAATATTGAGACAAGGGGCAAGTGCATAGCGTGTGGTGGGGTAAGAGCATATGTGCTCTGCACATGCCCCAGAAAATATCCTGCCTGTTTATTTCTTGTTGCACATCTCTGAATAATATACTTATAGTAATTTGCTACGTTTATTATTTAATTAACTTTCTTTTTAAGGAAAGAACCATGGTTCGTACTTATGTTAGAAAAACGAACAGAGGAGATTATTCAAAAGAAACGTTTGAAGAAATAAAAGCAGGCCGCATAAATGCGTACGAAGCCAGCAAAAAATACAGCATACCTTATCCCACAATAAAATGTCACTTAAAAGGAAGACGTGGGACAAAATCAAAATCATTTGGCAGAAGCACTGCTATACCAATCGAATATGAAAAACGGCTAGTCGAAGGACTGTTAAAAATGGAGAAGTATGGGTTTGGGTTATCCAGAAAAGAGGTGCAAGAATTGGTTGGATAATTCGTAAATGAGAATAAAATTTAAACTCCATTTAAAAACGGCGTCCCTGAAGAGGACTGGTTTTTGAGATTCACAAAGAGGCATAACTTGTCAATAAAAAAACCTCAAAGCATAGAAATCGCTATAAAAAATAGTTGTAATCCTTTTACAATGAACAAATACTTTACATTGTTAAAAAATACCATAAAAGAGCTAAGCATAGAAGACAAACTAATGAGAATTTGGAATTTGGATGAAACTAGTTTTTGTACCGATCCTGCAAAAACAAAGGTAGTTGGGGGTAAGAATATTCCTTGCATTCGCACTGTCAGTGCTCCTGGAAGGGAAAATATTACAGTTTTGATGGCTGCTTCAGCTTCTGGAGATAAAGTTCCACCATTAATAATTTTTAAAGGTAAAAATATCTGTGATCAATGGCAGGCATCAGAAAATAGTGGATATCCTGGAACCACTTATGCTGCAACTAATAACGGTTGGATGGAGGCAGAGGTATTTCAAAATTATTTTCAAAAAAATTTCTTAAAAACAATAGGCACTGACCGGCCTGTCTTATTGATATTCGATGGTCATTCTACTCACTTAACCATCAGATTGATAGAGAAAGCTTCTCAAGAAAATGTAATAATTCTGAAATTACCGCCTCATATCAGTCATGTTCTATAACCATTGGATTTAAGCGTTTTTAAACTGTTGAAAACGTGTTGGGACGTAAAACTAGTAAAGTGGCAAAGACAAAATATCGGTGTAAGGCTTCCAAAAAAAGAATTTTCTATAATGATTGGAGAGGTTTGGAGTGATTTGGTCCCAAACATAATTATGAATGGTTTTAAAAAAGCTGGCATCTATCCATTGTCGAGGAATGTAGTTCCAGATTCAACATATAACGCAATTGTCCTTAAACAGTGGAATGAAGCGAAAACAGCAGAAAAAAATAATTCTCCACAAATAGCTAAAGACCCAGTGACAGCAGTAATTGAAGAAGCTACTTTGCACCCACCCATAATATTAGAAATTGCTCCTCAAGATTCAGTGGACGTAGTGCTTGATATTTTTGATGAGCCAGCAGAAAAAAAATTAGAAATTAAAGAAACATTTTCAGAAAAATTAACTCAATCTTCTACGAACAGAAAACCTGGCTCATCATTGATACCGCAAAAAATAAAAACGTTTGAAGAACTTCTTTTGGATACCATAAAAGCAAATGCGCCCAATCGTATGCTTAAAAAAAAGAGAGTTGCGAGAGGAACCGAAGTCATCACATCAGAAGAGGTGAAGTGTAGAATGGTTGCCGAAAAAACATGCAAAGAAAATGATAATACCGTATTAGAAGAATTTTTTTGAAATTGCCACTTCCTCAAAGGATGATAATTCTAATTTATGTTCGATCTGCAAGTGCGATTTTCGGCATTACATTAAGAAGAAAGACTGGATCCAGTGCGTAACTTGTACACAGTTAGTATGTGGAACATGCAACAAAGGTTCCAAAAAACGACGGTATAAATGTGAACGTTGTCTGGATTCGGATTAATACATTTGTTTGTTCAAAAATATATTTTTTTAAAATTTAACATTGTAGCATTTCTATTAATATATTTTAGATCTTTTTAAATAAGGACTTTATTTCACTAATTCCTTTGTATTTATTTATGTATTTTGTTTATTTGCTTTGCTCCAAAACGAAACAAAATATTTCAATGCGGTAAAAAGCATTTTAAAGCAAACATTTCAATAGTTACGCTCTTACCTCGTACCATATGATATAAGGTTTCAAATCGGTTTTAATAGTCGATTATGCACTTGCCCTATTTTCGGGGCAAGTGAACAGTTCTTGGATTTTTTACAGTTTTCTTAAAAAAATTAAATATACAAGTGAAATTGGCGTTTTTGTCAATAGTAATTAAAGCGTATTAACTCAAGTATTTGTTAATTTCAATAAATGTTAAAGTATTATAAAACAAATTAAAGATATATGGGTTGAAAGTCAAACTTACTAAAAACTGGGGTGCATTTACCCCACTCCACCTTGTTTGAATTGAGCAAAGTATGGGAAAACGTAAAGCCAGTGTTAGGGCTTGTGTAGAGGACAGAATATCCAATAATTAATTTAATCTATTAGTTCGATAAGTTGTATTCTTCATAAGCCTAGTATTAAATCTGTTACTAGTATGTAAGGAACCCGTGTGCTACGCCTATGAACATTACTCGTTTTTCTTGACACTTTGCCCGTATGACCAGATGTTGGTCCGCATTTCGTTTGATCTTAGACTAATTATGTAATAAAACTCCTCGCCGACCTTTTGTGCGTACCAGAATTTAGACACGTTCTCGATTGTGGTCATAACCGCCCTCCAATAAAACCCAATTATATTGTTAAAGTTAGGCAAGTTACAAGGACAAATCTAGAAGAAGTACCGTTGATGACCTCTTGGTTTCTGGTACGCCTATGTATGCTTACCATTAACTTTAGTATTTAAGATTTTGCAAGAAGAAAAATCGCTCTCTTCTTGTGCGTCTCCGTCGACTCTTAACTCCGTACTTTGCACGTTACTCGTACGCCATTACTTTACTCACGGTTCCTATACACGGTTAATTAGTACACTAGTTAACCTGTCACGAAAAGTTGTTACTCCTTTGCTAAATTACTCGAAATTGTTGGTGAACAATAAACCTTAGTTAGCGTTAAAAAGGGTTTTTGTTTTCTTCATTTGCACGAACACGGTGTCTCTGAGACCGTGAACTCAGGGTGGTCCTTCGCAAGCATCCAGTCCATTGCTAACTAGATGTATCAAGAATTAGGCCACGTCTAATCAACATCTTGGTACCACGATTCACGAAAAAACAGCCAGAACTTATTAAAAATTTGTGGACCAAACTTTTAGGTCAAGTGAATGATAACTGGGATGAAGATGATAATTTTCCACTAGCTCAATGGAAGAATAAAATGGAAATAGGAAGCATAGATAAAGATATCGAAGAAGTTAATATTATCATAAATCAAATTGTATCTGAAGATGTAACAAGGCAAGAAGTTGTTGAATGGGCTGCTGGACAAGAAGAATCATGTGATTATAACGATATGGAAATTTTTGAGGCATGTTGAGTCTGAAAATTCTCGAACTTCAGATGAAGAAGTGGATGCTACGAAAGAGATATTACAAGGTGTAAAACACGTAGACGCAGTTAAATGTTTCGAATGGGCTCAAGAAAATTATGCATCTGAAAATCACATTATAATATACTACGTGACAAAGAAAGGTAAACACCCATTAAAAACCATTTTATTTTGATATTTTTTTGCATGTTGACTTATCTTAAAAAAAGAAAGAAATGATCAAAATTTCAAGTTTATCTGTCAATTTTTTTTTTAGTGTCCATGGGTCGTTCCTTAAAAAATAAAATTTTGTTTAAACATTTTTGTTCACATTTGCATCGCAACTTTTGTGAAGTGTGTTGCAATCGGTCATAATTTTTACTCATTATGCCTAGAGTGCGTAGAATTGAACAGATCCATCAGCTTAGTGACTTTGAGAGGAGGCGGATTGTTGGGTTGCGCGAAGCAGGTTTGTCGGTCAGAGAAGTGTCTAGAAGAACTAACAGATCCGTAGGAACCATAGTGCAGTGTTACCAGGCGTGGACTCAGGAAGACCGTGGGCACAGAGCCAGAGGCATTGGGCGACTCAGAGGAACCACAGAGCGCGAAGATCATCGATTGCGATTTTGGCTCTTAGAGACCGATTTAGCAGCAGTCGAGCTATTGCAAATCAGTGGTTTGAAGAACATGGGAATAGGGTTGGTATGCGTACAGTATATCGCCGAATACGAAGTTTTGGCCTTTTGTCCTATCGTCCGCAATGGGTGCTGCCTCTCACTCGCGAACATCGCTCTAACCGCTTACAATGGTGTAGAGAGAGGATTCAGTGGGACCAAGAATGGACTCAGGTGATCTTTAGTGATGAATCCCGCTTCTGTCTGGGGATGAACGACGGTCGGGCAAGGGTGAGAAGGCGACGGGGTGAAAGGCGAGATCCACAATTTGACAGAGAGCGTCATGTCCACCGTACTGTAGGCGTTATGGTATGGGGTGCTATCGCATATGGTAGCAGGTCACCCCTAGTTTTCATTAGAGGCAACATGACTGCCCAACGCTATATCCAAGAAGTGTTGGAGCCATATGTGATTCCATATTTTTGAACTATCCCGAATGCTATTTTCCAGCAAGACAATGCTAGACCTCATGTTGCTAGGCAAACAATAACGTTCATGGGTCAACATCAAATCAACCGTTTACCCTGGCCACCTCGATCGCCGGATCTGTCTCTTATTGAACATGTCTGGGACATGATTGGCCGCAGACTGTTGAATTTACAGCACCCTTCACAGACTTTAGCGGCCCTTACTCATGAAGTTCAGATTGCCTGGAATGAGATACCTCAAGAAGACATTGACAATCTTATTAGATCTGAGCCCAGGCGTATCAATGAGTGTATAAGGAACCGTGGATGCTCAACACACTATTTAAAAAAAAAAATGAAGTTCTTCCTCTGATCTTGCTGAAAATGTAATCATTGAATAAGTATGTGGTACTGAACACGTACAAAAAAAATTATCAAAATAAAATTATCTTTAATGGGTGTTTACCTTTCTTTGTCACGCAATATATTATGCGAGGTGAAGAAATGAGTTGAGAAGGCAGAAAAAGCAAGCATTAAAAAAAGCAAAATTACAAAATTTTTTACACCTTCGTTTTAAAATTTGTTTATTTTTTTTAGACAATTGGTTTTTTAAATTTTGTTCTCGAAATAAAGCCGATTTGTTGAATATTTATTAATCTTTTTAATTGTGGGTAAATTGAAGTTCACAAATAATTAGGCAGATACAGTCTTTTCGATAATTCGAAATTTTCGATAATTCGAATAGCCACGTACAATTATTATTTGGGATTAAAGAAGTTCTACTGTATAGGCATACCACGAAGGTAAAACCAACCACAGAGAAATAGAAAAAACGGAACAAAGAATTAAAACAAAGTATTATTGGCCAAATTTAAAACCGATTATTCAAGAATACATAAACCTATGTGAGATATGTCAGAAGAGTAAATACGCCAGGAATCTAGTCAAAATGGAATTCAACATTACACCAACGATAACCAAACCCTTTGAGACTGTTTACATAGACCCTTTCACAATGGACAAATTAAAATGTCTAACTACAATCGATAGGTTCTCCAAGTACGCACAGGCATATCCCCTAAACTCGTTGAGAGCAATGGAGGTGGCTGACAGGTTAATGACATTCTTTTCACATCGCGGGATACCAAAAAAAATAATCACGGATATTGGTACTAAATTCAAAAAGACTGTGCTGACGGAGCTATTAAAATTACATAAAATAAAAATTCATTTCTGCTCTCCTAACACTCACCATCAAATGCATAATAAAAAGGTTGCACTAAACATTAATTGAACATGTGCTGTTACTGAACAATCAAGGACAAGGCAAGGCATCGACGAAAAACAAACTAAAACATTCAATTCTGACGTACAACCATACAATTCATTTGTCAACACATTACAAACCTATGGAGGTTATTAACAGACATATCGAGTGCGAGAACCCCTTTAATATAGAATTAAATAAAACTTTAATGACTAACTACGTAATAGACCATAAAGATAAGACAAAAATAATGTTCAAAAGAATAAATGAAATACTCAGCGAAAATAAAAAAGAAATAAATGAGAAAAGGAACGAAACCCGAGATAAACCCTCCATATTCCAATTCAGCGACAAAACGTATATTAGGCAACACGCTCGACAAAAATTAAAGGACCCTTTTAAGAACCCACCAAAATATTAAGAGTAAACCCGGAACGAAAAACGATGACAACTACAAATCATGGTAAAATCCATATGGACAACATCGAAAGACCATTTAGACAACGATTTAGTTTCGATAACACACCCGGAACAAGTTGACGTAAAAATAGTATAGTTAATGTAAATAAAAATAGATATAGGATATAAAAACCTATTATTGTTTCAGACTACTTAAGAATACATTTGGGAATGTCCATATATAAAAACTAAATGATAACCTCGGACTGGTACCGCTAAGACTAGGAAAGGCAAGGACGATATATCAAACCTATACAATAATACACTACCATGACTTTAACCTCATCATTGACCAGATGAACATATTACATACCAGGGCCATAAACCTATTCACAACTATAAACCAAGCAAAGGACCATAAACTATACCTAGACGAATTAAAAAATTTCTTGACCCTACTATATCTCATTCAAAGAAAGAGACTAACTTAAAACAAATCATACTCCATCCTCACAGGGCAAAACGTGAGCTAATTAATGGGATAGGCTCAATATTCAAATGGATAACGGGGAACTTGGATGCATCTGACGGTGACAAATAAAACAGACTCATCAAAGAGCTTCAAACCAACCAGTGAAACCTACAGAATCAATCTTAGTCCACAAAACCATAATTACTTCAGCTATTGAAAAATTTAATAACACAAGCCAATTGTATGAAAATGACAAATTAATTGATGCAAAGTTCAATCAGGTATTATCACACATTATAGAAATAGGAAACGGTAGGAGCTGCACATTCTTAAAGGAAATTATTAACGAAATAGTAAACATGTACGAAATTATTAATGCCATATTACAAGACACAGCCAACGCCTTAGTGTTTGCCAGAACAGGAATGATGCACCCCAGTGTAATTGAGATGAAAGACCTGTATTCCAAACTAAAGACTCTTCAAAAGGAAATAAATACTGACCAATCGCCAATACAGGTAACGATGGAAAATACGCCTATATTCGAAAAAATCATTGAGATAGAATGCTTCATCGCTAATACCAAGATAATGTACATATTGCATGTACCAATAGTTCAGGATGAAGTATTTGATTATTACCGCCTTTACTCGGTCCTGATCTACACAGGGAGTCAGTTCAAGGTAGTTGTTCCTAAAAACAAATTCGTGGTAACAAACCAGTTGCACTTTGCTCATTATGACAAAATTTGTAAAATTATGATGCCAAACTTGTATTTATGTAATAAGAATAGTATAGAAATAGTAAGTGAAAGTGCCCCTTGTGAGATAAGAGTTTTGAATATGGACAGAAAGACATTAGTACGTAAACAAACTAGAATAGAAATCCCTAGGTTAGTAGTAGAACAGTTGGATCAGACTAAAAAATGGATAATGGCATGTCTAAACCAAATCTTAATACACACATCATGCCCGGGAGCAACTATCGAAACGAAGAAACTCTTGGGAACATACATGTTCCACCAAGGATGCCGCATTTACATCGATGGGAGGACTATAAGCAACGAAGTGACAACTACCAAGTACCATCCCCAACCAATATTGTTCCCTGATCTAACAAAGAAACATAGTGCACCCATGACATTGCTGAACTTGAGTTTACACCTGCCAGCAATCAGACTAAACGAACTCCATCAATTGAAGCAAGAAATAAAACATATGCAAGGGTCATCACCGATGCCCTTCGGAAAAATCCCAACAGTACCTAGCGTTTGGTCAATACTAATCTACATCCCAATAGTTGGAGGATGTTATGCTATTGTATGGAAGTGGATATTTCGACATAGGAAGGCGAAGCCGCACGAAACAACCCAGAGGGAAGCCAAAACTTCTAGGATAAGCCAGAACTTGGAACTCATTGCATACCCGGAGATTTTAGTGCTGAGCCAACATTTATTTCATTTTAAATAGGGACTTTAAACTTTAGTGAGTAGTCAGTAGCAGTTCGAAGTTATATATCGTGAAGTACATGTTAAGGGTAGTTTTCTTGAGTAGTGGATGTCGAATTTGTAATGATTTGCTTCAAATAAATGAATGTTAGTAAAAATAGATGTTTTTAAAACACTCACCGCAAGCTCGCGAAGTTATCTCACGTAAAATGCTCTAAAGCTACCAAATAACGCAGATTGGCCTGGAATCATGAAAATAAGTCGAAATTTGGCAAAATTGTCCAAAGTCGATTTAGGCTTCAAAGAACTCGAATTGTGTGAAAACGTGCTGACATAAGTTAAACTGGCAGAAAAGAGTGATACCGGTCAGAAACGACTAGTTTGTCACAAAATATGCTTAAATCGGCCGATTTTGCCAAAATAAACAAGAAATGGTTGAAAATGGACAAATTGCATGAGTTATATGGGGATCCAGACTATCCAACAATGGACTAAAATGTCAACTTCAGCATTTATTTTATTATAAATACTAATGTTAATGATAATTTAATTAGTCAATAGGTTTTTATTCTTTAAGTTAAAAAATCTAAGTTTTATTATTCCTTCAATAAAGAAATGTTTTCTCATTCAAATTGTTTTTTTAGAAACGTATCTTCTGACCGGGAAGATATAACTGACACAGTCGTGTCGGATTTTCGTGCAGATTCATAATCGAACAAATCGTGTTCCAAACGAACTAACCCACCGAAATCCGGAGACGAATCTACCCCATGAACGAGGGAAGTGACGAACCATTGCAGACAAGACACTGTCCTACAGAAATATTCAAGAAGATAATTGTACTACGGTAAGTGCAATTGGGATTATATACAGGGCGATTCCTAAGTATTCTAAAATATTTCAGGGGGTGATTGCCCAGGTCAAAACATGAAAAAAATTCATATAAACATAAGTCCGCAAACGCTTAGTTTTCAAGACACAGGGCGTTAAAGATTAATATTTGTTTTGAACAATAAATGCAACATTATGAGAAAAAAAGAATATGATATAATAAAATAAGTGTATTATACTAAAGAAATTGTTGAAAATAATCTCCATTGTCCATTACACATACTTCAGCTCGTCGCCTAAGAGATTCCTGCACTCATTCAAGGATAGCGGGATTATCACGAATATTGTTACAAGATTGTAATATTCGATTCCGCAGCTCATTTTCGGAGGCAATTGGAATAGTGTATACTAGCTGCTTTAGGTATCCCAAAAAAAAATCCAAAGGATTTAAGTCCGGTGATCGCGGTGGCCAAGGCTGAAGACCTCCTCGACCAATCCAGAAATTTGGAAATGTATTGTTCAAATGCTCTCGACCCTGTAGAGCAAAATGAGGAGGCTCTCCATCATGCATAAACCAGAAACAAAGCCTTGTTTCCAATGACACATCTTCAAGAAGTTCAGGTAACACATCTCTAAGAAATTAGTAATAGGAGTCACCATTCAGTCGATTTGGAAGAAAATATGGCCTAATTAATTGCTCCCCAATGATGCTAGCCCATACATTGACTAAAAATGTTACCTGATGTATTGCTTCTGATATGGCATGAGGATTTCCCTGTGCTCAAATATGGTTGTTATGGAAGTTTATAATACCCTGTCGTGAAAAATTGGCATTATCCGTGAATAAAATTTTGGTTGAAAAATTTGGAATGTTTACATTTCTCCTAAGAAGCCACTGACACCAATCCGAGCGAAGAGGGTAACCTTGAGCTAAAAGAGCCCGAACACGTTGGACATGGTATGGATATAGCAGATTTTCTTTTAGGATGGTTCAAACTGTTTTTTGACTCACATGAAAGTCGTTAGCAATTCTTCTGGTACTCATACTTGGTTTGTAATGTTGCTATAGGTTGCTATAGCGTGAAGAACATTTTCCTCCAATTCAGGAGTCCTAACTGAATGTGGTCTACCAGCAATGGTTTTACTTCTCGCAAATGAACCAGTCTTTTGTAAACGGCGATGGAGTTGTGTGAAAGTATCTGAACATGGCAAATGCCTTTTTGGGTATCGTTCAGTATACAGGCGCCGTGCCTGTAAAGCATTTCCATTTGCAAGTCCATAACAAAAATGCATCTGGGTCATTTCTTCATTTGTAAAGGTAGCCATAATTACAAATTAAATAAGAAATTATTCTGTTACACAAAATATTTCAATTAAAATTCGAACAGAGTTTAACACTTGATCCATATTTACGGTAACTGGGAAAATTCAAAACGTTTGTTTAGTGATAGCCAACCACGTTATTTATTGAAATATTTCATTTTTAGGAACGTTAAAATATTAACGTTTTTATATCTCTCAGAATTCAATAATATTATTGATTCTTTTTGCTCCAAACCCATACATCGTACGGACAACAAATATTAATCTTCAACGCCCTGTATTTTGAAAACTAAGTGTTTGCGGACTTAAGTTTATATGAACTTTTTTTCATGTTTCGAGCTGGGCAATCACCCCCTGAAATATTTTTGAATACTTAGGAATCACCCTGTATACATATTAATGTCAGAAGTTGATGAACTATTAAACTAAACAGCTAATATAAATATCGGTAAACCCTTAACTGATTCCGCTTCACATAAATTGGATGCACAAAATCATTTAGTTAATTTAAATATCGAAATAACAGAATTTAAACCAGAGTATTTAGGTTGTATTCCCCAATTTGAAGGAAACCCTAACAATTTGGGTCACTATTTGCCTGTATGCCAATCTATTATAGACACATTTTACAAAGTCCAACAACCGAATCATTTCCAGAATATTTATCTATTAAACTGTATCTTAGGAAAATTATCAGGAAGTGTCAAATTAGTGCTAGGCACCCAGAGTGTGAATAGCTGGGAGGAATTATAGAATACATTAACTAGCACTTCGCCGATCAGAGAGATAAAGTTTGTTTAAATAGGGATTCAGTAATGTTGCGGCAACAAAATCAAGAAAGCCCCAACCAATATTATGACAGAATTTTACACATACCAAATTTATTGTATTCTTATATTAATGCTCACGAAGCTACAGAACAGGCCAAAATTCTAAAACGAGACTTATATAATGATTTAGCATTAAAAACATTTTAATCAGGATTAAAAGAACCACTGGGAACAAACATACATTGCATGAGACCGCGCTGCCTACCTCAAGCATTACAGTTCGTGAAAGAATAATGTAACGTACATTATTTGCAAATGGGTAGCAATAATAATAACAGTAGACAAAAACCATTTGTAAGACCGTCTGTCTCATCGACTAGATATCAAATCCTGAATAATTATTTTGGTAACCATTACCAAAGATCAAATTTTTCTCATTTTTACCGATTCAATAAAAATTTTGGTCAATCTGCTTTCAATCGGCCAAATAATTTTCCGAGGAAAAATTTTGCATTTAATCAAGTACGTAATTTGAGGCCAATGACAAATGTATTTAGGCCAAACTAAAGCAAACCCTTGCCAGAATCAATACCTATGAGTATGTTCACCCGCCAGACTGGTAGTACATTTTGACATAATAAAGGCGTTAATAGTAACTTTAATAATAATAATAATTTTAATAATGGTCGTTTTGGGAACAATAACAATCGTCAAGAACATAATTTGGCTGATAAAAATCGAAATCAGATTCCTAACTTTGTTATCGAGGAATTGTATACCACAAATATAATGGAACCTGAGAATAATAACTACAATCCCAGGAACACACACGTAAATAGTTCTCACAATATTCCGATGAACAATAGTCAGCATGATTCAGAGTACACAGGAACCTGTATAGACGCTGACTCAATAGCGAGTTGTTTACCACAAGACGGAAATTTTATCCGGGTTCGCCTTCAAGGAGAAACGAGACGTAGAACCGGAGGTTACTGTTTTAAATCATACAAGCACGGGAGAATTATCATACGTAGTTCTTCCCGAATTTAACTTAAAATTCTTAATTGATTATGGACTATGGATATGATGGATGGATATGACTATTGATCAACAACATTGTTTATAGATCCCAAACTAGCTTCTACCTATTATGCAAAATTCATAAAGGAAGACCCGTTTGTAGTCTCAACAGTATTCCAACAATCTGCGCATAGGTATGGTGCAAATATACCGACATCTAAATTATTTAAATTACCGGAAGGTCACATGATGAAATTCCGATTATTTAAGTTTCACGATTTATTTGACGGCTTAATCGGGATGAATAACTTGAGTATTTTACAAGCCGTTTTAGACTATAAAGAGGGTTATTTTCGAACACCCCATACCAATATTAAATTACATTTTTATCAGATTAAACTGCAAATTAACAACATTACGATAGCAACACGTACTGAACAAATCATAAAAATTAAAACTAATGTTCGGAAAGGAACGGTGTTCCTACCATATCAAAAGATTAAAGAATGTGAAATCCCAAACTACCTGACTAGTGCTAGAAACGGACAAGCATTAACCACCATTCGAAATAATTCCTGTAAGGAAGTAACGTTAAATTGAAATGAACCATTCACAGTAGAAATTTTTAACAATATCAATGAGACTGATCTTGAAGAGTGAATCGAATTCAACTTAATACATGATAGTCAAATACAGAACTACCAAAAATAAATACAGAACATTTAAACTCAGAAGAAAAGTACGAGATTATGAAGCTGTGTACGGAATATAAAGACATATTTTATAAAAAAGGAATGCCACTTACATTTACCAGCAAAATCAAACATAAAATTAAAACAATTGATGAATCCCCCGTATATGCAAGGACGTACAGATACCCCTTCACACATAGAGCCGAAGTACAGGGTGTTGAAATAACGGAGGACGTTGGCTGTATCTGGGAAATTACTTATTATCGGGTCTGGAGAAAAAAATATTATAGCTAAATCAGCCATGAGAAATCACTGGAAAATATTTTTAAGTTCGTAACGAGCGTCCTCCATTATTTGAACACCCTGTACAAAGACAATTAACAGAAATGTTGGGTCAAAACATAATTAGGCCCAGTGAGTCACCATAGTCCGCCCCTATTTGGGTGGTACCTAAAAAAAAGGACAGTTCAGGCAAACAAAAATGAAGAGTTTGTATCGATTTTCGAAAATTAAATGAAAAAAACTTTAATGACAAGTACACACTACCCAATATTACCGATCTGCTGGATAAATTAGGCAAGGGCCAATATTTTACATTGGATTTGGTGAGTCATCGTTTGATTTAGACCGTTGGATTTGGAGTTTTACCAAATTGAGATGGAAGAAGAAAATATGAAAAAGACAGCTTTTAGCACAGAACAAAGACACTTCGAATACACGAAGATGCCATTTGGTCTAAAAATGCATCTGCAACATTCCAAAGAGTGATGGATAATATACTCAGAGGAATACAAAACGAAAAATGTTTAGTCTACTTAGACAACATTATCATTTTCTCGACCTCGTTGCAGAAATATTTAGAAAGACTAAGGTCAGTGTTTAATAGATTGAGGGATGCCAATTTTAAAATACAACTTGATAAAAGTGAGTTCCTAAAGAAAGAGGTAGCTTATTTAGGGAATATCGTTACCCCTAAAGGAATGAAACCAAATCCGGACAAAATTGTAGCAATAAAAAATTATCCAATTCCAAAAACGACAAAGAAAATAAAAGGATTTCTAGGACTGTTAGGGTATTACAGGAAGTTCATTAATAACTTCGCTAAATTAACAAAACCTTTGACCAAATGTCTCAAAAAGGGTATGAAAATTATACATAATAAAGAATTCGTGCAATGTTTCGAAGACTGTAGGAACATATTAATGAAAGAACCCATATTGCAATATCCAGACTTCACCATGCCATTCAATGTAATATATGACACAAGCAATATAGCATTAGGAGCAGTACCATCACAAGGTACAATTGGGTAAGATTTGCCAATTGCCTATGCGTCACGAGCATTGAATGAATCAGAGCAGAAATATTCCACGATTGAAAAAGAATGTCTCTGTTTGGTATGGGTAACTAAATATTTTAGGCCATATCCATTTAGTCGAAAATTCAACATTATAACAGATCACAAACCGTTGCAATGGCTTTTTAATTTAAAGGACCCCTTATCAAAATTACTAAGATGGAAGATAAGACTGGATGAATACGACTATAATATTATTTATAAAAAAGGAAAAAGTAACACAAACGCAGATGAATTAAGCAGAATGGAAATGCATACTTAAGAAACCAACGGATTAACAGAATTAATGGAATATATGGAAAAGTTTAAGAAGTCACTGCAAAGAAAAAAGGACAATATGGCTGGACTCGAGTTTCAAACCGACCATGGAAGAGGCAACATCGCAAGTGTTTTGTGCTCCGAAGAAAACGGTCGAAATTGACGGAAAATATCGAGCTGGGTCTTAAACGACGCGGAAAATCGAAAGGAACAGTGTGGTGAAAAATAAAAGTCAAAAAAACTGAATTTTCCAGGAAAAATCGGAAAAACTGGTTCTAGTGGTCGTAAAATCACGAATCAAAAACTCAGTTGGGGGTACTACCACCCCCTACAACTACCCAGTGTCGGAAAGTGCATAAACATTGGAGTTTCCTTAATATTTAGGGAAATTTTTGTGCTATTTTTAGAACACGCGTGCCGACGCGCGGGAAGATAAAAGGGGAGTTTTCGTTCTTACCCGTTAAACGCAAAGACAATTTTGGAACTTTTCCGGGTTATCCGGACGCTTAAGAGGACAATACTACCTTCTGGAAGGCACTACGAACCCTAGGGAACGGCCACCAGAAGCAGGATTTCCAGAATTAAGCCAAGAACCAAGGGAAAAAGCGGTAAGTCATTTAGCTTGCATGTAAGGATTAATTTCCGCTTTAATTATTAATAATAGTGCTTTTGTTTAAATTCTGTTCATTGTTGACTGGTGGAAAGCTTTTAAATTCACTATTTTAAAAGAAAAACCATCCCAGTGTAGCATATGAGCAGGATTTAATACATTTATATAGATATATCCGTAGTCGAGTGGCTATCAAATCGCTTGGCAAGCGGCGGATAACGGGTTCTCGCACCCCCTGCTGGTTATTGGATTTTTCATTTATTTTAAATATGTAGAAAAATCCAATATTAGACATAGGAATTTAGTGTACTTTTCTAAAGAACATCCGTAGCCTGGTGGGGTTAGTGACCAACTTTTGGTAATCGGAAGGACTGGGTTCGTCCCCGGTTGGGGAACTGAATTTTTTCATTTATTTAATTATTTGAAATATTCACTAAGTTCCTCGCAACCTCTCGCCTAGTCACCAACAACCGCGGTTGTTAACCCGGTGTTTATTTAACAAACCGCCGGGTAAGCGGGAATTATTCGGGTCCGCACCCAACCTAGGAATTTAGAGCTATTTATTTTCCCTTTAGGATTAAAAACAAAACGCTATGTCGTCGTCTGATAGTGACGGTGAAGTAGGTGCCCGTAAAAGGGCCGCGCCAGTAATCGCGCTAAGTAGCAGCGATCCTTCTTCGGAATCGGACTCTGAGCGGGACTCCAACGAGGTCCCAGATAAGACGGCTGCCAGCCGCAGATTCCTCAAGAAAGGGATTAACAACGAGGAGCTGTTCCAGCTGATAGAGTCAATTCATGACTCCGGCAAGAAGCTGTATTTTTTAATACAGCAAAATACCAACACGAAGAGAGACATCAAGGAGGAAGTCCACTGCCTAAGCCAGATGGCGAAGAAGCTTTTTCGTAACAAAAGCTTCGTTTTAGAAGAAGCCAAGAAGGTAAAGAAGAAGGGGAAGGCGCCGACCGTCTCGACACTAACCGAAGCCCTCCCGGAAAAAACAAAAAAGAGCGGCTTGAAGCCCGCCACTAGGGAAGTGGCCATTCAAGCCACTTCAGAAATAAGAGAGATGACTACCCAGACGGGAGAACCATCCACCCTGGCGGTACTTCCGCACAGCACTACTTTCCAGGATTGGAAACAAGTAACTGAAAAGAAGTGGGGAAAAGAAATCTTCGCTACCACAGAGCTGGTACAGGGTTCCCCCCTAACAAACGGCAAGCCGGAGGAATCAATGGCAGTATTGGTTGACCAAGAAGACCAGAAGATGGCAAATGGAATTCAGAAAGAATTCCTAGCCAAATTCCCATTGCTGAGCCAGATGGAGGATTTGGCATTCCTCCAGCTCACCACGACAATTGGTTCCTCAAAGAAGTCCAAGTTCAAAACAGAAGCAGGACAAGCAGTGAAGGTCTACAAGACACTGCTCCCCAAAGACGAGGAAGGAATCTTCGAAGTCATGGCGAAGCTAGAAGCGGAAACCAAAGCCGAGAAGGCCTTAGCTTTGCACCAGGTGAAGAACCTGTCCGCGGACAAGTTCCAAAAACTGGTGCAATTCCTATTTAGGGACCCTCAGAGGAAGATCAGGATCTTCACGGAACCGGGTAGACAAAGGGAAAAGTCCCCACAAAAGACGGGGACCTTCAAGCCAACGGTAAGGGTCCAGAAGACCAAAAGCCACCCGACCTACGCCATTGTCGTAGGCAAAAAAGAGTCGGTCTCCCCAGTAGCGGCGATCAAAAAGATCAGGACTTGCGTCGGCAACAATGGAGACGTGGACAAGATCAAGTCCATAAGAACAAATGGAGAGGGTAATTTGGTAATTACCCTGGACAAAAACGTAACTGCCCTGGAGTCCTTGGGGAAGGACATCAGGAAAACTATGGGCAAGGACAACGTCCGCCTCCTAAGAGAGAGAAGTGAAAAATCTTCTATCGTCCTCAAGAGGCTGGATGCGACGGTAACCAAGGAAGACGTCGTAGAAGCCATCCTGGACTTCTCCAATGGATCAATCCAGGAACACGATCTCAAAGTATGGGAATTGAGGCCGTATGCCAGATCGGAGCAAGCGGTCACCATCAGGTTGGACGAAAAGATCGCCGAACACCTGGTCAGGACCGGATCCCTCAGGATCGGGATGACCAGGTGTAAGATAGAAGAACACTTGGAGATAGCCAAGTGCAACCGCTGCTGGGCGTACGATCATAGGACGCCCCAATGTAAGAACGCGGACAAGCACAAAGCTTGCTTCCAATGCGGAAAGGAGGACCACCTCAGAAGGTCCTGCAAGAAGAAGGAGGCAGAGTGTGTTTGCATACTCTGCAACAAGAAAGGGCACTACGCAGGCAGCGGTAAATGCCCTAAACTCCGCGAGGCGCTAGCAGAGGCCAAGGAGGGGAGAAGGAGAAAGCGTCAGGAAGAAGAGAAAAGATACCTGCAGCGAACCCAGGTAGCTGCGGATCTTGCCAAGAAGGCCGCCGAGCACAAGGACGGAGTCCCCTCAGAAAAGTCCGGATCCGAGGGAAGGGTTGTCTCGACCGCTAGTCAGGCCGACTCAGACAACCACTAGAGTTTTCATGCTTTCTTAGTTTTAAGTTCTAACCCTTAATCCTTAAGTTTTAGCCCCTCCTAGGTTAGCAAATTTACACAGCTACAACTAGCCCAAAGATGAACACTGCAGTCTTTCAAAACTGCAGATTCCTACAGATCAACGCGGATCGCTCGAAGAAAGCGTACGACAAGGCTTATCTCGAAGCAGCCAAGCGAGAGGTAGACGTGATCGTAGCAAGCGAACCGAATAGACACCTGGTCGAGAACAGTCGCAGATGGACCGTGGACCGACTGAGAGACGTGGCAATTCTGGTGAGAAACAAGACCATCAGAATAGCCAAAGCAAAAAGCCTAGAAGGCGCGGTACTAATGGAGGGAGAAGGATACAACATCCTAGCTTGCTACATCTCGCCAAATCGCACCAGACAGCAATTCTTCCAACGACTGGATACCATCCAATTAGAGATCAACGACGCGAGAAAGGAATGGATCCTCCTGGGGGACTTCAACGACAAATCCCCAGAATGGGGGTCGCAGATGGAGGACTACAGAGGAGCGGCCTTATCGCAGATGTGTGCAGGACTGAATATGACGGTCCTGAACAACGGCGAACCCACGTTCGTCAGACGGGGACAGTGGTCGTGCATAGACCTCACCTTCGTCAGCGTGAGATTGGCAACTCAAGCTGCGAACTGGCAAGTCTTGAGGAACGAACCGTGTTCCCCCCACAAGCACATCCTGTTCGAAGTGGGAAATTCCATCTAGGAAAGAAGGAAGAACGATCCGACGGGTCGGCGTAAGAAATTGAGCAAAGACCCGTTTCTAAAGGCTTTCGAGAGTCTTCTAGAAACGAGGCAAAGACTAAGCGGCGACCCGATTCACACAGGAGAAGAGATCGTCAGGATGATGAAGAAGGCATGTCGGAAGAGCCACGACATCTCGGAGAGTCAGCCCCTGACCCAACCGTACTGGTGGAATTCCCAACTCGAAGAAATTAGGAAGGACACCATCAGATCCAGAAGACGCGCCCTTCGAGCGAACCGGAAAACCGAGAACAACGAAAGGCTCGAAGAACAAAAGGCAGCTTGGCGGGAATACAAAGAAGTCAAGAAGACGCTGAAGAAGGCGATTGCCAGGGAAAAAAAGAACTAATGGCGAGAGCTCTGTCGCGACTTCGAAGAGAATATTTGGAGTAACGGATACAGGATTGCCATGCAGTTCCTGAAACCGACAAGAAATCCCTTCGAGCTAACGACGGAGAGAAAGATGACCATAGCGAGACACCTCTTCCCTGGCGGAATGGGCTTCGTGCCCGACAAGATTCTGCCGGTGGAGCTTGTCTCGTTCACGGAAGAAGAACTTCGAGAGTCAGCCATGAAATTGAAAAGTGCCGCGTCCCCAGGCCCAGACGGCCTCTCCGCGGACGCGTTAAAGTACAGCGTGGAAGTCCACCCAGAAACGTGGCTGAAGCTCCTGAATCAGCTGATGGAGAACCAAGAATTCCCCAAATCCTGCAAGACCGCCAAGCTGCTGCTGCTACTGAAACCGAACAAGGACGGGGATCACCCGGGGTCGTACAGGCCGATCTGTCTCACGGATGTGGGGGCCAAACTGTACGAACACCTGATCAAGGCCCGACTGGAGAAAGAACTCGAGGCAAGACGGCCGCTGTCGGACAGTCAATACGGATTCAGAAAGGGCAGATTCACAGGATATGCGATGGACCGATCCTGAGAATAGCCAAGGCAATCGAAGAGAACAACGCGGGCCGGAGGAGCAAAAGTTGGTGTGCGCTCATCACTCTCGATGTTCGTAACGGCTTCAACAGCGCCTCCTGGTCCGGACTGATAAGAGAACTTGACGACAATCTCGAGGTACCTAAAGAATATAATTGCCGACTACTTCACCTCCAGAACGGTGATAGTAGACAAGGATGTGGACTTCCAAATGGCGAGGGGAACACCACAAGGCTCGGTCCTAGGATCCCTGCTCTGGAACGTCCTGTATGACCCCATCCTCGAGGTGGCAGGGTCGAAGAACCACAAAGTGATCCCCATAGGATACGCTGACGACATCGCACTCGTGGTCTGCGGCGACGACGTCGAAGACATGAAGACAGAAGCGAACGCCGCCATAGCAAGATGCGAGAGATGGCTCCGAGAAAATTCTCTACAGCTAGCTCCAGAAAAAACGGAAGCCGTGATCCTGTGCGGAAGGGGAAACAAGAGAGGAATATCTTTCCACGTCGGAGATCACAAGATAGAACCTCAAAAATCACTGAGATACCTCGGAGTTCATTTCGGAGAGAACTTGTCCTTCTCGAACCACGTCTCCGAGACATGCAGAAAGAGCCTCAACAAGCTGAGCCACCTACAGCGCTTGATGCCATCGATCGAAGGTCCTACGACACAAAAGAGACGCCTCCTATACGGAGTGATACAGTCGACGTTTCTGTACGCAGCCCCTGTTTGGGGTCAAGTTAGGAGCGTCCAAAAGTACAGAAACATGATGCTGAGCGTCCAACGCAAAGCACTGTTGAGAGTCGTATGCGCGGACCGCACGGTATCACTGGACGCAGTCCTGGTACTGGCCGGCGTACCCCCCATCGACCTATTAATAGAAGAGAGAATCGAGCTGCACGGTAGACCACGAGTGACCGAGAAATATCCCTTAATCCTAGGAACCGCTGACAATAAGATGTCGACTATGCATTTGCGCTCTATAAAACTACTTGCAGCATTAAAACATTAACATTAAGTCTGTGTAAAAGCTAATTGCTGTTCGTCTTAATTGTTCACCCTAGTTTAAGTCAAAAACCCTATTATATATTTTTTATTCTCTTAAAGCCGAAAAATAAAGTTTTTTTAAAAGTGGTTCTCTTGGAACCCTCACTTAATTGGCGCAGCCGGTAGGATAGTGCGATTTCACCCTTTATCGGTCTCCGTTGTGTGGAAGCGATTGTCAAATCCCAGCGTACTAGCCGAACCAACCCTCCGAGCGGACTTCGAGAATCATCCCTTTTTCGGACCAGAGAAATCAGTATTCGACGTCTTGGTGTCTTCGACAAGCATCCCAGTTGGAGATCAACTCGACTACACTATTGGCAAACCCCCTTCGAACGACTGAACTTCAACCAGACCTCTAGAAGGACCCCTTTGATCGTGTACTACTTCAATACTGGCTTTATGGACCTCTCCTTGACGATATTGTAAGTAACTACTAAATGACCATTTCATGTCTTACGCATCAAAAAGGTTAAAACGAATATTGATTAAAAATAGGGCCAAGTTAGGTTTAGTGATAAACAGAAATACTGGAAATACTGACAGTGAGTCAGAAAACTCTGAGAGTGAAGAAATTAATTCAAGAAACATAACTCCTGACTCAGGAGAACTTTCATTATTATTCGATAATTTAAGCATCGAATCCTTACAAGAAAATAAAATGGAAAGCATTAGATTCCATACTTCCTTGCTGCCCACTTTTTCAGGCAACCAGGATCATTTAGAGAGCTTTATACTATCTATTGATGAGTTTCATCAGGCGTACTATCATACGTCAGATGAACAGAGGCGGTTAGTGACAGCCGCCATTAAGTCTAAGTTAATTGATGATGCCAGAAACTTTTATCTTTCTAGGCCTGATTTAAATGATTGGGGATCTCTTAGAAATGCTTTACGGCAAAAGTTTGGTGACCCCATAACCTATTTAGTGTTAATGCAACAGATGCAATATCTAAAAATCAATAAGAGTGAATCTATATTACAATTTGTAGACAGACTAAAAACGTTCATGCAAAGAATTCTCGCAAAAATCCAATGCGAAGTCGCTGAACAAATTTCTCGAACTACTCTAATTTCTCAAGTAGAAAATACATCCGTCTTAATTTTGACGGCTAACTCTCCTCAAACACTCAAAACTATGTTGATGATACAAAGACCTCAAACTTTAGATGCTGCCCTTCAGCATGTAGTTAACTACGACATGGTAGAGTCCCAAGTTAACCTTTGCTAATCAACATTTTACCCCACGCGCCGTCAGCAACAATCATTTCACCTCGCATAATCCTTCAGAAGGAACGAATAAAATCCAAAACAAAAATCCACCTAATCCATTTCGAAACACAGCCAATAATTACCAACGTCCCTCTCAAAACTTGAGACCTGTCCAGACCTATCAACCCGCTCAAGTACGTCCCAGGTACGTACCAGGCAACTTCCTCCCCAACCAAGGATTCGGAAAATCGAAACCGATACCACAAAAGGACACCCCAACACCTATGTCCATTTCTACCGCAGGACCTTCCGCCTTGTACCAACAGAGACAACCCTCCGTGAGATATCCCACCTTTCGACCAACAGGACCCCGTAATTTCTCATTTCAAGAGCTAACCAACATAGAAACACAATCCCCCCTGACATACGATAGTAGTGAATTTGACCCGAATGAAGAATTCACACCTTCGGAATATAGAGATTTTTTAGAAAACAGGAACCTCCAAAGTGACGAAACTAGTTCCGGCGTTACCGGAGAGAATGACGAAAATTTTTCACACCCTGCCTCCAGCCCAGACTTGACCTAAACAACGTTGCTCAGACAATACAATTACCGTATTTTTATCTACCCCAAAAACAAATTACCGTCCTCATCGATTCAGGAGCCTCTGACTCCATTATCAATCCGAAAATTGCAGAATTATGCCCAGAAAGAATATTTATTGAACCGTTTGAAGTAACCGCATGTAAACAAACATATCAAGAAAATAAAAATTTAGAAGTACCCTTACTGGAAGAATTAGGTATAGACCGCCCATTTAAATTGCATATTTTATATTTTAAACTGGCACAGCGATTTCGACGCCCTAATAGATTCCCGAGATTTGAAAAAACTAAAAGCCCTTTTGAACTACCAAACCAAAATCCTAACGTTGAACAATACAGATATTCCCTTTTCGCTCGCCTACAACAAACCGTTAAATCAACCCGTGGAAAATCTAAACACAAACTTCCTTGTAATACCTGTAAATTACGAGAAAGGCATTGCTATGTTGCCTTCTTTCAATATAGATAACCAAATTATTCCTGACTCTTTAGTTAATGTTAATGATGGTTTGTGTAAAATTCCTAATCCGATGCCAAAAATTCAGGTTAATTTCCATCAGAGACTAAAGGTAATACCCGAAGACCAGTTCAATTTGATTGACCCGCCTTCAGTCCCGCCGTCATACTTTAATTTGGAGTCTCAATTGCGATTAGATCATCTGACCCCTCTGGAGAGATCGAAATTAATATCCCTTTGTCATGAATTTACAGATATAATGTACCATGAAAATTCCAATTTAACTTTTACCAGCCAAACAAAACATTCTATTCGAACCACTAATGATAGACCTATTTACGTAAAATCTTTTAGGCACCCTCCTGTCATGAATCAGGAAATTCAAAAGCAAATTCAGAAACTTCTGGACGATAAAATTATTCGACCCTCTATATCGCCATATTCTGCCCCTGTTTGGATAGTTCCCAAAAAATCTGATGCATCCTTAAGACAAAAGTTCCGAATGGTCGTAGACTACCGTAAATTAAATGACGTCACCATAGAGGAAAAATACCCCTTACCACGAATAGAAGAAATTCTCGATAACCTAGGGAAATGTACATATTTTACGACGCTCGATTTGGCTCAAGGCTTTCATCAGATAGAGATGAACCCCGATTCTATTGAAAAAACAGCTTTTTCTGTCGAAAACGGTCACTACGAGTATCTTCGTATGCCTTTTGGACTGAAAAACGCGCCAGCCACCTTTCAACGAATGATGGATGAAACTCTTCGAGAATTTCTATATAAGTTCTGTTTCGTATACATGGACGACGTAGTCATATTTTCTAAATCTTTACCGGAACACCTTGATCACATACGAATAATATTTAAAAGATTAAAAGACGTAAATCTCAAGGTGCAACTCGACAAATCTGAATTCCTATGCAAAGACGTAGCTTTCCTCGGACATATAATAACTCCCGAAGGAATTAAACCAAATCCCACAAACATCGAAAGTATTCAACGATATCCCATGCCTAGAACATAAAAAGAAATTAAAGCGTTTCTAGGACTGATAGGATATTATCGCCAATTTATAAAAAAATTTTCCAAAATCACTTTTCCAATGACAAAATGCCTTAGAAAAGGAAGCGAAACCCTTATAGGCAATGAGGACTTTAAAGAAGCATTTCAAAAATGTAAAGAATTAATTAGTAATTCCCCTATTTTGCGATACCCAGATTTTACTAAATCATTTAAACTAACAACGGATGCCTCCAACATTGCTATTGGTAGCGTCCTTTCCCAAAACGACCACCCCATAGCTTTCTATTCTCGAACCCTTAACTCTGCTGAAAAAAACTATTCAACAATAGAAAAAGAGCTTCTTGCTATAGTAGATTCCACAAAAGATTTTCGATGCTACTTGTACGGTGTCAGATTCTTGATCGAAACAGAACATAACCCCCTTGTTTGGCTTTCGAAATTAAAAGAACCCAATTCAAGACTAATTCGTTGGAAATTAAAACTAGAGGAATTTAACTTTGAAATCAAATATAAAAAAGGTAAAGAAAACGTGGTCGCCGACGCTTTATCGCTTATAGAAATTAACACCCACGAAACGACCGATGATACACAGCACGACGCGCAATCAAAAGGTCCCCAATGTTGACGACACGGTAGCGAATCTTAACGACTTTAACCTTGCGGATTACGTGCTAAATGAAAGATATTTACAACAACACAATGATCCTTCTGTAGCGGAAAACGATGCTCAAGAAAATCAAAACGATAGGGTATCAAGTGTTACAGTGCATTCAAACAATGACCCTGAAGGTAAAAGACTTCCGATATCCGAACTACCATTGAATTATGCTAACAACCGATTAGTAATTGACTATGGCGAAACATACAAACATACTTTTACCAAACCATTCAAAAAAAATCATCATGTAGTACGGATCAATCGGAAAAATCGACAAGAACACATACTTAACCCTGGAATACTAACACACGTAATTTTGACGTGTTAGCTTTAATTAAACCGTTGCTGCAAATCAGCAAAACACTGCAACACCTTATCGCTTATGAAGTGCTAGCACCACATATTTGTTGTTAAGGCCAAGACACTTTTAGTATAAAATTCATTGTCGTCTGGTGGCGGCAAGGGTTGATCGGTGTTGGTGTACGTCATTCTTACGTGTGTTTAGTATTAATGATTAAAAATGTGTATGTAAGTTTGATGTATAGTTATTGTTTCCGGCTATAAATCATGTCTCAAAAAAATAAAATGAACTCAAAACGTAACTTAACTCAAAAAGAACTTGAAGATCTAATAAATCAAAGTGATTTTAGTGATATAAGTGACGTTGAGGAGGATCTTGCAATTGAAGAACCCTTTGATAGCGATGATAGCATTCAAGATCATGATTACGTTCCTGATGAAGTTAAAGAGGAAATATATAAAAAACTATCAGCAATTTGGACACCTTCTTCAACAGTTAAAGAGTCCAGCAAATCAATGGAGGCTAGTAGTAGTAAGAAAATAAAGATTACACCTAGTTTAGCAGCAAGTAAGAATACCCAAAAACCACCAAATGAAAAAAGCATTTTATCCGGCAAGAATGGTTATGAATGGTCCTCTTCTCCAGTAGGCAAAAATGGCAAGACTCCAGCTCGGAATGTTATATATATTCGACCAGGTCCAACAAATTTTGCCAAGAAAGCTATTTCGCCAAAAGATTGTTTTAATCTATTTTTTAATGATTATATCATGGGTGAAATTTTATTGCATACAAATGAAAAAATTTCTGAACTGCGAGAGAAGTACAAGTTCAAGAGTGCAACTATTTCAGACACAACACTACCTGAATTAAAAGCCTTACTTGGGTTATTATTTTTATCTGCTGCTCTTAAAAATAATCACCTGTCAGCTGATGTGTTGTTTGACATTAACTATTCAGGGAACAGATATAGAGCAACCATGAGCAAAGAGAGATTTAATTTCCTCATAAACGCTTTGCGTTTTGATGATCTTGTGACAAGAGAAAACCGTAAACAGGATAATAAGTTTGCTCCAATATCAAATATTTGGAATGCTTTCATTGCCAACTGTTCCCAAACTTACAAACCCAGTTCTTATGTTACCATCGACGAACAGCTTGTAGGTTTTCGTGGCCGATGCCCGTTCCGTATGTACATGCCAAATAAACCAAACAAATATGGCATAAAAATTGTAATGCTCTGCGATAACGCTACGAAATATGTCATAAATGCAAGCCCTTACCTAGGTAAATCTACGACAACTAGCGGAGTTGGATTAGCAAATCATTTTGTTGAAAGCCTAACGACTCCTTTACATGGCAGCAATCGTAATATAACAATGGATAATTGGTTTACGAGCGTTCCTCTTGCCAAAAAACTACTAAATCCTCCTTTCAAAATGACAATAATTGGTACGCTTCGGTCGAATAAACCAGAAATTCCACAAGAGTTATTGAATAATAAGACTTGGCAACATGGTACAAGTATGTTTGCATTTGACCAAAAAATTACCCTAGTATCTTATAAACCTAAGAAAAACAAGACAGTTCTTCTGCTATCTACAATGCATTTTACTGATAGTTTGAATGAAGTTACTAAAAAACCCGAGATTATCCATGCATATAATTCAACAAAGGGAGCTGTGGATACCTTTGATCAAATGGCTCAAAATATTTGCTGCAACAGAAAGACCCGACGTTGGCCTCTCTGCATATTTTACAATATGATGAATATTGCATCCGTAAATAGTTACGTTATATATCATCATAACAAAACTAATCAAGAACAGACACCATTATCCCGGCTACAGTTTGTTTTGAAGCTCCATGAAGAATTGACCAGAGAGTGGCAGGAAATAAGGCTTCAAAACGTTACTACCCTACCAAGAAAATTGAGTGAGAGTATTTCCGAAATCCTCCAACTAGATCAACCGATTCAAAACCAAGAACATACACAAAATAAAGGAAAGAGAAGTTATTGCAGCCTGTGTCCAACAGTAAAGAAAAGAATGACGACTACATATTGTTATAAGTGCAATCGCGCTTTATGCGGAGAGCATCAAATAAAAATATGTGACGGGTGTATCTAATAATGTCATTCTTTTTGATAATGTGAAGAATAATTTTATCGTTGTTCATATAAGTAGTTAAATTTTTATAATCATTGTTGTTATTTTTCAAAAGTTCTAATTTCAGTTACGTTTTTTTTTATATTTTATATTACTATATGCAATATTTAAATAATAAAAGACCTAAGTTTTGAAAAAATGCCTTTTACCAAAAAATTTGGCAATATAACCATCCATAACGGTCCATAACAGCAGATTTTGACACAGTACGTAAAATTTACGTGTCCTTAGTAACTACGTATGCTAAAATAACGTTAGTATTCTAGGGTTAACATCCTTAAAGACGTAATACGACCAGATGTTTTATTCACCATATACATTCCTGACGACGAATTAAGGCTCGAGTTTCAAAGAGTGATAACGGCCAATCTGAATGAATCCGTCAAGCTTGCATTTTCCAACACGTGCCTGACCGACGTCCCCGACACCGAAAGCCAACAGGAAATCATTTCTAATTACCATCAAAACAATCACAATGGTATCACTGAAACATATAATAATCTTAAACAAAAATATTACTGGCCGAGACTACGAGATTCCATTACCAACTATATCAATACTTGTGAAATATGTCTCCAAAATAAGTACGAGAGACATCCCTATCGAATCGCCTACGAAGGACCTTTGTTAGCCGACAAACCTTTTAAAACCATTCACATAGATATCTTATATTTTGCAAATTGCCAATTTCTGACGATCGTAGATTCCTTTTCGAAATATGCCCAAGCCTACTACCTACAGGACAAAAACGCCATAACCGTCTTAAATAAACTAAGGCACTACTGTGCTCATCACAACACCCCACAAAAAATAGTTTCAGATCAAGGTAATGAGTTCCAAAATAACATTTTAAAGGAATTTTGTCATCTGTTCAATATCGAATTACACTATACAACCGCAGGAAACTCCTCGTCTAATAGCCCTATCGAAAGGCTCCATTCCACCCTTCTCGAGAAACTACGTGTGCTCAAAACAAAGAATCCAGAAGAAACACCCCAAAACCTCATGATATCAGCAATTTTAATCTATAATCAAAGCATACATTCGACAACTGGACACTCCCCTTTCTCTATACTTTATGGTCCTTATTTTCATGAACCCAGCATTAATACCGACCTCACTATTTACGAACAATATAATGAGCAGAGAAAGAAAGAACTCTTGCCCTTTCACGAAAACATTTACAAAACAACCCATCAAAGACAATCCCAGAGGACACAAAAACAAAATAAAAACCCAGAACAGCCCCCTGAAGTTCAAGCCGGAGACACTGTCTATCAAAAGACCACCCGTCGCAATAAAATACTACCCCGATATATACCCGCTAAGGTTACGAATGTCCTTAAGAATAAGGTAATAAGTACGTCAAGAAAAAACAAACCCTTGAATACACACATTAGAAAAATAAAAAGACTCAGAAAAACTTTTCCGTTTCCGCAGCCTCCTGATCCCGATCCTCCGGACGCAGGCCCTTCAAGTGCATCAACTCCCTAGCACTGGATATTATTCCGAGGACATAGCCCCCTCATTAATTATTAATCATTACCACACTACTTATATTCCTTATAATCTTACTAATATTAAATTTACCTTATCTCGTATTTTAACTAACCTTGTCATTCAAAAGTCCACTATAGACAAACAGGAAAATACCATGTTGCGACCTTTGTATTTTCATACTTTTCGACTCCTTAATGATACCTATGGTACCTATGATAAACTTAAAATACATCACGAAAAAGAACGAAAGAAACGCGGCTTATTAAACTTCCTTGGAAGTGGAATTAAGTTTATCACTGGAAATCTTGATAATCAGGACCTCGAAACAATCACTCAAAATCTGGAAGTAATAAGGCATAATCAATTAAATTCTATGAGAAAAATCAATGACCTAAGCTCACTAGCGGGATGTATTATGCTCAAGTTCAAGGATACCGTCGATAAAATTAATGAAAATTCAAAACTCATCTCCAAGGAATTTTCTAAAATACAAAATAGCATGACTTTAAGCTTAGGACTTCAAGATCAATATTTTCAACTTAATCAACTAAATCAGATTCTTGAAAAATTGGTTCGATTATTTGCTTTTGCACGTGTCGAAACTTTAGATCTTGAATTATTATCTCCCTCAGAAATAAAAGAGGTATGGCAATATCTCCGGTCACACTATCCTAAGAATACGCTATGGCCCCTAAAACATCTCACCGAGTTAACCTTCATTTGCAAAACAAGAATGTTGATACTCGATGAAATGGTCATCATAGCAGTTAAAATACCCATATTTGAATTGGATACCTGTGATCTACAATTCATATATCCTATTCCTAATAATAAGTCCCAAATTATAATTAGTCCTAGCAAATATTACTGTAACGAGCTATGGTATAAAGAATGTGACGAAGTTAATGCTAAATGGTTATGCTTCAACCCTCATATTACTAGTTGTACTATAAATGATTGTCAATACGCCACTGTGCCAAATAATTATCAGGTGCATACGTTAACATATAGTAATGCCTTGTTAGTTTGTACGAAAACGTCGGAAATAATATACGAAGATTGCTTTAAGTTCAAGAGTGTACGGATTAAAGGATGTTCACTTATTCAAAGTCAGTGTGACGTAATTATTAAGAATCACAAATATGCATTAACCATTAATAACATGACCAAGTTTTCCGATGTGACAAATCCTCACTTAACAAATTTTTCACTAAATTTCCAAATAAAACATTTGGAAAATCCAGATTTAATTCCAGGGGATCTTATCGAACCCATTGATTTTGAGGAACTAGTCCCTTCTGACAACACGTCTTATATTGTATCCATTGTTGGCATTGTTATGATAAGTGTACTAGCAATTGTATTATATCAATGGAAGAAACATAAAGCCTTGAAATCCATCCCCCTAAGAACTCTTCAGCGAATTGTCAACGAGGACGTTGAAAACACTGAGGGTGGAGGAGAAATATCCCTTAATCCTAGGAACCGCTGACAATAAGATGTCGACTATGCATTTGCGCTCTATAAAACTACTTGCAGCATTAAAACATTAACATTAAGTCTGTGTAAAAGCTAATTGCTGTTCGTCTTAATTGTTCACCCTAGTTTAAGTCAAAAACCCTATTTTATATTTTTTATTCTCTTAAAGCCGAAAAATAAAGTTTTTTTAAAAGTGATTCTCTTGGAACCCTCACTTAATTACCGAAGCGGACAAGAAGGAAGCGCGTAAAACCACCATCGACAAGTGGCAGGCCCGATGGACGCGCCTCCAGGACAAAGTACAATGGACGAAACGCCTAATCCTGGATCTACAAGGGTGGATCGACTGTAAACATCGACGGCTGAACCACCACCTGACCCAAGCATTCAGTGGACACGGATGCTTCCGACACTACACGCACCGCTTGGACAAGACGGAGCTGAACTGTGATATCTGCGGTGTCTACGACACAGCAGAGCACGTCATCTTCTCTTGTCCCAAGTACAACGATATCAGACAGAATCTGCCGAGTGCCTGAACGACGGTTGACAAAATCCGCAGAAGGAATTAACACCGAAAACACTTATCGACAGGATGCTCCAAAGTGCCGATAAGTGGGACGTAGCCACCGATGCGATCACGAGCATGATCAAACGGAAGGAAATCGAAGAAAGGACAAAGGCCCAAACAGATCCTAAGGCCTACACGGACAGCGAGGAGGACTCTCCATCAAGCGGAGAGGACTCCTAATAGAAGACAGCGCGACAAAGCGCACAACACTGTCAAGACACTGACGAGATGTCCCTCGGGACGGTACCGGGTCTTGACAGTTTAACTATAGAGAACGGGGTTTTTAGTGAGTAGGCGCTCGGGGACCGTCGGTTAACGCCAAAGAGTGTTCCCCGAGTGAATCCCACACTATCCGGCCACCAGAACAACAGGCCGGGTGTCTTTCGAAGATTTTCCTCGACAAAAAAAAAAAAAAAATGGCTGGACTTTTAACCGACCAAATATCTATGGTAGTAAACCTAGATCAAGAACAGAACAAATCTGCTACTAGAATTGAGAATGAAGAAAACATTGACGAGACGATGCACACAAATGATGAACAAGATTCTGTTGTAAGGGTACCCATAGTAGAAACCGCTGTTAACTTTGGGGCCAATCAAATTATTGTTTCACAAGTACATCATTCCCCTGTTAAAACAAAATTCATCACATTATTAGTAGATATATAAAGAGAGTTCTGGCTCAAAAGCGTTAGCAGGTAAGTGATGTCCGTGAACGTTAACGTTATTTTGTGCAGTGCAAGAACTCCCCGTGCGTTTTGGTGTAATTGAAAAAAAAAGAGTGTCTTGGAGGATTGGAACCCAGTACCGTTGGGTTGTGGGGTTCGTCCGATTTATATCGCAACCAGATCGCCATCGGGAGTGTATTTGGTTTAATTGGGTATAGTGCTATCTTGAATCGGTGTAATTAAAAAAATAGTGTCGATAGCGGATCGGAACTCGGTGCCGTTTTTTTTTTTGAGGTTACGATTGCATCCGCACCGTTGGGAGGGGGGGGGGGGGGGGGGGGGTAATTCACGTCATGGGGGTCCAATATTAGTGTTAAATTGATTAACCAGGGCATAAGTAGCTTATTTATTTCTGCGCTGTGGTAATATTAGCACAACATTTTTTAATCTTAACTGCTGTAGTGAATAATATATTTGATATACATAAACCTCATAACAATGAAACAGTGTTTATATGTTTTGATAAGTTCAACGACACATGGCCCATAACATGGAATCGAATGGAGCTAGTAAACGGAGCTATTTCATCTTTTTGCATTTCCTTACCAAAGAATGTGACTCAATACAAAATACAGATTCATTACCTTAACCGGACTCGTGGAGACTCAGATTGGAGGAATATATCGATGATCGAGCTCCACAGAAAATTATCACGACAGAATAATAGTTTACAAAATTATAATGCCACAGTCTTTGACAATAGAACATAGGACTGAAGAAATATTAATACTTTGCTACAATGCTGCAATTATGTCAATTCTAGTAGCTGTAGATATGCATAGATATTTAAGAGAAAGGATAAATAAATAATTTTTACTAGTTTACGTTTATTAATGTTTTTCATTTAATAAAAGCTTAAAATGTCCACAGGGGAGGGTATCGTGACTGTTTTCCAACAAATATCTCTTATCATCATTGTGTAGTTTTCGAAGCGTCCTCGTACGCGAGAACTCAAATTGCTAACACTCAATTTTATACGCAGCGTTCCTCCAAAGGAAAGCGAGAGACAATTCGCATTGATACCTCTTGACATATACTTAGTCATTTAGATATACCCTTTTTTTTACCCTTCAGTTATAACATAGCCTTTGGAATTTAATACATATTATTGTCTGTTTTCCAACCAAGTGAGTTTAATTATCCAGTGCGACCATCCCAAAAAGTTAACGCGACCATCCCAAAAAGTTAACGCGACCAATAGGTCCTCCACATCTCATCATATGGTCTTTCGAGCCGGATGGTCAATCAGTAAAAAATTAACTCAGTGAAACTCTGTGTTGAAACTGTATAGTGTAGTGCAACACAGCCACACATCGGTAAGTCACCATCCAATTTTCCACTTCCCATTTTCTCCAATTTGCATCGATCTGACATTCAATACCAAATTAGAGGTTGAAAATGACCAGTAAAAAGGATGCCGTTTCCGCTAGCGAAAATTCTCAATCAATAAGCGACAGCTTAACTAAATTAAAATTAAAAAGGGGGCAATTCAAATCACAAATAACCAGACTTATTACTTACCTAGATAACTTTAATTGTTTCTCTGGGAATTATGATGAACTGAGTGTCCGATTAGACAAAATTACTTTTTGCTTAGAAGCATTCAATGATGTACAAACTGACATTGAATGCTTAACTGGAGGTAGTTTTCAAGAGGATGACAGGTGAGATTTCGAAAGCAGATACTACGGCGCCACTGGGCGTGCCAAAAAACTACTAACAGACCATCTTAAGGTACAAAGCAGTAATCCAATTCAACATTCAAGTAGCGGTTCAATTGCGAGTGCAAATATAGACTTGCAAGGGCCTGTTAAGCTACCATCCATCAGTCTACCAGAATTTCACGGCACCTACAGTCAATGGATGACATTTTACGACATTTTCAACTCTCTAATACATTTAAATTCACAACTCAATAACGTGCAAAGGTTTTGGTACTTAAAATCATGTTTAAAGGGCGAACCGTCACAATTAATACAATCCCTTGAGATTTCTAACTCAAATTATATTGTAGCCTGGGGCATGCTGAAAGACAGGTACCAAAATAAAAAAATGATCGTTCACAGTCACATAAAACACATATTTGAAGCTTTTTCAGTAAAAAATGAATCACACCACCAACTTCGTAACTTACTTGAAAGCTTTGTAAAAAATTTAAGGGCTTTAGAAGTTTTAGGTCAACCCGTGAACACATGGGACACTCTTCTCGTATACATATTATTCTCTAAACTTGACCCCTCTACTAAAAGAGAATGGGAAGAATTCTTGAACAAGGAAAACATTGACTTTCCTACAATTAAGCAAATGACTAGGTTCTTAACCAAACGGTGCAACTTTCTAGAAACACTAGACACTAAAAATAAGGGCGATAAAATTTCACATAACAAAGTCCTAGCACATCTAACCACAGGAAAAATTCGTTGTGCATTTTGTCATAAAAATCATTTAAACTTTCAATGCGAAAAAATAAAAACATGTCTGTAACTGATCTCCATACAGAAGTCAAAAAACACAAATTATGCCACAACTGTCTGCGACCATTTCATGATAAAAGCGTTTGCAATTCGGCAGGATGCAAGCATTGTGGTCGTAAACACCACTCATTGCTTCATGCATTCTAAAATAACCAGAACAACACAGGAACTAATCAATTTAACTCAAGAACTGAAAGTCCTTCTGAGAAGGTCACACAATCACACACCAACGCACGACAAACGCAATCAACTTACACACCAACCCCGATACAGGGTTCACAAGCAAACAATCCTACACATTACACCCAAAACACGGAAGAAGCGAATATTGTACCATTTGTAAACATGCATTGCTTAAATCCAAAAAACAAACAAATAGTTTTAGCTACTGCCATGATAGAAATACAGGATTATCAGGGTAATTTGGTAGAGGCTAGAGCAATTCTAGACAGCGCATCACAAGGCAATTTCATAACAAATTCACTTGCCAAAAGACTCAATTTAAAAAGGCAAAAATTTATTATTCCTGTGGCAGGAATAAACAACTCATTCAGTAACATTTCAAGTAAACTCGATGCGGAGTTTACTGCCACCAATGGCAAATACAAGTCAAGGGAGCCATTTTTAATCGTGGACAAAATAACTGAAAATCTGCCGCAAGTCACCTTTGATCTCTCCCAAATTGACGTGCCACGTAACATACAACTTGCAGACAAAAACTTCAATGTCTCACGTCCTGTTGACATTTTACTAGGAGTAAATGTTTTCTTTGACATCCTATGTGTGGGGCAAATTAAATTAGGAAAAAATAAGCCAATCTTACACAAAACCAAATTAGGCTGGATCTTAATCGGCTCATTATTATCAAGCAATCTTCAACAGGCGGAAGAAAATACAACCATCTGTAATCTGTCGATAACAAATAGCGACTTGCATAAACAAATGGAAAAATTCTGGCTCTTAGAAAACGCAACTGGGCCTAAAAACGAATTGCCTAGAGATATTGCGTGCGAGTTATATCATGGGATACCTAATGGAACTTACTAGATGCACGGGCGCCAGATAGACGCGTCAGTATTATTTTACAGACATAAACAACAGACACCATAGGAAAGTTTATCGATGTATTGTCCTAACTAGAACGCATAATGTTTTTTACCTAAGCTAAGCATTTATTTTATATAAAGTAGTTAATTAAGAGAAAGGATTATTATTATTGTTCTGGTTGTTAGTATAGAAGGTCATTAAGAAGTTTTTTGTAATAAATTCGGTCTGTGAAAGTTTGTGTTTTTTTAAAAAGGCTCTATCGAAATATCAAGATATAACTAGCGAGAAACATTTCGTTGATAATTGTACGCGCTTATCAAGCGGGCGCTTTGAAGTCGGATTACCACTGATTTCAGACGCAGCTGAATTAGGCGATTCAAAAAAACTTAGCTATGAAGCGTTTTTACAGTTTAGAGAGGCGATTTCGGCGAGATGAAAACTTGAAACGTGATTATTGTAATTTCATGCTTGAATATATAGGATTAGGACACATGACGCCAATAAATGATTCCGATATTGAAATTGAAGGAACCTACTATTTGCCACATCATGGTGTTTTTAAAACTGACAGCACCACCACGAAATTGCGCGTTGTATTTGATGCATCAGCGAAAAGCGACAGCGGAGTATCCCTAAATGATATTTTAATGACTGGGCCTATAGTCCAACCAGATTTGTTCACAATTATTCTAAATTTTCGATGTCATAATGTGGTGTTTACGGGGGACATCGAAAAAATGTACCATCAGGTGCAACTTCGAAGAACTGACAGGAATTTTTAGCGCATCCTTTGGCGCTCGAATTCCGAAGACGAGCGCCAAAACGAGATTAAACATTATACATTAAATACAGTAACTTACGGTACGGCTTCTGCATCATTTCTAGCAACGCGTTCTTTAAATCACGCTGCAATCGAGAATTCGGAAGGTTACCCCAATGCCTGTAAGGCTATATTGAACTCATTTTACGTCGATGACCTCTTAACAGGTTCTGACACCATTGAAAATGCAATAACACTGAAAAACCAAATTGTTAAAATTCTGAAGGATGCTTGTTTTCCATTGCGGAAATTTTACTCAAACAAACCGAAAGTTTTGCGTGATTGCGACCAAGGCCAACTTGAAAGCTTGGATTTGTCAGAAGACAAAACGCGAAAAACACTTAGATTGTTCTGGCATCCGAACAACGACACCTTCAATTACTCGGTCCGCCCTAATACCCAAGAGACGATCACTAAAAGGCAAATACTATCCACTATTGCTAAGATATTTGATCCACTAGGATTAGTTGGTCCGGTTACAGTACGCGCAAAAATAATCATGCAACGTCTCTAGCAATCGAATGTAGGGTGGGATGAGTCCGTCCCTGTAGATATCTTCTCTCTTTGGAAGACCTTTTCCAATCAATTATCTCATCTCAATTCAATAAAGGTACCACGGCAAGCTACTTAAATATTGTCTGTAGAATACTCGCTGGTATCAAATTTGAATATGTCTGCCTTAATAATGTCTCTATAGATAGCATCAGCTTTAATTTCATATATAAAACTATCAGTGTCCGTGTACATTAATTTACATTTATCTATTGACATTTTTTGCAGCATGTAATCATAATGAAAGACATACATGACAGTTTTCGAAATATCTAATATGCTCATTCCAATATAGAGAGGTTTATTGAAGATAATGTTTGTTCCTTTCATTTCAAGAGCTATAAGATTTTCGCTAAAATATACTGCATTATAAAAATTTGGACTAGAAATTAGATTTTTAGCTCCATATCTCACCTCTCATCGTTTAATTAATCTTACGTTTGGATGTTTTCTCACGTTTTCCACTGTTTTTCCAAAAACTGCATTATTCATTAATTTAAATAGTTTTTTTTCTAATGAAGTATCAGCATGGGATCGTAATTTTGTATTAAGATCAACATAGGGTTTCAACCAGGCACTTTGTTTGAATTGAAGAATGCGATGATTTAAAAAAAATATTAAACCACGATTAAGTGCCTGTTTCAGGTTTATGTAATGAATTACACAATTTCTTTTATTTTCAAGTGTCGTTAATAATTTCGGAAATTTGGTGCCAGGAGGTGGTTTATGTTCAGCGCAAAATGGTAAATCTACGTAGATCGTGTAGGGAAGGGTCATCATAATCTAAATCAACTTCTAATATACACTACTGCACAAAACTATGAAGTCACTTGGAAAAATTGCATAGGTCCTTGAAAAGACGTCCGTTTTGGCTGAAATTTTTGTTACACATATATTTTAGGCCTCTAAATGATATCCTAAAGTGATAGTACATTGTGGGTAAATTTGATGTGAAAAACTTAATAATACCATGTTATAGCGTTTTTGACCCTGCGCAAAACTATAAAGCCACTTTGTTTTTCAACGTTTAATTACGAATTAACAACAAATAACAATAACAACGATAAATCAATATTTAGTTGGACCACCAGCATTCTTAATAACTTCAACTAAACGTTTTGGGATAGAGAGGGCCAAATTGCTAAGAACTTGTGTGTCGATGTTAGCCCACGCGATCAAAATAGCAGTTTTCAACTCATTAACAGAAGTGTATTGTTTGTTATCACGATAAATTTCACGAACAAGTAATCCCCAAAGGTTTTCTATGGGATTAAGGTCCGGCGAGCAGGCTGGCCAGTTGTGCCAAAGCGCAATGTGTTGATCGGTGAAGTACTGCAGCGTCGACCTACTGCGATGAATAGCTGCGTTATTCTGCATAAACAAGAAATCTGGCAGCCAATATGCGATGAGGTGTTCGTCGAGAACTTGTTGGTAATCTTCACTGTTCATTTTCTTCAATATAAATGCCAAAGGAAGTGTTCCTCTTGCATCGAATGCGCCCCATACCATGACATTGCCGCCCCCGAAATTGTGCTTAGAAAAATACCGCGGTTCTTTGCGCAAATCGCGCCAATAGCCAGAAAAACCATCTGGTCCGTCCAGATTAAATTTTTTTTCGTCTGACCAGACTACCTAAAAACCATTTTCGTTATCGCAAGTCAACCTAATTTCAAATGAATGAACCTTATTCCAATTTACTTGCTGCGCCAATTTTTCTTCCACAAAGGCAAGTCGAGCGGCTTTGTGAGCGGGTGTAAGTGTCGGGCAGGACACCAGTTTACCACGAACAATTACGCTACTGTTGTGAAGCACCCTGCGGACAGTCATGGCAGAACATCCAAGCTTTAAATCATGGGCAATCTTCTTAGAAGACACCGTCGAGTTAGACGCAGCCTTGATTACCAGTATTTTTTCACGTGCTGTCAGAGCAGATGGGCGTCCGCCAGCTCTATTGGTATCATACCCATCAGGATTGCGTAAAAAGTTATCGATTACTGTCTTAGAACGGTCAATCTCATGAGAGATGCGACGATTTGACCAGTTAAGTGCTTTAAACGAAATGATGCGCGCTTTCTCTAATTCACTGAGCTTATTTCCACGCGATATAACTCATCAAAACAGTATAAACATAATCTTTACTAAAACAGACAACAATTAATATGAATGAACCAAATTTCCCGGAATTTACACAAAAAAATCAAGTGGCCTTATAGTTTTGCGCAGGGTCAAAAACGCTATAACATGGTATTATTAAGTTTTTCACATCAAATTTACCCACAATGTAATATCACTTTAGGATATCATTTGGAGGCCTAAAATATATGTGTAACAAAAATTTCAGCCAAAACGGACGTCTTTTCCAGAGCCTACGCAATTTTTCCAAGTGGCTTTATAGTTTTGTGCAGCAGTGTATACCCAATTGGAGAATCGTCTGCAATTGCAAATACATAAAATTTCTCTAAACATTTCACCTACTTAAAGTTCCGATAAGGTAAAAATTGCTGTATAGCAAATCCATATAAATTATTGCAATCAATGTATAAAAGATAAATTAATAGCTTAATAGGATCATAATTTTTCATATATTTATTGTTAGCTTCAGAATAACGATTTGAGCACATGGAAATCCCCCCTCTTAACCCATTTTCTATGAACATAACTTGGTCAACATCGTTAAGAAGTTGAAACCGACATTTCGTGTACTTTAACATACAGTCCCAAGCGTGACCAGGTAAAGTATAATGCCAAGTAGGATCTAGCCCATAGATCTTGTGAGAATTTTCTCTAAATTGCTAAAAGAACATCAGTTTTTAAATATAAACCAGAATATTGTCCTAAATTTTGAATATTGAATGCATTCCAAACATTTTTGATATGTTCATAATCCTCATCACTAATATGTTCATTTTGTAACAGACTATAAAAACTACCTTTAGAGGGGATCGTTGTTTCATTCAATTTTTCAAAGTGATCTAGATAATCATAAGGGAAAACACCCTTCCGTGTTAGCAAAGTAAACTGTTCTGTAGTAAGAGCGTAAAATTCCTTTTTGAGTATTTTTAAATTAGACATATTTAATGTCGATACAAGTTCATTGAGAGATGTATTAAGAAATCTATATGAGTCTATAAACCTAAATTTTATTTCAGTTTTAGAGCTATGTATGGTAAATGAAATATACGTCTCTTTATAATAATAATGTAATAATGTAATCTGTTTTTCTTCTCCAAGTTTTTTTTATCAAAAAATGGGAATCGTATGCGGATAAATTATGAAAAAAAATTGTAACGATATATTGTTTTTGAAAATTTAAGTTACATTTTCGATGGCTAAAGCCTCTTATTTTGCTAATGAAATGATCATGATCAACTACGATAATGTCATCCGGTTGAAAAAATGTTTCACAAATGTGACATATCCTAGCAGTGCTACGATCAATTGTTTCAGATATAGGTTTAATATTTTTTATTTGCAAATAAACTAATTCTTCAAGATTTTGTATTGTTCTGAAAACCAATCTAAACAATGCATTCCTCGATAACTACGATAGTATGATAGGGAGTCATCATAGGAACATTTAAGATAAAGACCTACGCTGAATGCTCGACGTTGTTGATATGCTTTAGTTTTATCATTTTCCACAGGAGGATTTTTTTCTAAAATTGACTCAAACTCTGCATAAACTATAAAGGGGGCTGTCTGTTTGAAGACATAATTTTGAAATTTAAGATACTGATATTTAGTAGGAAATGAAATTTGACACTTATTTTTCGTTTCGCATAAACTAGAATGTTGATTTAGCCGTTGTTTATTTAAAAAATAATTTAAACACATATCACATACATAAATTTTACCATTATGTTTACTTATTTGGGTAGATATGAGACGCGAAAGCTTTTTTATCCAACAAAAATGATATTTAGGTTCTATATCATCATCATTATCATCTTCAGGAATCGGTTCACACTCGTGAATTGTTGGCCAGTAAAAATTTTGAATCAATAATAAATTAACATGTCTATTCAGTTTTTTTTTCGTCTATTTTGCAGGAACTGTTACTAATCCAGTCTCACCAAATTCAAGCATATAAATATTTACAGATATACAGTAGGCGCTCGTTTATCTGAATACTCGATTATATGGACTATCCAATATAATGAACAATAAAATTTTAACATGGTAGGTTCTATAGAATGAACAGCGGCAACCTCGATTATATGAACTTCTGGTAGTTCACCGCAGAGGTTTCGGGAACCCCCGAAAAGGTTTAATAATATATTATAACGGTATAAAATATGTACTAATAGTAATTTCCACAGCAAGCTATAGAATATAACAGGCTTATTTGATCCGCCGAGTTGCGTTCTGTCGTCAAAATATGAAGCGCAAAGTATTGACATTATCAGACAAAAGTGATATTATAAAGAAGTTGGAAAGCGGTGAAAGTGTCACAAATCTCGCAAAAAAGTATGGTATTGCAAAATCCACTGTTTGTCTTATAAAGAAGAATCGAATTAATATTTTGAATACTTCATCCGAGTGCTATGGTTTGAGTTAAAAAAAAACTTTAAAAACTGGAGAAATGCCTAGAATGGAAAAAAAATTATATGAATGGTTTTGTAAACAGAGATCCAGAAACCTTCCGGTAACAAGTGAGCTATTAAAGATCAAGGCAGAATCATTAAATGGGATTTTAAAAGAAAAAGAACACTTTAATGCAAGTGATGGCTGGTTGCAAAAGTTTAAACGTAGATTTGGCATTAGATTTTTGAAAATATCCGGTGAAAAACTATCAACGAATCCTGAACTTGTATCTCCATTTCAAGAAAATCTTCGTTCACTTATAGCCAGACTTAATCTTACAGATGCACAAATCTATAATGCAGATGAGGCTGGTCTCTTTTGGAAGTTGCTTCCCGAAAAAACGTTAGTAAGGAGAGATGAAAAAACTGCTTCCGGGAGAAAAAGTGAAAAAGTTACACTTACTTTTCTTGCCTGTACAAACGCTACAGGAGATCATAAAATTAAACCCCTTGTAATAGGGAAAGCAAAACGTTCACGATGTTTTACAAATTTTTCGTTGCCAGTAGACTATGCTTACTCTAAAAAAGGCTGGATGACTTGTACAATATTTGAGAACTGGTTTCATAAATGTTTTGTTCCTCAAGTAAGCTAAAAAGATAACATATGTATATAGAATATATATTTTATCTTACACCTTTGCATGCACGATTTTTTAGGTTGAAAAAGATTTAGATGAAAATAAATTACCTTTACGAGCCATGCTTTTGTTAGACAATGCTCCTAGTCATCCGATTGCTGAAAAATTATGTTCTAAAGATGGAAATATTTTTGTAAAATATACGCCACCAAATATAACCCCCTTGATTCAACCAATGGATCAGAATGTCATCCGCCTTACAAAACTGTACTATAGATCAAGCTTACTGTCAACTATAGTATCCTCTAAAGGTGAAGACATATCAAAAGTTTTGAAAGAGTTAACAATCAAAGATGCTATAATAAGTCTTTCTATAGCTTGGAATAGAGTTGAGGCTGAGACAATAAGAAAATGTTAGAAAAACACTTTAAATTTTCGTGAATATGACGATGATTCGGATTCGGAAAATGATGTTCCTCTTAGTTTTCTCAAAGAAAGATATGAAAACAAATCAGAGGAAACAATTGAAGAAGTTAAAAATTTGCTTACTGAAATTAACAATCAGGTAAACTAAAAAAATGGATCTTATATGATCATTTTTTCTTGCAGCCTAGTTGCATATTTAGTTTATATTTCAGGTTTCTCTTTCAACGGATGATATTCAAAATTGGAATAAAGATGATATTAATGAGCAAGATACAAGTGACACAAGTGATGAGGCGGTTTCGCTGATAGATGAAGGCGATGATGATGGTGCGCGAAAAAAAATCCAAATTAGTGCTTCAGAGGCTGTAGATGCGTTTAATAAAGTAATTGCATGGAGCGAAGAAAATATTTTCGAAATAAATGATTTATTAGTGTTAAAAAAATGTAGAATTCAAAAAAATTCAAAAATGTATTACGCATTATTTTGTTAAAATGTAACAGCTTAAAATAAAAGATTCGATTATGTGAACAATTTGGTTTAATGAACACCCCTGGTTTTTATTAGTTCATATAATCGAGTGGCTACTGTACCTCCGTTATTGGGAGGGGAGTATTGTGGTGCACGTAATTTAGGTCAGGTGTTGATTGTGAGTACCTGATTTATTTCCTTACTTGTTCCTTTTCAATTGTTAATAATTAATTTATTTATAGGTGTATTATAATTTAGTTGTTGTCATAGATAGGTCTGGCAAACTACCAATTATTTTTACTTTTTAGAGTATTTGCGAATAGTTACTTTTTGTCAAATTAGTTTATTTAGGTAGTTGTCAAGATTAAATAAAAACAGTTCTTTACTACATTCGCGATCGTCAACATCTTTTAACCAAAAGGACACTTAGTAAGAAGCATGTTTGTAAAAGATTCCAATTTGCCATACGTCATTTAAAATTGACTCCCACAAAATGGCGCAATACCTTATGGACAGATGAGTCAAAATTTGAGTTATTTGGCAGTTCTGGAAAGAGGAACATTGTAAGACGTCCACCCAATACTGAATTTAAGTCAAAGGTTACTTTAAAGACCGTTAAACATGGAGGCTCTTCTGTTATGGTTTGGAGTTGTTTTTCCTACTATGGTGTTGGACCCATATTTCACATTGAAGGTACCATGGATCAATTTGTTTATACAAATATTTTAGAAGAAGGTATGCTCCCATATGCAGAATGGGAAATGCCGCTATATTGGGTTTTCCAGCAGGATAACGACCCCAAACGTACAAGCAGAAGAGCCAAACAGTGGTTTAGCGGTAATAGGGTTGAGGTTCTAGAATGGCCAGCACAATCCCCAGACTTCAATCCTATGGAGAACTTGTGGAGTGACGTAAAAAGGTCGGTTTTTGAAGCCAAGCCTACCAACATAAATCAGTTGTGGGAAAGTATTAAAAATGCTTGGTATAGAATCCCAGTCGAAAGGTGCCAAAAATTGGTGGACTCAATGTCAAATCAATGTAAAGAAGTAATCAAGAACAAAGAATACTCAATCAAGAATTAGTTAATAGTAATTAATGTTAGTAGGTTTTCCTTGTAAATTAAGACTTTTTTTACGTTGTACGTTCTTTTTTATACATTGGTACTATTATTTTGCACACCAAAATATTGTAGATGTTTTGTTTTTTTGAGTTTATAAACAGAATAAATAACTTTTGCTCTATAATTTTACTTGCAATAAATACTTTAATAGTGTTAATTCCTACTATGTATGTAATATACTTAAAGTTATTGAAATTATAATTAAATAAATGTTCGGGAATAAGTAAATTGAATATGCTTGATGCTATTATTTTGCACATAACTGTATGTATTATATTGTGCGTTTACGTATTTGAACGGTAAGTTTTCAACATTTATAGTTTTTCTAGCGTTTTTATAATTGGCGTAAATTTTTTAAGGTTTTAAAATGCCAAAAGATTTGGGAAAAATCAAATGAAAATAAAAGTTATTTCTTTAGAAACAAAAATTAAAATATTAGATCGTCTACGTAAGAGAGAAAAAGTAACGGATGTTGCTAAATTGTACTCCATGAATGAAGTTACAATAAGAACCATAAGAAAAAATGAAGTCTCTATTAAAAAAAGTGTAGCTGCTGGAACATGCAGCAGTATGAGTACAATTTCATATGTAAGAAATGTCATAATGGAAAATATCGAAAAAGCACTAGTGATATGGATCGAACCCCAAACTCAAAAACGGATCCCAATTGATACCAATGCTATCACAAATAAGGCTTTAAAAATTTATCAAGTATTTCAGAATCAGTCTCCGTCCACTTTGTCAGATGAAAAGAAGGTATCTTTTTCAGCAACCCATGGTTGATTCGAAAGATTTAAACAAAGACATTCTATGCATAATCTAAAAATGAAAGGTGAAAGTGCATCTGCTGATTCGGATACAACATAATAATATCCCGTAAAATTTGCTGAAATTATTGCCGCCAACTTATATACACCTTATCAGGTCTTCAATGCTGATGAATTCGGGTTATTCTGGAAGAAAATGCCTGAAAGAACCTATTTAGCTAAAGGTCACAAATCAGCTAGTGGTCATAAAGCAGCGAAAAGTTGTAAAAGGGTTCTTTTCTGTTGCAATGCTTCAGGGAATTATATGATGAAACCATTGGTTATTAATAAATCAAAAACCTTCTCGTTTATTGGAGGGCTAATAAGAAAGCATGGGTCACTGCCATAACGTGCAATGAATGGTTTCATAACTTCTTTATCCCAGATGTCAAAAGTTATTTAGGTAAAGAGGAATTGCCTTTCAAAGCTCTTCTATTAATCGATAATGCACCAGGTCATCCTCCAGATTTATAACATGAAAATATAAAAGTTGTTATTTTACCAAAAAATACGACTTCCTTATTACAGCCTTTAGGCTCAGTTCGGTGCGAACAAGCGTCCAAGAAACACGTGTATGATTGGCTCCGGTGCAAATAGGCTCGTTATTGCGGCATAAATAGTGCGAGATAACTGGTTTTTTTTGTCTATGGAAAGCTCGTGACGAGTACTTTGCGTTGAACCAAGTGCTTTGATAGTGGAAGTGTGATTTGGTGAGTTACAAGGATTAATTGTGAAAACAAAAAAGTCTGAGTAAGTCGTTAAATCCCAATTTGCTCGTAAATTTATTTTAGGCCTGAGTGCCATAAATCGTCCTTCTCAGGTCGAAAGCTTTTACACTCTCATAAAAAACATCTGGGTACCATCCGTTCGATTCTGGATGGGAACTGTGCTGTTTGGCGCCAAAAAAATTATTTTAATTACCCCCACAATGGGTCCCATTGTGGAGGTAGGAACCTCCAGCCGTGGGGAGGAATTAGTGGGGACTTGCTCCCAAAGAAGGGCCAAAAAGCACAGGCCCCCCCTAAGTTCTAGCTCCGGATACTCCTCCGCTTCGGAGGGAGAAGGGCGCTGGAAATTAGACAGAAATGCGGCCGCAAAAAAAGCGGAAAAACCAACAAAAAATGAAATAGCCGAGGAGGTTCTCCTCCTCATTAACACCGTGTACAGTGACTCGCATTAATATTCGGACACTATGGTATTTGTGGAAATATTAAGTTTTTTGTTAAGTAACAGTATTTATTGCGTAATCATTAGTTACAACCATGTTTCTAGTATATGTAAATACATTTTTGATATTTGAAATTAAATTGTATACAAAGATACTATCGAACAAAGAAAACAAGGCATAATTTTACTGTCGCAAAAATATTCGGACACATACCAGGAACATAATATTTGTGAGGAAAATTAATATAAACAAAAAACATATAAACAAATTAATACTTCGTATGATTGCCTTTATATTGTATAACTTGTTCTAGCCGTTTTGGCATGTTTTCAATTATTTTTTTTATGTAATCTTCAGGTATGCGATGCCATTCTTCAACTAATCGTTGTTTTAACTCGTTTTTGGAGTTGATTGGCTTACTATGGACTTTGCGGTCTAAAAATTCCCATAGATTTTCTATGGGGTTGAGATCAGGTGATTGTGCAGGAGGATTTAATACTTTAGGACAATTATATAATAAATACTCTTGGACTAAACGCGACTTATGTTTTGGATCGTTGTCCTGGTAAAATTTAAAATTGTCGCGTATACCTAATTTTTCAGCACTTTTTAGTAAATTTTGTTTTAAAATATCCAAGTACATAACTTTATTTAAATTTCCTTCAATAAATACTAATTCGCCTACTCCTGCAGCTGAGATGCAGCCCCAAACCATTATACTCCCTCCGCCGTGTTTCACAGTAGGCCTGAGATTATTAATTTTTAGCTCTTCATTCTTTTTGCGCCATACCATTTTGCGACCATCGGATCCAAAAATGTTGAATTTTTTTTCGTCAGCAAATATAACGCTTTCCCAGTATGTTTTCTGTTTCACAACGAATTCATGAGCAAAGGCGAGAAGTCTCTTGCGATTGACTTCCGATATGTATGGCTTTCTTCGGGCTACTCTTCCGTTCTACCCGTCTTTTTTTAATAATCTCCGAATTGTGTCAGGATGCACTTTTTTGCTACTGTACTCTAGTAAATCAGCTGTCAATTTAGGAGCACTCAGTCCAGGGTTTATTTTAATTTGTTTAATAATTTTACGCCTTTCACGTTCATCAATAAGTTTCGGTCGTCCTTTTTGCGGAATTGATTCAATACGATTTTCTTGAACAAATCTTCTAATTATATCACCAACTGTACTTTTACTTACACTTAACAAATTACCGATTTCTCGATAAGATCTGCCTTTAGCGTGATGAAAAATAATTAATTGTCGTACGTCAAAAGAAATATTTTTGCCTTTTCGCCCCATAATATGAATTTTAGTAAGTTATAAGTTTGCCTTCAACGCACTGCATACAACTAACAAGAAAATTGAGTCTTGGATGCATCTCTAATCTTTTACGATCATAAAAAAGTCTGTATACAGTGTTTTTCTATTATTTTTTACCTGCATTGCACCGCACCGCATTCCGTGTCCGAATATTTTTGCGACAGTAAAATTATGCCTTGTTTTCTTTGTTCGATAGTATCGTTGTATATAATTTAATTTCAAAGATCAAAAATGTATTTACATATACTAGAAACATGGTTGTAACTAATGATTACGCAATAAATACTGTTACTTAATAATAAGTTAGCAAAAAACTTAATATTTCCACAAATACCATAGTGTCCGAATATTAATGCGAGTCACTGTATGTATAGGGTTATTCCCAATATTTTTCCTCGACCCTAAAATCTTTATTTTGGAAATAGAAAAAAACAGTTAAGACAAATGTGTTAGTTTTTATTGTGAATTATTAGAATCCGCCATCGGATGAGATATACAGGGTGTCTGTAAAAGGTCTTTACAACGCTCTACCACAGATTCTCCAGATCAAAACAAGACGATTTAGCCATATTTAGTCTAGTCCAAAAGTTGATAATAACAGCGCTAGAGGGCGTCAAAGTTGAAAATTAAAAATCAATTTTTTAACATATTTTCCATACTGTACAACATAAAAAACGTGAAAGTTGGTGTAGGGGAGTTTTTCAAGACGCCGAATTCATATCTGCTAATAAATTGCACTTACCTGGTAGAGGGCGCCACTTACGGCCCACCGCATGTATTAAATTGATTGAAACTTTTTTGCCTCCTGGTATAAATGATTTTCGAATACAGTAGTGTATTTGGTCATCGTTTATAAATAAAAAAGGTATACCTTGTTGATGTTGCTACGAGGAACCGTTTACGAGATAAATGCATTTTAGTAATTCAGGTGTAAGATTTTAGATTAAACAACTTATTTACTACAAAAAGGTACTCTTGATAAGACCTTTAATAATTCGCAGTAGTTTTACAAGAAAACTTAATTACCAAATCATGAATACAAAGAAATAAGAATATCACAAAAACTGTTCAAAGAGTCCACCATTTGCACGTATACAAAGGTTTATACGCCGAAGAAAAAAATTAGCACACAAAAATTTAGCAAATATTCTTTAGATAAAAATACGACTTGCTTTTACACGAACAATTTTTATTAGTTGTGTCCATTTTTCCATCTAAATAAAAGTATTGTCAATAATTTTAATTAATTTGAAAATTAAATTTTCGAGACTTATCATGGCCGTGCAATATACCAATGAAGAGTATACTGATACGGTATTGGTGTTTGGATATTGTCAAGGAAATAGTCGTGAGTGTGTCAGAGTGTACACCGATAGGTTTCCGAATCGTCGTATACCAAGCCATCCAACTTTTGCTGCTGTGGAGAGACGTCTTCGGGAGACCGGTCAATTTGCTCCTTCAACCGTTGATTGTGGAAGGCACCGTTTTGTAAGGGTTGTTGAAGTCGAAGAAGAAATTTTGGAACGTGTCGAAGAAGATCCAGAAATATCCACCAGACGACTAGTTGGGAAATAGGATTATCCAAAGATGTCGTTCATGGAGTACTTAAAGAAGAGTTGCTATATCCTTACCATAAGACGCCAGTTCAAGATCTTTTACAACATGATCCTAATATGCGCCTGGTTTTTTGTCGATTTTTTAATAGGCAAAGAGAAGGAGATTTAAATTTTGGTAACAATATTTTGTTTACCGATGAGGCGTGTTTTACAAGAAAAGGGGTAACCAATTTTCATAATGAACATGTTTATGCAGATGAAAATCCGCATGCAATAAAAGTAAAACATTTTCAACACGAATTCAAAATTAATGTGTGGGCTGGAATAATTAGTAATCATATTGTTGGTCCTGTCATTCTTCCACAAAGATTAACAGGGGAAATTTATTTGCAACATCTACAAAATTCGTTGCCAAATTTGTTAGAGAATTTACCTTTACAACTTCGGAGAGATATGTGGTTTATGCATGACGGAGCTCCACCACATTTTGCACTAAATGTTAGAAATCATTTAAATCAACAGTACCCAAATAAATGGATAGGCAGAGGTAATGACGCCCCTGTAAAATGGCCACCACGTTCTCCGGACTTAAATCCAATGGATTATTTTTTATGGGGACACCTTAAGTCCATGGTTTACACGACAAGTGTCGATAACGAAGAACAACTGTGGCAACGTATTCAAGATGCAATAAATAATATTAGAAACGACGAAGAAGTTATGCAAAGAGTACATTTTAATTTTCTTCGGCGTATAAACTTTTGTATACGTGCAAATGGTGGACTCTTTGAACAGTTTTTGTGATATTCTTATTTCTTTGTATTCATGATTTGGTAATTAAGTTTTCTTGTAAAACTACTGCGAATTATTAAAGGTCTTATCAAGAGTACCTTTTTGTAGTAAATAAGTTGTTTAATCTAAAATCTTACATCTGAATTACTAAAATGCATTTATCTCGTAAACGGTTCCTCGTAGCAACATCAACAAGGTATACCTTTTTTATTTATAAACGATGACCAAATACACTACTGTATTCGAAAATCATTTATACCAGGAGGCAAAAAAGTTTCAATCAATTTAATACATGCGGTGGGCCGTAAGTGGCGCCCTCTACCAGGTAAGTGCAATTTATTAGCAGATATGAATTCGGCGTCTTGAAAAACTCCCCTACACCAACTTTCACGTTTTTATGTTGTACAGTATGGAAAATATGTTAAAAAATTGATTTTTAATTTTCAACTTTGACGCCCTCTAGCGCTGTTATTATCAACTTTTGGACTAGACTAAATATGGCTAAATCGTCTTGTTTTGATCTGGAGAATCTGTGGTAGAGCGTTGTAAAGACCTTTTACAGACACCCTGTATATGTCAGAGATTTATTAGTCTTTAAGATTTGTAAAAGTAGCATTAGGATAGACAATAAGATGAAGGGCAGGCTGACAGGGCCATCTGAAGACAAAGCACTGTCGAACGAGGTCACTATTGCCACGGCGCGCTTAAGTGGCCATGTGTGCTAATTATTTGGGTGACACTAAACTATTGGTTCCTTTGTAATAGGGACTAACAGGTACTTTTCCCACGGTTCTGAAGGACTCACCAGAACTGGGAAAGTTAAGACAAGAGGGACAAAGAACGGGCAGTTAATAGATTGATGGGAAGAAGAGCGGTCATGGAATAGTGAACTGGTTTGTCTGTCTCTTCTATCTTTCTTTTCTCTGTTAATAAAAAAAAAGCGATATACCAAATACAAAAAAATGGAGAATACTTCACAAGTTACTCCGACATATACAGGGTGTCCCGAAAATCAATGTCAAAAATGGTATCACGAGATTATTTGGGTCAAAACATTAAGATTTAAGTCAAAAGTTATTTGAAGAAAATTTCTCGTTTAGATGCTATTGGCGGTCAAAGTTCTTGAAAAAAAAACATACTTTTTGCTATATCTCGAGAATGCTTCAATGGATTTTAATGAATCCCATTGTGCATTTATTCATTAGTGCAGGGATTATTTTCATGTAACGTTCATGTCTTTTCGCAATGTGAAAGTGGTAAATTCTTAGCCATCTTCGTACAAAAATGATCAGAACTTTTTGTTAGGCAGCTGCATTCTATCGTTTTTTTTTCTGATGATACATTAGCCCTTTCTCTAACTTCTCTATCTCTTGGAAATTTCTAGTACGGTTAACATTTCATGTCGAAAAAAATTATTTTCTTTTCTCATGCAGAACCCCAACTTACCATTCCTTCGATAATTATCGACACTTGTCGATGTGAACGCTGACGTCACTTATGGAAAATGCCATAAAAATTAATCAAGAGACTGAACTCATAAAAAAACAATTTAAATGAACTATAAAAAACGATAAATATGAAAAATTCAATAATTAACAAAATCATAGCAGATGTTCAAAGTGACCCCCATTTTCTTGAATGCATAATTGGACTCTTCGTCGGAAATTAAATTGAACCCTTCTTAATACCTCTGGATTATTCTTCAAGGTGGTAAATACGTGAATAATCCGATGACGTAATTCATTTTCAGTGTTTACGGGACTCGCATAGACCTTTACAAATTCAAAAGGTCTTAAAATTAATGTTTACTAATTACTCATCTTACATTAACCTTGCTCTTTAATGCACCCCATAAAAAAAAATCCATGGGGGTCAGATCAGGAGACCTGGCTGGCCATTCCACTGGAACATTTCTGCCTCTTCTTCCTATCCACCTTTGTGGAAATGCACGGTGCAGAAATTCGCACACGGCCGCGGTGTAGTGCGGAGGAGCACTGTCGTGCATGAACCACTTGTTAGCCCTCTGAAGAAGGGGCACATCTTCCATTAAGCCTGGCAACGTGTTTTGCAGAAAATCCAAGTAATTTTTCCCATTTAATCTGCGCGGTAAAATAAAGGGGCCCAGAAGAAAATCATCGATAATTCCAGCCCAGACCTTAATACGAAATTCTTGTTGGAAATGTTTGATTCTTCGTGCATTGGGATTTTCCTCTGCGTATTGATGGAAATTATGAAAGATGAACATACCAGAACGCGTAAAACCCGCTCCATCGGTAAATAAAATGTTTCTGGTGAAGCCATGTATATACAGGGTGTCCCACAAGTGTTTCATTATATTTCAGTGGGTAATAGCACATTGAAAAATAATATGACTCCCCATATAAATCATATTCCAATAATGCTTCATTAAGAAGGTACAGGGTGTTAAACTTTACTTAAAAAATCCAACTTTTATTGATATATTCAAAACCGTTTGAGATATGTAAGTGAAATTTGACACGTTTTGAGAGTTAATGTAGACGCATTTATTTATGTAAAAAGGCTGTTTTTCATTTCACCAGTGGCGTGCGTACCTCTCAGCACATTTTTAAAGAAAAAAATGGTGCGCCACTGCTTTTTATCAAAATAAAAATTATTTTTAGAAGTTTAATTTCATTTAGAAGAGAAATGCTCACTTGACTCTTTTTCGTCCGACGCATCATTTGCCAGTAAAAAATTGAATACCGTCTACATGCACAAATACTATGCATATCCGCAAGTTTAACTAATAATAACGATGGACTTAAATCCAGATAGCTGCTGTCAAGTATTTGACGTATTATGATATGCGTTGTTATGACTACCCTACAAATTAATGTATTGTCATTAAGTAACAACTTTTTATAAATATTTTATTGAATGTATCATTTTTTTAATTGTGTTAATTTGTTTAACTTAATAAATTAATTATAATGGCTCAATTTACATCAGCTGAACTTGCGGATATGCATCTTATTTACGGAATGGCAAATTGTAATGGCAGAAGAGCTTCGCGATTGTATAGAGAAAAATTTCCAAGACGAGTCATTCCGCATGAAAGTATCTTTGCTAGGATTCATAGTCGTGTTAGAGAAACAGGCAGGCTACAACATCGCCGACGTTCAGGTCACCGACTTTCAGCGAGGACTGTTGAGCTTGAAGAAGCTGCTCTTCTACAAGTGGAGGTAAATCCTTCCACCAGTATCCGGGCTATTGCACATAATACGAATACTGCACGATCTACAATTTGGCGTATTCTACGCGAAGAACAACTTTTTCCATACCATCTTCAAAAAGTACAAACTTTAAGCCCAGAGGACTACCTATATCGACGACGTTTTTGCCGATGGTGGTTACAGAAGCATTTGTGGCAACAGAATTTTGGTGAACAAGTTCTCTTTTCGGACGAGGCATGTTTTACGCAAGGCCTTTTTAATAGCCATAATAGTCATATATGGAAAATGGACAACACTCGTGCTATTGCTTTTCGCAATAATCAACGGCAATTTTCCATAAACATTTGGACCGGAATTTTAGGTGATAACATAATTGGTCCTTATCTGCTCCCACCTCGTCTAACTAGCCATATTTACGAACAATTTTTAAGAAATATTTTACCAGTGCTTTTGGAGGATGTGTCACTAAATGTTAGACAAAGAATGTGGTTTCAACAGGATGGAGCACCTGCGCATTTTTCCCTGCTTGCTCGGCAACATCTTGATCAGGTTTTTCCTAATCACTGGATTGGCCGAGGCGGACCAGTAAATTGGTCGGCGCAATCCCCTGATCTAAACCCTCTGGATTTTTTTTTTGGGGTCATGTAAAAAGTTTAGTGTATGAAAGACCTATTGACAGTGAAGAGGATTTGCTAGCAAGGGTGTTGGCAGCCTGCACACAAATCCAAAATACAGCTGGAATATTTCAACGTATCAGAGTATCAATGAACAGGCGAGCTAAATTATGTCTTGAACAAAATGCCCACCAATTTGAACAATTTCTGTAATATTACGGCAAATAAATAATATTTAAAACACACTTGATATTATTAAAACCATTTAGAGAATATCGTGCATATAGACGGTATTCAATTTTTTACTGGCAAACAATGTGTCGGACGAAAAAGAGTCAAGTATTTCTCTTCTAAATGAAATTAAACTTCTAAAAATAATTTTTATTTTAATAAAAAGCAGTGGCGCACCATTTTTTTTCTTTAAAAATGTGCTGAGAGGTGTCCGTACGGACGCCACTGGTGAAATGAAAAACAGCCTTTTTACATAAATAAATGCGTCTACATTAACTCTCAAAACTTGTCAAATTTCACTTACATATCTCAAACGGTTTTGAATATATCAATAAAAGTTGGATTTTTTAAGTAAAGTTTAACACCCTGTACCTTCTTAATGAAGCATTATTGGAATATGATTTATATGGAGAGTCATATTATTTTTCAATGTACTATTACCCACTGAAATATAATGAAACACTTGTGGGACACCCTGTATATGTCGGAGATTTATTAGTTCTTAAGTTAGAATTGTACCATTAGAACCGATAATGGATGGGGGGCAGACTGACAAAGTCATCTTGAAGATAAAGCATTGTCAAACGAGGTCACTACTACCGACATAATTAAGTGCCCACATATGGGATTTGTCCACGAAAAACAGGGACTAGCAGGTACTCCCCTTGGGTCTTAAGGACCACCCGATCGGGGAAAGTTAAGAAGGGAAAAAGAACAAGTAGTTAAGAGATAGTAGGGCAGAAGGGCGGTCGAGTAGTAGTGAATTCGTTAGTTTGCCTTTCTACTTTCGCTTTCTTAAATTATTATAACGTTAAACATGGAAAACGTTTCTAATATTACCCCGACATATACGGTGTTCCAGTTTATAGTAGCAGGACTTTAACAGTCGATAGAAGACCTTTTCTTAAGATGAAAATGTTATATAAATATATATTGAAAACGGCTCGGTTTTTGAGATACAGGGTGGCAAACTTGACTTTTTTTTTCATTTTTTAAAAATAATTCATTCAAATATTAAGACACAGCCATGAAATTTGATACTTTGGGATTTTTCGCAGTGCCGAATTTATATTTATTAAAATTTTCGTCAAATTTACAGAGGGCGCCATATGAAACATACTAGTGAATATTTAAATTATGATAACTTTTTTGTGCCTCCTTGTAGCAACTTTTTTTAAATCAAAATGGATTCGCCGTTCATTTTTTGTAAAAAAGGTACTTTTGTTATAAATTGCTAAATGTCAATGTTTTCGAGATATTTTCAATTTGGTCCTTAGCAGTACGACTGGCTTCCACAAGGGAGTTGTGATTTGATAGCAAATCATTTATTTTACCAATTTTTATATGTTTAATAAATGCTAAAATATTTTTTTAATTCATTTATCAACGTTATTAATTATTATGACTTTTACATTTAATATTATTTATTTATTAACATTTTAATATTTTGGAAAAAAATTAATACCAAACACTTTTTAATTGTTAATTAATACAAACCAAAGAAGTAATCATATTCCAACTAATCTGAAACTAATTTAGCTCTAATTTAAAGTAAATGTTCAAAGTGAAAACTTTCTTTGTTTTGTAATAATTAACAATTAAAAAGTGTTTGGTATTAATTTTTTTCCAAAATATTAAAATGTTAATAAATAAATAATATTAAATGTAATAGTCATAATAATTAATAACGTTGATAAATGAATTAAAAAAATATTTTAGCATTTATTAAACATATAAAAATTGGCAAGATAAATGATTTTTTATCAAATCACAACTCCCTTGTGGAAGCCAGTCGTACTGCTAAGGACCAAATAGAAAATATCTCGAAAACATTGACATTTAACAATTTATAATAAGAGTACCTTTTTTAGAAAAAAATGAACGGCGAATCCATTTTGATTAAAAAAAAGTTGCTACAAGGAGGCACAAAAAAAATTATCATAATTTAAATATTCACTAGTACGTTTCATATGGCGCCCTCTGCAAATTTGACGAAAATTTTAATAAATATAAATTCGGCACTGCGAAAAATCCCAAAGTATCAAATTTCATGGCTGTGTCTTAATATTTGAGTGAATTATTTTAAAAAAATGAAAAAAAAAAGTCAAGTTTGCCACCCTGTATCTCAAAAACCGAGCCATTTTCAATATATATTTATATAACATTTTCATCTTAAGAAAAGGTCTTCTATCGACTGTTAAAGTCCTGCTACTATAAACTGGAACACCCTGTATATACAGGGTGAGTTTTTTTTCGATGATTAGTGAAGGGATCTTGGAAACTAGCGGAGTTACGAAATCAATTAAATAGGGAAAGAATTGCAGTTTTAGGAGACCAATTTAAAGCCACTTTTAGTTTTTTGAAAAAGTCCATGGCTTGCTAGATATTTAGCAAAAACCAAATTTTGTCGATTTCTTTTCATCGATCTTGTCGTCTAAATAGTGGTTCTAGAGTGATTGTGTAAATACGAACATTGTAAATAATTTTGCCCTGAAAAAGATAAACTATCTAGATTTTTTTTGACAGCTGTAATTTTTGAGATATGGCATAAACTTGCTTTTTTTTAAATGGAAAGCATAGTAGGTAATGAGTTATTTAAAAAGGTATTTTTTCATACTTTAAAATGATACCAATAAGCAGAAAGTTATTTTTCAAAATGGCGGACTTATAGCCTTTTTTAAATCCGATATTGCAATTTTAAGATAGTTAGCCATGAAGTTTTTTAATTGCATTGATAAGAATTTTTTAAATTATGAAAAAATCTAATACCCATTTATGAGCAATTATTTATTAATTACTTAATTAATCATTAACATTACAAATGTTCAAAAAGTCCTCCATCGTTATTTATACATTTATTGCATCGCTACAAAACTGAAATTGTAGATTTTCGAACTGAACGTCCATCTATAATATCGAAAGCTGCCTCAACTGCTTCTCTAAGAGCTTCTATTGAGTCATATTTTTTCCTGTAAACTTGGTTTTTTATTGTTCCCCTTAGAAAAAAATCCAAAACCGAAAGATCCGGCGATCGAGGAAGCCATGCAACTGGTCCATTTCTTCCGATCCATAAGTTTGAGAAAACTTGATCCAAATGATTCCGCACACCTCGCATATTATGTGGGGGTGCTCCGTCTTGCTGGAACCATTTGAGCATTGTACGAGTTTGTAAATCTAATTCATCCAACATATTTTGAAAATCATTCTGTAGGAAATTAAGATAACGGTCACCAGTAAAAGTTCCGTTAAAAAAATAGGGACCCAGAATCCTTGAACCAATGATGCCACACCACACATTAAACCCGAAACTAATTTAAGGCCGCCTCTGCTCAACATAGTGTGGGTTTTCTTGCATCCAAAGATGTTCGTTATGTCTATTAAACATACCACAGTTCGTAAATCGTGTTTCGTCACTCCAGAGAACCTTCAGTGAAAATTGTGGGTCGCTTCTGGAACTATTCCTAAACCATGTGCAAAATTCCATGCGTCTGTCATAGTCGCCGTCACGCAAAGTTTGAGATATTGACAATTTATAAGGATGAAATAAATGTTTTTTCAACAGTCTTACAACAGTACGCTGAGAAGTTCCTGCTTCTTCTGCAGCTTGCCGTGTTGAAACCGATGGATTTTGATTTATATAAGCCAGCACATTTGTTTCTGTAATTTCATTTATGTTGTTTGATGAGTCCCTTTGTTTACTGAAGGAACCGTATAGTCCTAGATTATCATACAACCTTCTAAATGTACACAGTGCAGGCTGTCGACGATCAAAAAACTGTTCAAAATATTGATCTGCAGCTCGAACAGCGTTTAAGTTACACCGAATATAACACTCTACTATATCCCTCTTTTCGAGGTTTGAAAAATTCATTTTAAAAACTTATGCGCATTTACTAATAATTCCTCGTTTTGAAAAATTCTTTTCAAAGTAATTAAAAAATTTAAATTTATATCTGATTTAAATAATGCGAGCTGTCAGTGTCAAGCAAATAATAAATCAATATGAAAGATTTCATGGCCAACTATCTTAAAATTGCAATATCGGATTTAAAAAAGGCTATAAGTCCGCCATTTTCAAAAATAACTTTCTGCTTATTGGTATCATTTTAAAGTATGAAAAAATACCTTTTTAAATAACTCATTACCTACCATGCTTTCCATTTTAAAAAAAGCAAGTTTATGCCATATCTCAAAAATGACAGCTGTCAAAAAAAAACTAGATAGTTTATCTTTTTCAGGGCAAAATTATTTACAATGTTCGTATTTACACAATCACTCTAGAACCACTATTTAGACGACAAGATCGATTAAAAGAAATCGACAAAATTTGGTTTTTGCTAAATATCTAGCAAGCCATGGACTTTTTCAAAAAACTAAAAGTGGCTTTAAATTGGTCTCCTAAAACTGCAATTCTTTCCCTATTTAACTGATTTCGTAATTCCGCTAGTTTCCAAGATCCCTTCACTAATCATCGAAAAAAGACTCGCCCTGTATATATATATACAGGGTGTCCCAAAAGTAATAACAAAATAATGTGCAATACGTTACAACTAACAGAAAAACTTTAATTTCAGTAAATTTTGAAGAAAAAATTAATAGCGATTTTGACAACCTACTACTTTGTCACTGACAAACAGGTATTCAGTTTAAAAATGGCGCCCATGTAAATTTACTTCGTTTGACTTCGCCAGTTTTCGGCTCTATCCAAGAATACATACAAGAATACGAACATTTATGAGGTATTAATCTAGGGAATATCTCGAAAACGGTCAAATTTTCAGACTTCTAATAAGTATACCTTTTTTGTTTAGAATTTTAAACAGAATAATAATTTTAATTAATGGGGCTACTGGAGCTACGTAGAAAAAAATTAGAGCCGTTTTAACTAACTAAGACGTTTTAAAGTGGCGCCCCCTATTAGCGACAATGAAACCGACAGTTCTAACCAGTTTCCCAAGTCCAAAAACCCCCGTATACCAAATTTCAGTACCATAAATCAAAAAATGTTGAAGATACGAAAAAAAATCAAAAATAAAATTTAAACTTTAATACCCTGTATCTCTGTTAATATTAACTTTCGGAATAAAACAATTGTGCTGGATCTTAATATTTTGATGTTAGGAATCTGCCGTTCCTCTTTGTCCTATTACTTATGGGACACCCTGTATATACAGGGTGTTTCAGTTTTAACCCGCATAACTTTAATAGTGTATTGAACGTCCAAAAATAATATCAGTTTGCTATATAAACCAACGTCCAAAAAGGTTTCCTTTAGTAGATACACGGGGTTCAAATTTAATTACAAAATTGAAAAAATTAAATTTCTTTAAAACGACTAGAGATTCTTTAACGAAATTTTGGAGGTATTAATGACTGTAAATGACGCATATGTTTTACTGAAAAAATATTTCTTAGCTTTTCCAATGGCGTGCCTACCTCCATGTTAGGAGATATTAAAAAAAAAAGTGGTACGCTACTGACTTTTCTGAAAATAAAAATTATTTTTGGATTCCTCGTTTAGTTCTGGAGAAATAGTTTCTCTTGAGATTTTTTCGTTCGACTCACCATTTCTAAGTAAAAAAATTAAAATAATATTAATTTACGTCCTAAATAAATAATTAGAACGTAGTGGTACCATCACTTTACTGGAAATTTTAAAAGAAAAGGAAAACAATTCACCGCATTTATTAAAGAGTAAAGATAAGTTTTGAATATTTTTACGTCAAAAATTATTATTATGTACATATGTATCAATTTATGTAAGTATTAAATTAATATTAATATGTAAACAAACTAAACCTTAAATTAAGTTTTCAAAATGTCTGCCATCTACTTTCAACTTATTTTTAACAATGAGTTAATGGCAGTGTGGTGCACGTAATTTAGTTCAGGTGCTAATTGTTAGTACCTGTTTTACGTTATTAATAATTAGTTTATTTATAGGTGTATTATAATCTGGTTGTTGTCATAGGTAGGTCTGGCAAACCACCAATTATTATTATTTTTTAGAGTATTTTGTGAATAGTTACTTTTTGTCAAATTAGTTTATTTAAGTAGTTGTCAAGATTAAAATAAAAGAATTCCTTACAACATTCGCGATCATCAACATCTTTTAACCACACAAGGACAATTGGTGACCCCGATTCCGAACTCAACGCATCAACCCTCTAGAACACAAGCTATCTCATCCAATCATGCCACGTTCTAGAACCATTCAGCCAGAAGCTAACATCATCGAACCCTCTGTAGACCAAGAAGCTCGAATCTTCATTAAAGCTCCACCATTTAGTAGAACAGATCCAGAATTGTGGTTTTCTCAATTGGAATCACAATTTTTTATCAATGGAGTGACTTCAGACGACTTGAAATTCCACACTACTATCGGAATTATGGACACAGAAAGTTTGATTTGTGTTAGAGATCTAATTATTAAACCTCCCATGAACAACAAGTTCCAAACCCTTCGTCAAAAGGTATTGGATGCCCTCGTAGAATCACAAGAAAAAAAGTATAAGAAACTTTTTTCGCAACTTCAACTTGGAGACAAAAAACCTTCCATACTTCTATCCGAAATGAACAGTTTGGGAGGCTCTTCACTTCAAGAAGAGATGTTGAAAACCCTTTGGATGCAGAGATTACCTCACAATATGCAGACCATTTTAACGGCATGTTCCTTGCCATTATCAGAAGTGGCGAATATAGCAGATAAAATTGCTGATATAGAGTTTTCCCAAGTTTCCCAAATCAAATCAGAGATATGCACAAGCAGTCCCACAGAAATCAACAAAAATACATCTTCAGAAGAATTCAAACACATCACTAAACGTTTGGATAAATTAGAGAGGCAAATCAGATCCCATTCAAAATTAAGATCTTCTAAATTTCGACGCAATTCACCCAGCAGAGATCGTCAAAATTCTTCATGGTGCTGGTACCATCAAAATTACCAAGAAAAAGCTCGCAAGTGTGTGTCTCCTTGTGATTACAAGAAGGAAAACTAACGATCGCGTCGTCGTGGGCAGCAGACGGCGCGGGTACAAAGGACTGCCAAGTGAAGATCTCCACGAACACCAACGAAGATAGACAAAAAAACATTAATATAATTAGTCACAGGTTAGTTATCAAAGACCCTTTAACTGGTATTCATTTCCTTATAGATACTGGTTCTGATGTTTCGTTGTTACCCAAATCTTTTCAAATACAACAAAATCAATCTCAATACACCTTATTTGCGGCCAACAACACATGTATTTCCACCTTCGGAACCAAGACTCTTACAGTTAGTTTAGGTCCGAAGAACGTTTACATGGAATTTTATTGTGGCACAAACAAATCATGCGATTATTGGAATTGATTTTCTTCACTATTTTAACATAATACTAGATTTGGGCAGTAAACGAATTATCGACAGCACAACTAATCTGACAAACAATGGTAAAATTTCTTGTCTTTCTACATCATCAGTTCATGCAATTCCTTCTTCATGCAAATATTTTGACATTTTGGTTCAATTTCCAGAAATTACAAAATTCTCATCTACTCCCTCATCACTAAAACATAGCATCTCTCACACTATTCTCACAGAAGGTTTTCCTATTTCTTCCAAACCTAGACGCCTTTCAGCAGAAAAGCTTAAATTGGCAAAACAAGAAATTCAACACCTCATTAACTTAGGTATTTGTCATCCTTCAAATAGTCCTTGGGCCAGCCCTCTACATATGGTTCCCAAGAAAAACTCTTCCGATTGGCGACCGGTTGGAGACTATCGCAGACTCAATTCAATTACTGTGGTAGACAAATACCCAGTCCCCAATTTACATGACTTTTCTTATTTTCTCGAAGGAAAAACAATTTTTTCCACGATTGACCTCATCAGAGCTTATCATCAAATCCCAGTTGAAGAGGAATCCATTCCAAAAACAGCCATAATCACACCTTTTAGATTGTTCGAATTTACAAGGATGCAATTTGGATTGAAAAACGCAGCACAATCATTCCAACGCTTCATCAATGAAGTACTTGGAGATTTGGATTTTTGTTTTTCTTATATAGATGATATCCTAATTGCATCAACAAACGAAGCTCAGCACAAAGAGCATCTCAAAACAATTTTCGAACGTCTCCACCAATATGGGTTGACAATAAACCTAAACAAATGTGTTTTTGGCGAACATCAAGTTCAATTTCTCGGATACCAAGTTTCTGAAAAAGGTTCTTCTCCTCTTCCCGAAAAGGTATCCACCATTTCAAACTATCCTCTTCCTAAATCAATTTCAGATCTCAGACGTTTTCTAGGAATGCTCAATTTTTATCGTAAATGTTTACCTCACGCTGCACATCACCAAAGTGTTCTTCATGACTTACACAAAAATTGTAAGAAAAATGACAAAACACCAATCAAGTGGACTGACGAAACTGTGAATGCTTTCAATGAATGTAAACACGACTTAGCAAACGCTGCTACATTAAATCACCCCAGTTCATCAGCCCCACTTTCTTTAACAGTGGATGCATCAGATTTTGCTATGGGAGCAGTTGTAGAACAAATGGTAAATTCCTCATGGAAACCCTTAAGCTTCTTCTCCAAGAAATTTTCAAAAACTCAATGTAATTACAGTACTTACGATCGCGAATTACTTGCACTGTATTCAGCAATCAAATATTTTCGTCATTTTCTTGAAGGAAGACCTTTCACAATTTACACAGACCACAAACCGCTCATTTATGCATTCATTCAAAAATCTGATAAAGCATCTCCTAGACAAATGAGACATTTAGATTTCATTTCACAATTCTCAACCAACATACTTCACATAAGTGGCAAAAACAACATTGTAGCAGATACTCTATCTAGAATTCAAACCATTTCTTTTCCGAATTCCATAGATTACGATGAAATAGCAAAAGCTCAAACAACAGACCCAGAATTTCAACACATTTTTAGAAATCCTCAACTTACATCACTTACCTTAAAACAATTTCAAGTTCCTAATACACAAAATTTGATTTACTGCGACGATAGTAACTCTAGAATTCGCCCATTCATACCGAAACATTTTCGACAAGCTATATTTAATAAATTTCATAATCTTTCTCATCCAGGTATTAAAGGTACAACAAAACTTATTTCATCCCGTTTTGTTTGGCCTTCAATGAATAAAAATATCCGAGAATGGACTCGTTGTTGTATTAACTGTCAAAAAGCCAAAATTCATAAACACACTGTTACCCCATTCAAACAAATTCAAATTCCGGATTCCAGATTCCATGATATTCACATTGATATAATAGGTCCTTTACCTCCCTCAAACGGTTTCACTTATTGTCTCACAATTATTGATAGATTTTCTTGTTGGGCAGAGGCTTATCCCATGACCAATATATCATCAGAAACCGTTGCCAATTGCTTTTATAGCAATTGGATTTGTCGTTTTGGCACCCCTATTAAAATTTTTACAGATCAAGGTCGTCAATTCGAAAGCTCTCTTTTCCAATCCTTAACCCAAATTTTAGGCTGTAAACGTGCCCGTTCTTCTCCTTACCATCCGAATACAAATGGCAAAGTAGAGAGATGGCATCGAACATTAAAAGCAGCTATCAAGGCTTATGCAACTGAACGCTGGACAGAAATCTTACCTACTATCTTACTCGGATTACGTTCTACCTTACGAGAAGAGATAGGAGTTTCTCCTGCTGAAATGTTGTACGGTACAACGTTAAGACTACCAGGTGAATTTTTTCAAGACAGCAATATCGTTGACCATCCTTCTTCTTTTATACAAACCCTCAAACAAAAAATGCAATCTCTTCAACCAGTTCCAACTACTCATCATTCTAACAGAAAAATTTTTATAACTCCTGAATTAAACACTTGTACACATGTTTTTCTTCGGAATGATACCATAAAGAGATCTCTTCAACCTCCGTATGAAGGTCCCTTTCTTGTTAAAAAACGTGAAGACAAATATTTTACAATTGTTGTCAGAGATAAGGAAGTGAATATTTCCATGGATAGGTTAAAACCTGCATTTTTAATCTCACAAGATCCAAAAATTAATAATCAATTCGATTCTCTTATCAACCAACCAATCATCCATCACCATACAAAGAAGAAAGATAAAACCGTACGTTTTGCTAATGTATAAATTATTAATCATAATTAAATTATATTTTTATATTGTAACGATTAATACCCTTAACATTATACCTCCGTTATTGGGGGGGGAGTATTGTGGTGCACGTAATTTAGTTCAGGTGCTAATTGTTAGTACCTGTTTTACGTTATTAATAATTAGTTTATTTATAGGTGTATTATAATCTGGTTGTTGTCATAGGTAGGTCTGGCAAACCACCAATTATTATTATTTTTTAGAGTATTTTGTGAATAGTTACTTTTTGTCAAATTAGTTTATTTAAGTAGTTGTCAAGATTAAAATAAAAGAGTTCCTTACAACATTCGCGATCATCAACATCTTTTAACCACACAAGGACAGCAGCTATTATTTGGAATGTGTCAAAAAAATTATGTCAAGCTGCTAATTATGTGTTAAGTGGATCTGATTAGTAATAATTTAATACTTACCCATAATCATGCCTAAACGTTTTTCAAACGCAGAATATGCAGATATCCATTTCATTTATGGATTTTGTAATGGAAATAGCAGTGCAGCGGTAAGAGAATATCGGAGGAGGTATCCACGACGAGTACTTCCCAATAGAGAGGTTTTTATTGAGACCCATCGAAAATTTCGAGAACTGGGATTTGGAAGGTCTGCAATTGAACGACAACCACGGATAAATCCTCAAATTTTAGAACTATTTGATGCTGACTCAACTTTGAGCACTAGAAGAGCATCAGCACAATTAAACCTTGGATCGCACGTAAAAGTTTGGAGATCACTTAGAAATGATCACAGAAAGCCATTTCACCTACAACCATTACAAGGCTTGCTGCCAGGTGACTACAACAAACGAGTACAATTCTGCAAATGGCTCCTGGACTCAACTGCTCTAAATTTTGAATTTCTCCAGAAAGTTTTGTGGACCGATGAAGCATGTTTCACTAGAAAAGGTGTAGTGAATTATCATAATTTACATATCTGGGCACATGAAAATCCCCATACGATCAGGCCATCCACATTTCAGAATGAGTTTAGTTGTAATGTATGGGGACTAATAGGCCGCAACATCTGCGGACCACATTTTTTACCACATCGATTAAATTCTATGTTATTTCGAAACTTTTTGAACGAAGATCTGCATGAACTATTGGAAGACATCCCTTTAATCAACAGAATCGAAAGTTGGATACAGATGGACGGTGCTCCTGCCCATTCTAGTCGAGCGATTTCAGAATGGTTAGATACCAATTATACCAATCGGTGGATTGGTAGATATCGAAGGGAGCAAGATCAAAACTTGGTACCTCTGTTAGGCCCGGTAGTTTGGCCAGCTCGTTCCCCCGACCTCAATCCATTGGACTATTGGTTTTGGGGGCACCTTAAAGGTAAAGTTTATGAAACTCCTGTTGACACATTGAATAAATTACAGCAACGAATTGTGCAATCTTGTGATGAACTGAAGAGACAACCAAACCTAATAGGGGCTGCCATTAACTCAATGGTAAAAAGAAGTCGAAAGTGTATTGAAGTAGATGGCAGACATTTTGAAAACTTAATTTAAGGTTTAGTTTGTTTACATATTAATGTTAATTTAATACTTACATAAATTGATACATATGTACATAATAATAATTTTTGACGTAAAAATATTCAAAACTTATCTTTACTCTTTAATAAATGCGGTGAATTGTTTTCCTTTTCTTTTAAAATTTCCAGTAAAGTGATGGTACCACTACGTTCTAATTATTTATTTAGGACGTAAATTAACATTATTTTAATTTTTTTACTTAGAAATGGTGAGTCGGACGAAAAAATCTCAAGAGAAACTATTTCTCCAGAACTAAACGAGGAATCCAAAAATAATTTTTATTTTCAGAAAAGTCAGTAGCGTACCACTTTTTTTTTAATATCTCCTAACATGGAGGTAGGCACGCCATTGGAAAAGCTAAGAAATATTTTTTCAGTAAAACATATGCGTCATTTACAGTCGTTAATACCTCCAAAATTTCGTTAAAGAATCTCTAGTCGTTTTAAAGAAATTTAATTTTTTCAATTTTGTAATTAAATTTGAACCCCGTGTATCTACTAAAGGAAACCTTTTTGGACGTTCGTTTATATAGCAAACTGATATTATTTTTGGACGTTCAATACACTATTAAAGTTATGCGGGTTAAAACTGAAACACCCTGTATATACAGTATCGGACAAAATTAGAGCAAATTTTAAAATTCTAATCTATTTTTAGATTATTTTCGCCAAAATAAATTCTTTTATTATTATTGTTAAATCTAAAGTGGTTTACCCTTTTTTACATGGAATGCAAATGTTTAAAAGAATTTTTAATACAAAAAAATAACAATAAATGGAATGCACTAAATTTGTTTGCGACAAAATAAGAGCAACTCGTTTTAGATTTAGTTCATTTTTCATTATTGTTCGATTTATCTTCGGAGTAATAGTTGCAAATATGCCTCGAGGTGTTCATTATTCCGTTGACCTTAAACAAAAAATTATTAGAGCCTATCAAAGTGGTAAATCACAAAAAGTAATATCTGAAGTGTTTGGCATCAGAAAAGATGTGGTTTCAAAAACCATCAAACGATATAACCAGCGAGGAACGATAACAAACTTGAAACGTAGTGGTTGGAAAAGAAAAACTTCAAAAAAATAATCCTAAAATGTCCGCTCGCCAGCTAATATCAGAAGTAAGGGGTGGAAAACCTGCCATTTCGGACAGTACAACGTCGGTTAGTGGAAGGGGGTTTAAAAGGAAGAAGACCAGCTAAAAAACCCAAACTTTCAAAAAAAAATGGAAATGATAGGATGTTATTTGCAACATATCATAAAGATTGGACACCGCAACAATGGAAAAGAGTTCTGTTTTCAGATGAATCAAAGTTTTGCTTATATGAAAGTGATGGAGCTCAATGGGTACGTCGTCCAGATGGACAGAGGCTCAACCCAAAATACGTAAACATTACAATTAAACATGGAGGGGGGAACGTTATGGTTTGGGGTTGCTTCTCCGCTATTGGGACTGGTCCAATTTATAAAATTACGGGCAAAATGGATAGATTCGTATACCAAAACATTTTGGAAAATATTATGTTGCCTTATGCCGAATGGGAACTACCATTAAAATTTATTTTCCAGCACGACAACGATCCGAAACACACGGCGAAAATCATTAAGGCTTGGTTAGCGCAAAATAAAATAGAAACAATGAAGTGGGCAGCCCAGTCACCAGACCTTAATCCTATTGAGAACCTGTGGGAGATTGTAGACAACAAAATTCGAGAAAAAAATATATCAAATCAAGATTTATTATTTCAAGAAATTGAAAAAGCTTGCAAGTCTATTGATCCACATATAATAACCAATCTTATTTCTTCTATGCTCAGAAGATGTGAAGAAGTCATTCAGAATAAAGGGTACTGGACTAAATATTAATTTAAAGCCGTTTTGTGTTAATTTAAAAGCGTCTTATTGCAAATAATTATTCAGTTGCTTTAATTTTGTCGTGGTTTAATTTAAAGAATGTATGTTTATTTTGATTTTTTCCTTAAGGATTGTTATTAACTTTTGATTTATATGTATCAGTTCTAAAATACCTTTCACATTACATTTATAATTAAAAATCTGATTTTCAGAAAACATATTAGGTGTACAACTTTGCTTCCGCCGTTTTTGAATAGATGTATGTAGCGGTAAGTAATGATCGAAATAAATAACCCCATGTGGGCATGCAGGAGCCTTGGGCACCTGTTAACATAACCTCATAAAAATATTAGTCTATTTGTGTCTTCATCATAAAGTTATTCGCAATTGAAAATGTCAGTGTACGAGCCAAATTCTCGTCATTTGCGGGAGGTTTTACTTTTCTGCTTCAATATGAAGAAATCTGCTGCTGAGGCTCATCGAATGCTCTCAGATACTTATGGGGAAGCCACTATTAGTGAAAGGACATGTCGTGAGTGGTTTCAGCGCTTCAAGAACGGTGATTTTCACGTCGAAGACCAACATAGCGGTGGAAGAAAGAAGGTTTTCCAAGATGCGAACTTGGAAGCATTACTTGACGAAGACTCGTGTCAAAGTCAACAAGAATTGGCACAATCATTGGGAGTGACTCAACAAACAATCTCAAAACGCCTCAAAGACATGGGAATGATTCAGAAGCAAGGATATTGGGTGCCGTACGAGTTGAAACCAAGAGATATTGACAGGCGTCTGTTCGCTTGTGAACAGTTGCTTGCAAGGCAAAGACGGAAGGGATTTCTGCATCGTATTGTGACTGGGGACGAGAAATGGGTTCATTACGATAATCCCAAACGCAAAAAGACTTGGGGATATCCCGGCCATGCTTCCACGTCGACGGCCAAACCGTCTATTCATGGTTCCAAAATCATGCTCTGTATTTGGTGGGATCAACTCGGCGTAATATATTATGAGCTGTTACAACCAACTGAAACAATCACAGGTGCTCTTTATCGAACCCAATTAATGCGTTTGAGCCGAGCATTGAAAAAGAAACGGCTGCAATACAACGAGAGACATGATAAAGTGATTTTGCAGCACGATAATGCTCGACCCCATGTTGCGCAAGTGGTCAAGAAATACTTGGAAACATTGAAATGGGAAGTCCTACCCCACCCGCCATATTCTCCTGACCTAGCTCCTTCTGATTATCACTTGTTTCGATCCATGGCACATGGGCTAGCTGACCAACACTTCCGGTCTTATGAAGAAGTAAGAAATTGGATAGAATCGTGGATCGCTTCAAAAGATGTCCAATTTTTTCAACACGGGATTCGTATGCTGCCCGAAAGATGGGAGAAAGTAGTGGCCAGCGATGGACAATACTTTGGATCCTAAAGGTATAATTAGTTTTTTACAATAAAATCGCGAAATTCGGAAAAAAAACGGCGGAAGCAAAGTTGTACACCTATTATTTTTAATTAAGACCAATTTTACAGAGTTGCTCTAATTTTGTCCGATACTGTATATACGGGTGATTCTTAAGTAATGGGACACAGAGCAACGATGGATTTATGACATAAAAATAATGCAATATTGCTAAATTTATGTTATTCCAAAAGTTGATAATAACTGAGATACGGGGTGCCAAAGTTGAAAAATGAAATCAAATTTTCTTTAATATCTCTGGAACAGTTCGGGCTAATTTCACGAAATTTCTTATATAGGGGTTTTTGGAGATGGTCAATTCAAATTTATCGACGATTTCGGTGTAACTTCTAGATTGTGCCACAATCGACAATTAGGAGTCATTTAAACCATTTAAACTTTTTTGTGCCACGGTGTATGTCATTTGGAGTCATTGAAATTTGTTTCCCTACCTTTTCTAGTTAAAAAAGTTATACCTTATTGGTGTCGCTAGGAGCAACGGTTTTCGAGAAATTCAATTAAATAACTTAAATTCCCATTTTTTCTACTTGTTGACATGTAACAACATAATTTTTTTGTATTGTTAAAAAAGCACAAAGATAATATGAAAACAATTTAATACCGTAGTTGGTCTTCTATTGACATATTTATTTAAGTTCCAAACGAATATTTTAACAATAAAAAAAAAATTACGACGTTACTTTATCTTAGTAGTCTATGATATAACAAATGAATGATATAACATATGAAAACAAAGATATGTCAAACAAAAATTCAGTTTCACTGCATTGTGTTTGTAAAGTATACAAATAAATTTACAATTTAATTAAAATGCCGAGACATAATAATTATTCTAATGTTGAAATGAGAGATATGGTGTGTGTATACGCCCAAGAAAATTATAACGGGCGTCAAGCTTGTCAACGTTATTTCGAAATGTACCCAAATCGACAACAACCAAATTTTAAAACGATTAAAAGAATTTACGATCGATTGGGTGAGACCGGCTAATTTCAACATAAAAAAAAAACTCTTGGACGCCCGAAAATTATTACATCAGAGCAAGAAGAAGAAATTCTAGAAGGCGTTGTTGATACCCCAGAAATAAGCACAAGGCGTATGGCAGCACGTGCAGGAGTAAGTCAAAAATCAGTAGTGCGAATTTTTCATGAAGAGAAACTGTACCCGTACCATTTTACGCCGGTATAAAACTTATGTGAAGTCGATCTTCAAATGAGATTGCAATTTTGTAACTTCTTTCGTATGTGCCAGAATGAAGATCCACTGTTTTTAAATAAGGTCCTCTTTACGGATGAGGCAACTTTTACCCGTCGAGGTATAATTAACCACCGTAACAAACATGCATGGGACACAGAAAACCCTCACCTAACTACTGAACGCCACTTTCAGCACGAATTTAAAATAAATGTTTGGTGCGGGATTATTGACAACTATTTCGTAGGACCCTATGTATTACTACCCAAATTGAATGGTCCTCTGTACTTAGAGTTCCTCCAAAATGAACTAGGGAACCTTCTTGATGATGTGCCTCTGAATTTAAGGCAAGTAATGTTTTTTATGCAAGATGGTGCACCCGCACATTTTTCCCGTCCAGTAAAGGATTTCTTAAGTACACGTTTTGCCAATCGTTGTATAGGACGTGGATTTGAAATACCCTGGCCCCCACGGAGCCCCGACTTCAATCCTATGGACTTTTGTGTATGGGGTTACATGAAACCTTCGGTTTACCAAAATACAATAAATACACCTGAAGAATTATTAAACAAAATTCAAAATGCAGCCACATTATTTCGGAATGAACAATTGCTATTTAAAATAAAGAGGTCGTTCTGTAAAAGAATTATAAAATGTATCCAAGTAAATGGTGGACACGTCGAACATTTATTGTCACAGGAAGATATGTTTAATTTTTAATTTTTTGTTATTGTTAAAATATTCGTTTGGAACTTAAATAAATATGTCAATAGAAGACCAACTACGGTATTAAATTGTTTTCATATTATCTTTGTGCTTTTTTAACAATACAAAAAAATTATGTTGTTACATGTCAACAAGTAGAAAAAATGGGAATTTAAGTTATTTAATTGAATTTCTCGAAAACCGTTGCTCCTAGCGACACCAATAAGGTATAACTTTTTTAACTAGAAAAGGTAGGGAAACAAATTTCAATGACTCCAAATGACATACACCGTGGCACAAAAAAGTTTAAATGGTTTAAATGACTCCTAATTGTCGATTGTGGCACAATCTAGAAGTTACACCGAAATCGTCGATAAATTTGAATTGACCATCTCCAAAAACCCCTATATAAGAAATTTCGTGAAATTAGCCCGAACTGTTCCAGAGATATTAAAGAAAATTTGATTTCATTTTTCAACTTTGGCACCCTGTATCTCAGTTATTATCAACTTTTGGAATAACATAAATTTAGCAATATTGCATTATTTTTATGTCATAAATCCATCGTTGCTCTGTGTCCCATTACTTAAGACTCACCCTGTATACACGGTGGCGCACTTCACCTCCCGTCTCCTATAGCTCGGTTATCATTGACAGTAGGATTTCGATATTTTGTATACTTTACCTGTGTCTTAGGACGTACTCCAGGAAAATATTTCTAATTATACAGGGTATCCCAAAAAAGTGTGACGATACCGAACTTTTTTTTTTTAATGGAACACCCTATTTTTTTTCACATTTAAATGTTTTCTATGATTGTCTACATATTCCTAAAATTTTGTTGAGATCGGTTAAATAATACCAGCGAAAAAAATTAAAAACTGAAAAAAATTACATTTGCGCCTCTAGCTTAAAAAAATAATAAAAAATAGAGATAATGTCTATGTAAAGAAACTACTCAAGATGCTTATTAAGCATGGTTTAATAGTTTTATTAAAAAAGTTTCGATGATCGATATTGTACAGGATCTCCAAAATTTAGCGTCACATTTTTTAAACTTCAAAGTGTTTTATTTTTCTTATTTTAAATTGGGACCCCCGTATATTTTAATTTAGTTCGATGCAGAATTCAAAAACAAACATTTTTCGAATTACATGTCTGTCGCAATTCCGAACAATTTAAGAGTTGTTCGCGGAAAACCATTCCAATAGTAATTAAATTGATTAAAAAACTACGGTTGCTATGACAAACGAATTATTTATAGGACTTATTTTATAATTACAATTATCTTACAACCATTACACATCTAAAGTATGTGTTCGAAATGTCCTCCGTTCTGTTGAAGACACAAATTAAGACGACTATGGAAGGTCTTGTAACCTTCTGCAATTCATAAAAAAATCGAAGGGGGCTTTGAACAAATTCGAAAAAAAATTTCGAACACATACTTTGGATGTGTAATGGTTGTAAGATATTTGTAATTATAAAATAAGTCCTATAAATAATTCGTTTGTCATAGCAACTGTAGTTTTTTAATCAATTTAATTACTATTGGAATGGTTTTCCGCGAACAACTCTCGAAGGGTTAAGAATTGCGACATACATGTAATTCGAAAAATGTTTGTTTTTGAATTCTGCATCGAACTAAATTAAAATATACGGGGGTCCCAATTTAAAATAAGAAAAATAAAACATTTTGAAGTTTGAAAAATGTGACGCTAAATTTTGAAGACCTTGTACAATATCGATCATCGAAACTTTTTTAATAAAAATATTAAACCATGCTTAATAAGCATCTTGAGTAGTTTCTTTACATAGACATTATCTCTATTTTTTATTATTTTTTCAAGCTAGAGGCGCAAATGTAATTTTTTTCAGTTTTTAATTTTTTTCGCTGGTATTATTTAACCGATCTTAACAAAATTTTAGGAATATGTAGACAATCATAGGAAGCATTTAAATGTGAAAAAAATAGGGTGTTCCATTAAAAAAAAAAAAGTTCGGAATCGTCACACTTTTTTGAGACACCCTGTATAATTAGAAATATTTTCCTGGAGTACGACCTAAGACACAGGTAAAGTATACAAAATATCGAAATCCTACTGTCAATGATAACCGAGCTATAGGGGAGGTGAAGTGCGCCACCCTGTATATACAGGGTGTCCCGAAATTAAAGCACCATATTTAAACAACGTAAATTAGGTCAAAAAATAACACCAAAACTTTAAATAAAACAATGTCGGAAAATGCTTCCTTAATGAGGTATGCCTCTTTAAAGACGTAACTCTGATGATGGTAATTTTGAAATATTTCCAAAACGGTGCAAGATAACTTTATGAAATTTGGTACGATTTTATACCTTATAAGCCTCAATTGACTGATGTGGCTGAATGGAAATTATTTCGTCAGAGGCGTGCTGCACGGGTAGTGTCGGGGTTAAAAAATGCTAGATTTTTTTTATGTGCCCCATTTTTTAGTTGCTGATGCAAAATTATGAAACCATATACGCTTCCAGAAAAAAAAGACACTCTTGGTTCACGATGCTAGGACGCTTCGTTTTCGAATAAAATGAATTTAAACATTACAATACATGACAAATACAAATGATTTACTTTCTGTGAAAACTTAATAGTAGGCTACGAAATATTAAACAATGTTGACTGTCAATTTGATGTTTATATTTATTCTGTTGGGGAGTTTCTTTGTGTCATTATTAAGCTGTTAGTGAAAAATGGAGAAATTTTCAAGTAGGGAGCTTGCCGATATTCATTTTATTTATGGGTTCTGTAATGGTAATTCGCGAGCCGCCGTAGAAGAGTACAGAAGGAGGTACCCGAGAAGAAGAATACCTTTTCGATCTGTTTTTAATCGAGTACATAGAAATTTAGTCGAATGTGGTTCTTTTCAACGTTCTCGAGGCCAAGGAAGACCTACAGTAGATTACGATTTCGAGGATGTGCTTAATCGAATAGAAGAAAATCCTCAAATTTCTCTAAGAACGCTTGAAAACATTACAAACATACCAAAATCGATCGTAAATACAGTCGTTAAAATAACAACAGATAAACAGTTATTTCGAATATTAATTTTTAGATAGGAAGAATGACTCGGATGCAGGGATTGCATCCCTTTCACTATAAAAGGGTTCAAGACTTACGAGAGGAAGATTTTACAGTTAGGATGAATTTTTGCCAGTGGGTTTTGAATCACCAAAATGTTTTACATAATATCTTGTGGTCTGATGAGGCTAGTTTTACGAGAGACAAAGCATTTAACATCCATAACACACATTATTGGGAGTATGAAAATCCAAAAGTCGTAAGGAGAACACATTTTCAGCATAGGTTTTCTGTCAACATTTGGGCAGGTATCATAGGAAATAGATTAATAGGACCAGTTGTATTTCCAAACCGGTTAACAGCACAACACTATTTACATTTTCTTCAAAATGAGCTGGCAGGCCTATTAGAAGATATACCATTGCATACCCGATTGCAAATGTATTATCAACAAGATGGGGCACCAGCTCACTTTGGAAATAACGTGAAAAATTGGCTTGATGAAAAGTTTCCAGGCAGGTGGATAGGAAGAGGTAGTCCAATAACCTGGCCCCCTCGATCACCTGACCTTAATCCCCTGGATTATTTTTTTTGGGGCTTTATGTGTAGCATAATCTATGCCACAGAAATAAACACGAGGGAAGAACTGTTGGATAGAATCAACTTAGCTGCTAATCAAATAAAAGAAAATACGTTTCAAATTTCCCGTGCCTCCCAGAGCATAAAAAAACGATCTAGACTGTGTATCCAACAAAACGGAAACTTATTTGAAAACTTACTTTGAAAGTGCGTCATTTAAATTTCTTGTTCGTTTTTTATTATTGTTTAATCGTTTTGATGTGTTTAATAAAATATCGCTTTAAGCATCATTTGTATTTGTCATGTATTGTAATGTTTAAATTCATTTTATTCGAAAACGAAGCGTCCTAGCATCGTGAACCAAGAGTGTCTTTTTTTTCTGGAAGCGTATATGGTTTCATAATTTTGCATCAGCAACTAAAAAATGGGGCACATAAAAAAAATCTAGCATTTTTTAACCCCGACACTACCCGTGCAGCACGCCTCTGACGAAATAATTTCCATTCAGCCACATCAGTCAATTGAGGCTTATAAGGTATAAAATCGTACCAAATTTCATAAAGTTATCTTGCACCGTTTTGGAAATATTTCAAAATTACCATCATCAGAGTTACGTCTTTAAAGAGGCATACCTCATTAAGGAAGCATTTTCCGACATTGTTTTATTTAAAGTTTTGGTGTTATTTTTTGACCTAATTTACGTTGTTTAAATATGGTGCTTTAATTTCGGGACACCCTGTATATACAGGGTGTTTCTAAATTATGGTGCCAAATTGATATGGAAGGTAGATTACATCATTTTATTCCAGATATTCTATATAAATATGTGTCCAAAAATGCTTAATAAAAAAGATACAGGGCGTTTTATGATAGTTTGGAAAAACATATTTCTATTATTTTTTTCCAAAGGGCTTTTGTGATTTTATTGAAAGTTGGTACACAAGATGTGACCGATGGGTGCAACAACTATTGATGAGTACATTATTTTTAGTTACTATGGTAACCATGGGTGGCCTTGAAATTTTTTCGATATTTTTTTTTGTGCGTGGACAAAATGCGTATTTGGTTAGTTTTTCTTAGAGTTTGTTTAAAAATACACAAAAAAGGTACTCTGATTTAAAACCGATAACGTACTCTGTTTTCGAGAAAAATGATTAAGTATAAGACACTGCAAACTGCTCATCTACCATTGCATTTAGGTTTCGGATATCTAGCTTGCCATGCTTTTTTATTATTTTCTGTTGTCAAAGTCAGTCTTTTAGATCCCTGTCATGTTGCTCGTTTCTAAAAATGTTGTAATTTTTTTTAATAGCAATGGCTGAACGATACACTTTCCAAGAACTTTCCGATATGCATTTAATTTTTGGTAAGTGTGATAGTAATTCAAGGGCAGCAAGAAGATGTTATCAAGAGATATATCCTAATAGGAGAATTCCTTCAAGAAAACTGTTTGTTTCAATTGACCTTCGCCTTAGAGAGACAGGAAGTTTGAGAAACATTAACAAAAATGCTGGCAGACCGCGTACAACAAGAACTGTTGAAAATGAAGAGCAGATATTAAGGCATTTTGAACAAGATAATACGTTAAGTACTAGAAGAATAGGTGCTATGCAAAATATACCGCATTCCGTAGTGTGGAGAGTAGCTAAAGAGCAACTCTTATATCCGTACCACCTATTACAAGTACAAGAACTGCTGCCAATGGATTTTGAAAAAAGGACAACCTTTTGTAATTGGGTTCTCCATAAAATAGATCGTGAATCAGATTTTGCGAAAAATATACTATTTACAGATGAGGCTTCATTTACAAAAGATGGAGTTTTCAATTCAAGAAATAACCATAAGTGGAATGAAGAAAATCCCAGAGAAACAGTAGTTACTCAGTCCCAAAATAAATTTAAAATAAATTTCTGGGTGGGCATTTTGGGAACTAAAATTTTGGGCCCTGTTGAATTACTTCAAAATTTAAATGGTGGTCATTATTTAAACTTCTTGACGTACCAACTTCCAGAAGTATTGGAACATATCGATTTGTAAACACGTCGAAAAATGTGGCTTATGCATGATGGTGCTCCTGCCCACTACTCCAGAAATGTCAGAAGACATTTAAATAATACTTTTCCTACTAAGTGGATTGATCGTGGACATGATGCTCCGCAAAAATGGCCACCAAGAAGCCCCGATCTAAATCCTTTAGATTTTTTTCTATGGGGTAATGTAAAGGAGAAAGTGTGTAGTGGGCCAATCCCGAATGAAAACTTTTTAAGGCAAAGAATTGAGGATGTATTTGCGGAGATAAAACAAAACGAAAGAAGTATAGAAAAAGTACAATTTAACTTCCTCAAAAGAGTCAGAGAGAGTAGTGGTGGAAGACATTTCGAACAATTTGTAAATTGACACTTGTTAAGTATGTTTTGTTGTTATTAGCTTCTTTATTTATAATTTTTTTAATTTAAACCACTGACTTTGTCAACAGAAAATAATAAATAAAATGAGCAGATTGCAGTGTCTCATACTTAATCATTTTTCTCGAAAACAAAGTACGTTATCGGTTTTAAACCAGAGTACCTTTTTTGTGTATTCTTAAACAAACTTTAAGAAAAACTGACCAAATATGCATTTTGTCCACGCACAAAAAAAAAATATCGAAAAAATTTCAAGGCCACCCATGGTTACCATAGCAACTAAAAATAATGTACTCATCAATAGTTGTTGCACCCATCGGTCACATCTTGTGTACCAACTTTCAATAAAATCACAAAAGCCCTTTGGAAAAAAATAATAGAAATATGTTTTTCCAAATTATCATAAAACGCCCTGTATCTTTTTTATTAAGCATTTTTGGACACATATTTATATAGAATATCTGGAATAAAATGATGTAATCTACTTTCCATATCAATGTGGCACCATAATTTAGAAACACCCTGTATATACAGGATGGTCCAATAAGAGCACCTCGGACAACTACGACTTTATTACTGGTTTTAATGAAAAATTGTTTTTACACTTATATGTGGGACCGTATAGGGTACATGTTAAAAATATTCTCATTTTATACAGAGTACGCAAAAAAAAGATACAATGAAAACTTACGTTTTTTTAAACCTAATACCCTATACCTTTTTACATATTTGAAATTAGAAGAAGAAAATAATATTAGTTTGTATAATAATCCATAGGTCTAAAACAAATACTTCTTGAGAAATGGAACAAAATGTAAAAATGCAAGGGTCATGAAATCATTTTTTTTCTAAGTTAAATGGATTACTTAATTACCGTTTTTGAGCGGCACGTTTTAACAACAAACTCTTCTTCAAATTAAAAATAATTCTTTTGTATTTTGATATACAGGATGAGCAAAAACATTGATTACATCTTGCCCACTTATGATTTTGTGTATCTTGCTTATTTTAAATGAAAGATATACATTTTTATGTATTCATTAGAATCACTATTTAATGCCCTTTCAAGTGATACTAAGATATCCTGTACCTATCTTTAACCCTTTCACGTGAAATGAGGTTTTATTTAATTTTAATTAACAACATGACATAAAAGAAAGTTCGGTCAGGGTATGCCTTGGATTGGTTTCCATGGCTACAAAAACATCAGATTAATAATTCTTGTTATAATAAGTATTTATTTGTTGTTAGTTCGTGACCTAAAAATTAAGTTAAGTCGCCTTTCATAATCAGTCTCATACAACTCCTGATGCAACTGCATATGGTAGGGATGAAATTTGAATCTTTTCAAAACTCTGCCTATACTACTTTTGCTTATGCGCAACTGCTTTTCAAGTTTACGCTGGCTTATGTGCGGGTTTTCGACCATAGACCACATGCAATTATGTTAAATTGATTTTCTTCTGATTGAATACGTTTGCTTCTTGCGAACTTCGTTTTCGCTACGTTTCCTGTTTCTCGAAAAGTTCTCAGTAATAGTTCGCATGATCTTTTATTTGGATGTCTTCTATTCGGAAACTTTTGAGAATAAATTCTTGACGCTAAGAAACAATTTTCTTCACATTCTCCAATTGTAAGAATCGGTAATTAAGTAATCCATTTAATTTAGAAAAATAAATGATTTCATGACCCTTGCATTTTTACATTTTGTTCAATTTCTCAAGAAGTATTTGTTTTAGACCTATGGATTATTATACAAACTAATATTATTTTCTTCTTCTAATTTCAAATATGTAAAAAGATATAGGGTATTAGGTTTAAAAAAACGTAAGTTTTCATTGTATCTTTTTTTCGCGTATTCTGTATAAATGAGAATATTTTTAAAATGTACCCTATACGGTCCCACATATAAGTGTAAAAACAATTTTTCATCAAAACCAGTAATAAAGTCGTAATTGTCCGAGGCGCTCTTATTGGACCACCCTGTATATACAGGGTGTCCCTAAAAGATGTGTACAACGCTCTACCACGTAGAGTACAGTTCAAAATAAGTCGATTTAACTACACTTGCCTTAGTGCCTTAGTTAATAATAACCGAGATACAGGGCGTCAAAGGTGGAAAATTAAATCACATTTTCTTTAATATATTTCTTCTTCATAGTCCCAAAAATGATTATTGTGAAAGTTTCTGATGGCATCTCGTGAAAAACTTGCCTCATCTGTGAATAGAATTTCACACGAAAAGTTGGGATTCTGCATAGTTTTTTGAAGAAACCATCGATAATAATCTAATCGTGCAGGAAAATCTCTTGGCAACAGTGGTTGTACCCTTTGAATGTGGTATGAATAAAGTAAATTTGCGTGCAAAACCCTCCAAACACTTTGGTGACTGATGTTAAACTGTAGAGATAATCTTCGCGTACTAATTGACGGATTGTTTTCCACTTCTTGCAGGATTGCTTGCTCTAGTTGTGGTGTCATTATTGTCCTCGGTCTACCAAGACGTTCAGCTTGAACATTTAAAGATCCGGTTTCGCACAATCTGGCATGGAGTCTTATGAAAGTTCTTTCTGATGGAATTGGTTTATTAGGAAATCGTTCCTGGTAAATTCGACGGGCTTCTGCAGCATTTCCATCTGCAAGCCCATAAATGAAATGTATTTCAGCTAATTCAACGTTATTCATAGTTATCTGCACATTAAACGATTTTCAACTGACCGTATCTTGTAAATTTTAATGGGAAAAATTATCGGAATTTCCTTATCACAGGATTTTTTTTTATTCCACAAAAAAAACTTGTTTTCATTTTAAATCTTAAAAATACCAATAAGAATTTCTTAGATGTCCTAAACCTTTTATTCATTTTCACAAAAATTAAGTGAGTTGCAAAAAGAAGTCAAAGGACAAGAAAGTTGTATTTTTAATAATTAAAAATTGCATTGTAACAATTATTGTTTAATTTGGTAAGGCAGAAAAGCTATTTTGACCCTCCGAAAATGTGCATGCATCATCAACTTTAAATGCATTTTTCTCATAAATCGTTGCTCGTAGCGACTTCAATAAAGTGTACCTTTTTTAAGCAGAAAAGATGAGAGAATCGATTTTTCTATTCCAAAATGGCACACAGGGTAGCACAAAAAAGTTGCAACGATTTCAGGGGGTCGAAATCGTTGCTGGTGGCGCCCTCTAGAAAATACAGCTAAATCGACTATAAATTTGAATTTTTTATCCCAATAAACCCCTGTATACGAAATTTCATGAAATTATTTCGAAGCAGTCGAAAACTATTAAAGAAAACGCAATTTATTTTTTCAACTTTAACACCCTGTATCTCGAAAGTGATGCACGTTAGGACATATGTTTATATCAACATTTTTGCTTAAAATATGACAAGGAATCACTCCTTAAAATTAAAGTCATCACTTATGTTACACCCTGTATATACAGGGTGGCCCATTGAAAACGAAACAGAGGCATTTGCGGGTACTTAGAAATGTATATTTGAAAAATGCTCGGACACGTAAACTTTATATTCGAGGGGGACACATTATAAACGTATACTCGCTCCTTTCACTTCAACACCCTAGCCGGGGTGAGTTAAACCCTTAAAATCTTAAATGGAAAGTATGGTCGAGTAGCACCTTGTTTGAAAGGTCTTTCGATTCTCGTTATAATGATACCCAAATTAACTAACTTTTATTCAGTAGTTTTCGAGAAATTTTGAAAAATGTGATTAAATTGCCAACAAGTGGATTGCTCTGTTAAAATCGTAAATTAGGAAAATAATCAGTAGTGACTATTAATTGTAAACTGACCAGATTAAGTTTAGTTGTACTATTTCACCAATTGTTATTGCTTTCGAATAAAAAATCTACTACATCTTATCAGGTAGGTAGAGGAGGCAGAGGAAGTAGAAAAAGGCGAATGGAATTTAAACTTTGAATACATTTAAAAAAAATAGAGATAAAATATCACCGCAGCTATTGCAGTGAAGTATTCAAATGTTAGATACCGAATAAACTTCAGCATCGAGTTTAAGTGAATTAAATTTGAAAATAGGAAAAATTTTACAATGGTGTATTCTGTAGAGGAAAGAGTTGAAATAATTTCTCTTTATTTCAAAAACGACGAGAGTGCCAATCGCACTGCGGGTTTGTTCAATGAACAATATCCAAACAGACATGTTGGTAGAAAGTACATTTTAGAGCTAGTTGCAAAATTTCGACTAACCGGATCAGTACTCAACAAAAAACGGGATTCTGAACGTGAATTTACAATTAGAAATGAAGCTGCCGAAATTGAAATCTTAGGACAAATAGCTGCAGACCCAACTTTGAGCACGAGGAAATTAGCTACAGTTAGTAACATCGCTAGAACAACTATTCAACGAATTTTGAAACATCATAAATATCATCCATACAAGATTCATCTAGTGCATCAATTGAATGAAGATGATTTTGATCGGCGGATGGAGTTTTGCGAACGTATGACTGCAAGGATAGCTGCTAACGGAAATTTTTTATTCAATATCTGTTTTTCGGATGAATGTACTTTTTTTCTAAACTCTACTGTCAATCGTCATAATTGTCGCTATTGGGCAGATAATAATTCCAGAATTTTTCACGCTGTCCACACTCAAACTCCCCAAAAATTAAATGTTTGGGCAGGTATTTTTGGGGACCGTTTAGTTGGACCAATCTTTCTTGATGGCAATCTGACAGGGGAGACGTATGTGGAATTATTGGGGAATACTGTTTATCCCTTACTCATTGACATTGTTGAACATGATGACCGCTATCAAGACAACCAATTAGTGTTCCAACAAGACGGAGCTCCTCCACATTATGCACGACGTGTTAGGGAGTTTTTGAACAGAGAGTTTCCAGAACAATGGATTGGGCGAAGAGGTCCTATAGAGTGGCCGGCTAGGTCTCCAGACTTGACTCCGTTAGACTTCTTCTTATGGGGCCATTTGAAAAGCAAGATCTACGCAACAGAACCGGAGTCTCTGGAAGAATTGCGACGACGAATTGTTAATGAATGCCGTCTGATAACTCCACAGATGCTTCAAAATGTTAGGACCCGTTTTGAACAGAACTTGTATTACTGTATGGAAGCTAATGGTGAACAGTTTGAGTATCTTATCAATTAAAAGAACTTTTGTTAATGTTTTACTATTAATTTTCCTAATTTACGATTTTAACAGAGCATTCCACTTGTTGGCAATTTAATCACATTTTTCCAAATTTCTCGAAAACTACTGAATAAAAGTTAGTTAATTTGGGTATCATTATAACGAAAATCGAAAGACCTTTCAAACAAGGTGCTACTCGACCATACTTTCCATTTAAGATTTTAAGGGTTTAACTCACCCCGACTAGGGTGTTGAAGTGAAAGGAGCGAGTATACGTTTATAATGTGTCCCCCTCGAATATAAAGTTTACGTGTCCGAGCATTTTTCAAATATACATTTCTAAGTACCCGCAAATGCCTCTGTTTCGTTTTCAATAGGCCACCCTGTATATTTGGAATCAGGGAGATGAACAGATTCCGAAAAGGTATAAATATACAGGGTGTTCCATTAAAAAAAACACAACTTGCCATTTTTTGCCAGCTTTAGGATGCTCGTTCGTTCCATCCGATGGCGGATTCTGATAATTCACGATAAAATAATTAAATTAAGAAATTTTGTTGCTTAACACAGAAAATAACCATTTTATTAGTAATGCATTATTAAAATGGAAAAATAACATAACCAAATGTTCGGAAGTGCAAGAAGGATATATGTATAGAAATATAAAAAATAACTTAAGAACTGTTAAAATATAAAATGTTCCCAGTAACTTGTTTTTATTTTTTAAATAATATTTTTCCATGGCAACTTTGATTTGAGAATGAAAGTTTTAAACGTGTCCCTAGGGCACATAGCTGGAACAAATATATGACATTAATAAATATATACACTGCGTGACATAGAAAAGAGAACACCCCGTAAAAATGATTTGATTTAAATAATTTTTGGTATGCATGTTGTTTACGCCAAAACAAATACTTCATTAAAAAGTTGAACAAATTTAATTGTTAAAAACTAAAAAAAATTTAATAATTTGTCGGTCCTCCGCGGTGTCTTATACATTCCTGTACACGTCTAGGCATGGATCTAATGAGGTGATTGATGTCCTCTTGGGGGATCTCATTCCAGGCTGACTGGACAGCATGACACAGCATCGCTAGGGTTTGCGGGGGATGGGGTAAATTATGCAACCTTCTACCTATAATATCCCATACATGTTCGATCGGTGAGAGGTCTGGAGAGCGAGGTGGCCAAGGTAGCAAATTGACTGTATTTTGTTGGAAGAAGTCCATAGTCACTCTAGCCACATGTGGTCGTACATTGTCTTATTGGAAAACTGGATCAACAAGAGTTTCCAGATAAGGCACAAGATGAGGTTCCAGGACTTCTTGGATGTATCGCTGGGCTGTCATACTGCCTCTGACGAAAACTAAAGGTGACCTGCTACCATATGCAATGGCACCCCAAACCATTACCCCAACAGTCTGATGGACATGCCTCTGTATTGCAAACTGAGGATCCCATCTTTCACCCCGTCTCCTTCGTATTCTTGCCCGACCATCATGCATACCGAAACAGAATCTGGATTCGTCACTAAACACGATATTATCCCATTCCAGAGTCCAATGTATCCGTTCTTGGCACCACTGTAGTCGATTTTGACGATGATTTAAGGTGAGGGGTAACACGAGATAGGGACGGTAGGAAATCAATCCAAAACTTCTTATGCGGCGATAAATGGTTCGTATCCCAATGGGCCTTCCATACTCAGCGAACCACTGATCCGCCATCGTCCTCGACAAGACGAACCTATCTCTTAGGGCCATAATTCGGAGTCGGCGATCTTGGCGTTCTGTAGTTCTTCGAGGTCGTCCAGTACCTGTTCTTCTGCCTGTTTGCCCTTCTTCGAACCATCCCTGACAGCATCTCACTATAGTGTTTACACTACGGTTCAATCTAGTGGCGATTTCCCTAAATGACAGACCAGCCTCTCGTAGACCCACTATTCGACCCCTCTCAAACTCGCTCAATTGATGAAAATTTCGCTCTATTTTGGTTCTAGGCATATCTCTACGCAGTTTCTAAGCACACTACACTCCAATAAATGTTATTTTCCAGTTGTATTGTTGATATTTTATTGCAATTTTTATATTTAAAAAAAACCTAAAATTCCGAATAACTCGTAAATACGTAGATAAATATGAGTGAAATTTTGATCGTTTCTGCTATACATATAAACAAACATGCATACCAAAAATTATTTAAATTAAACCATTTTTACGGGGTGTTCTCTATTCTATGTCACGCAGTATATACAGGGTGTCCCAGATAAGGATGAACAGCATGGGGATCTCGGAAACGGTAATAGATACAAAATGGTTTAAATTGGGAAAAAGTTAGGCAATTTAAAGCAAATTAATAATCTGTTTTTATATCGACGAAATTCCGAATGGTTACGAAGATATCCGGAAAAAAACGAATTTGGCGGTTTTCGTTTTTTGCAAATAACTCTTATACGGTTATAGTTAGAGGAATAAAAGTTTTACATTATTAAAGCACTTTTTTGAGAACTGTTTAGCAGTGTTGCCAGTTTTCTTGTTACATCCTTACTTTCAGAGAAAAATGAGTAAACTTTTGATTTTCATATGGGCGTGATATCAATTATTTATATTTTCAAAATCATCATAAAATTCCGTTTTCAGCCATGCATTACATTTAATATTTTTCTCAGAAACTCTATGAGTTATAGCCATTAAAGCATTTTTTGATAAGTAGGCCATGATTTTGACTTATAGTAATGGTGCACATTAAATAAATGAATGCTGTGGAAACGTCAACATTATTTAAAAGTTGTAAAACCTTAAATTTGTTTGACGTGTGCATAATAATGTCTCAAAATTGCTTTTCTAATGAAGAGAAATTTGACATGTTGTCGTGTTACATATTTTGTCACAGAAATTGTGTAGATGCTGAAGATATGTATTTTAATCAGTTCCCGGAAAGAAAGCAACCCGGAAAATCCATATTTAGAAGACTGATGTCTAATTTGAAAGAATATGGTTCGTTTAAACAACCTGTAAATGCTCGCAAAAAGAAGTTGACCGAAAATATACAAAATGCTGTTTTACAATCTGTTATAGAAACTCCCGAAACATCATGTAGGTATATTGAAATGCGTACTGGTGTTGCTAAGTCAACGGCCCATCGTGTTTTAAGAAAGAACAATTTTCGTCCTTATAAATTTAAAGTTTGCCATGCTCTTGTACAAGGTGATGAAGTGAGGCGTAGAAGTTTTTGCGAGTGGTATACAAGAAAATGTGAAGATGATATAAATTTTCCTTCTAAAATAATTTGGACAGATGAAAGCATGATAACCAACAATGGAATTTTTAACCGACACAATACTTATTATTGGTCACAACAGAATCCACGATTAAAAAAATCATCAAGACACCAACATCGCTTTGGGTTTAATATGTGGTGTGGAATATTTGGAAATAGAATTATCGGACCAGTTTTCTATTACAACTCTCTCACTTCAGACCGGTATCTCAACATATTGCAACATGATTTTGAAAATGCATTTGATAATTTACGATTAGGGGAAATTCGTGACTGTTGGTTCCAGCAAGATGGGGCTCCAGCACATAATGCGAGGGTCGTAAGGGAATATCTCACTAAGCAGTTTCCAAGAAGATCTATTGGAACTCACAATGACATTTTGTGGCCAGCGCGATCTCCGGACATAACACCATTGGATTTTTTCCTCTGGGGTTACATAAAAAACAAAATATACACTCAAAATTTTGAAAACGAAGAAGAATTACAAATATGTGTAAGAGAAGCATTCAATACAATTACCCCAGAAATGTTAAACAGAGTTTTAGATTCGACTGTGAAAAGAGCATACCTATGCCTGGAAAATAATGGTGGTTTATTTGAACATTTGTTATAATTTGAGATTTTGATTCGATCCAAGTTTAGCCGCATTGTTGTTATTAAATACATAATTTGAAACAATTATTTTTTTAATTTTAGGGTGATACCAGTAATATATTTATACTTTTAAATAATGTTGACGTTTCCACAGCATTCATTTATTTAATGTGCACCATTACTATAAGTCAAAATCATGGCCTACTTATCAAAAAATGCTTTAATGGCTATAACTCATAGAGTTTCTGAGAAAAATATTAAATGTAATGCATGGCTGAAAAGGGAATTTTATGACGATTTTGAAAATATAAATAATTGATATCACGCCCATATGAAAATCAAAAGTTTACTCATTTTTCTCCGAAAGTAAGGATGTAACAAGAAAACTGGCAACACTGCTAAACAGTTCTCAAAAAAGTGCTTTAATAATGTAAAACTTTTATTCCTCTAACTATAACCGTATAAGAGTTATTTGCAAAAAACGAAAACCGCCAAATTCGTTTTTTTTCGGATATCTTCGTAACCATTCGGAATTTCGTCGATATAAAAACAGATTATTAATTTGCTTTAAATTGCCCAACTTTTTCCCAATTTAAACCATTTTGTATCTATTACCGTTTCCAAGATCCCCATGCTGTTCATCCTTATCTGGGACACCCTGTATATACAGGGTGTTCCGTGAAGAATGCGCCAAAAAGGAATCTTATAATCTAGACATTAAAATAATAAGATTTAACCCAACTTGCCTCATGAAAATGTTATTCGTTTAGGATATACAGGGCGTTAAAGTTAATTTTTGTATTTGAATTTATTTAAGTAAATCGAATAGTTTTGAAGATATCTTGTTCAAATTTTGAATCTATGTTTTTTTAAAGACCGGTAAAATGAATATTTCATGAAATTTGGGTTTCGAAAAAGAGGGCGCTAGTTGCAGCCTATAGGGCGCACATTTATGTCCATATTTTTTTACAAATGCAATAATTGTGATTTTAAGAGGTATTTTTGATAGATCTATCATTTCTAAAGATAAAAGGTATACCTCATTTATTTCGCTAATCCAAGCCATTTTCGAAATATGGCGAATTTAAATTTCCATAACGTGTCTAAGTAAGAGCATAACATTTTATTAATACACTCGTAAGTAGGGTTTGCAGGATTGTTGAAAACAATTGAAAAAATGTCATGTTGTCAATCGACTGAAAATCAACTGCAAATAGTAAGTGGTTTATTTTGATTTGTATTAATATTCAAGTACTATTTATTTAAAAATGCCTAGGCATAATGATTTTTCTAATTATGAAATGAGAGACATGATTTGTGTTTACGCTGAAGAAAATTATAATAGCCGTGCCGCCGCAAGACGCTATCGAGAAAAATACCCAAATAGGAAACAACCGGATCGTAATATTTTTCAACGACTATTTACCAGGTTAGGAGAAACTGGATCATTTCGCCCTAAATGTGAACATGGACCCGTTAAGACAATTTCTGTTGACCTAGAAGAGGAAGTGTTAGTTCGCGTTGCAGAAAACCCCCAAAAAAGCGTTAGGCAGTTGGTAAGAGCTACTGGAGTAAAACAAACAACAGTTTTTCGAATTTTAAAACAAGAAAAGTTACATCCGTATCACTTTACTCCAGTACAAAATTTACTGGAACACGATCTATTACCAAGACTTCAATTTTGTCAAACAATTATTGATCGCCAAAATCAAGATCCAACTTTTATTAATTCAGTTTTATTCACCGATGAAGCAACTTTTACAAGGCGTGGTGTTTTCAACTGGAGAAACAGCCATTATTGGGACTTTGAGAATCCAAAAGTAGTAAAAGAGCATCACTTTCAATATGAATTTTCTATTAATATGTGGTGTGGAATTTTGGACGATTTCATAATTGGACCTGTTCAATTACCTGCAAGGCTTAATGCAGAACAATATTTAGAGTTTTTAAGAACTGAATTAGGAAATTTACTTGAAGACGTACCGCTGAAGTTAAGACAAAATATCATCTTTATGCATGATGGCGCTCCTCCACATTACCCCATTGTAGTTCGTAATTTTTTGAATAGACAATTTCCTAATGGATGGTTTGGACGAGGAAGTGATGTACCTTGGCCAGCTCGTAGTCCCGACCTCAACCCAATGGATTTCTCGTTATGGGGATACATGAAATCCTTAGTTTATGATACAGAGATAAATACGCGTGACCAATTATTTCAACGCATCCAGGATGCCGCCACAGCGATTAAAAATAGTGACGGTTATTTATTTAGAATAAGACAACACTTAATAAAAGGAGTACGAAAATGCATTCAAGTAAATGGTGGACATTTTTCACACTTGCTAAAATAAAATATACTGTTTCAATAAATTAATAATTGTTATTAATAAATTGTTTTTACTTAATATCGAGCACTTACTTAGACACGTTATGGAAATTTAAATTCGCCATATTTCGAAAATGGCTTGGATTAGCGAAATAAATGAGGTATACCTTTTATCTTTAGAAATGATAGATCTATCAAAAATACCTCTTAAAATCACAATTATTGCATTTGTAAAAAAATATGGACATAAATGTGCGCCCTATAGGCTGCAACTAGCGCCCTCTTTTTCGAAACCCAAATTTCATGAAATATTCATTTTACCGGTCTTAAAAAAAACATAGATTCAAAATTTGAACAAGATATCTTCAAAACTATTCGATTTACTTAAAGAAATTCAAATACAAAAATTAACTTTAACGCCCTGTATATCCTAAACGAATAACATTTTCATGAGGCAAGTTGGGTTAAATCTTATTATTTTAATGTCTAGATTATAAGATTCCTTTTTGGCGCATTCTTCACGGAACACCCTATATATTTGGAATCAAGGAGGCGAACAGATTCCAAAAAGGTATAAATATACAGGGCGTTCCATTTAAAAAAACACAACTTGCCATTTTTTTACAGCTTTAGGATGCTCTTTCGTTTCATCCGATGGCGGATTCTGATAATTCACAATAAAAATTAAAACATTTGTGTTAACTACTTTTTTCTATTTCCAAAAATAACGATTTTAGTGTCGAGGAAAAATAAGAGGAATAACCCTGTACTGGGTGGTCCAAATTGGAGGCGTATCATTGGGATCTCAGAAACTATAAGAGATACGACGTCGCTTAAATTAGGGCAAAGTTGCGCAATTTAGCGCCCAACAAAATGCTACTTCATATGTGGAAAAATTCCGAATACCTTCGGAGATATCCAGAAAAAATCGAAATTTTGCTATATCAATTTTATTTTTTCCTGACTTTATTTGAAAAAATATTCCAAAACAGATGTTACTTCATTATTGTCACTTTTACTTTCCTACAAGATGGTGTTGTGAAATTTGAAATCCGACGTTTCATCTTTGAGCAACCATTATCAACTTAATTTTTTTAAATACGGACCTGGATTTTTTATCTTGCCTCTTATTCCCTTTTGCCCTTCTTAGAACAATGACATATAACAATCACCAAGAAAATTAGTAGATATGATAAAAATACCCTCTTAAAAGGTGCATATATCTAGCACTCTTCCACATATTCATTTTAAATAATTCAATTAGATTCAACTCGATCATTTTTAATATCAGTTTTAAAGTTTTAAACAATTTCCTAAATTTTTGTAGCAAAACTTTTTTACAAAATTCATTATTTACTAACTAAATCCTATTTTACTCGCCTAAATAATACTTATATATAATAATAATGATACATACTAAATAAGATTAAATAAAATGTTCAAAAATTTGACCGTCGTATTCAATGCACTTGCGAATTCGCATTTGCATCTGTTTAATAGCTCCATCTATAGTTCTTCCTCGAATAGCTCTCACTTCTCTGATTAAATTCTGCTCTAAAATTTCCACATTGCGCGGAATATTTTTATATAATTTATTTTTTAAAAAGCCCCAAAGGAAAAAATCTAGAGGATTAAGATCAGGACTTCTAGCTGGCCATCGAATATATCCTTTATTGCCAATCCGTTTATTTGGAAACAACATATTCAGCAAAACTGTTACTTGTCTCCCATTGTGTAGTGGTGCCCCATCTTATTGCCACCATAGATCACGCAACACGGCCAAAGGTTCGTTTTCTAGCGAATCCATAATTTGATTTCTTATTAAGTTAAAGTACCGTTCCGAATTTAAATTTTCTCGATATATTAAGGGTCCAATAATATTATTATTATATAATCCTACCCAAAAATTAAAAGAGTTGCGACCTTGTGCTCTTACTTCCTGATTTATTCTAGGATTGTCCATTGACCAATAATGTTCATTACTTCTATTAAAAATTCCATTGGTCGAAAAGTTGCATTCGTCGGAGAAAATAATTTTTTCAAAAAATTATCGTCATCTTGTATTTTTTGTTCAAGACAATGACAAAATTCTAATCTTTTTTCGAAATAGTCCGGTCTCAATGCATTACTAACGTGAATTTTATAGGGTTTAAATTTGTGTGATTTCAACGTTCCCAGTATCGATGTTTTTGGCATATTTAATTCTTGTGCATACTGTCTCAATGATCCCCGAGGATTGTTAATAGCCTATAAAAAAATAATAATGTAAATTGTTTGTTTTCAAATTGAAGGGACAATATAATAAATAAATTTTTACTTGGTTTAAAATGGCTTCTTTAGCATCATGTCGATTTCCATATTTTTCCCGGGATTTAATAAAAGAACCAAATTCTGCTAAATTGCTATCAAGACGACTGAAAAAACTCATATGTGGCTGATGTCTTTCAGGATATTCTTGTAAATAGCACTCTGAAGATACTTGAGCATTTCTATTACAAGCGTAATAGATTTTTATCATATCGCGCTTTTCAAGTGATGAAAACATTTTATTTTACTTTAATAATAATTAATATCAACTTTAACTAAACCTATAAACTATAATTTACTGAATACATTTAATAGAACGAAAATTTGACAGTAATTGTTAAATTTTCAACAATTATTGTTCACTTGTTTAAAACAAAAGTAGAACGAACTCGATCATAGCCACCTACTTGTCCATATGTGTTGTTTTATTACTCATAAGTCCTATCTATTGTGATACTTTATATAAAATTATTTATGTTATTTATTTCATATATTAAAATTGATTGAAAACATCTATTACGTGAGAAGAACCTTATAGTTTATATATAATTTCTCAATAAGACAATGAGCATAAGGAAGACAAACCTATGTTAAAAAAGATGTGGGAGAATGCTAGATATATGCACCTTTTAAGAGAGTATTTTTATCATATCTATTAACTTTCTTGATGATTGTTATATGTCATTGTTCTAAGAAGGGCAAAAGGTAATAAAAGATAAGATAAAAAAATCCAGGTCCCTATTTATAAAAATTAAGTTGATGATGGTTGCTCAAAGATGAAACGTCGGATTTCAAATTTCACAACACCATCTTTTAGGGAAGAAAAAGTGACAATAATGAAGTAACATCTGTTTTGGAATATTTTTTCAAATAAAGTCAGGAAAAAATAAAATTGATATAGCAAAATTTCGTTTTTTTCTGGATATCTCCGTAAGTATTCGGAATTTTTCCACATATGAAGTAGCATTTTGTTAGGCACTAAATTGCGCAACTTTGCCCTAATTTAAGCGTCGTCGTATCTCTTATAGTTTCTGAGATCCCAATGATACGCCTCCAATTTGGACCACCCTGTACAGCGTGATCCAACCTTGGCGCCCTGAACCTATTATGATCAAACGGAAGCCGAAATCAAAAATCTCAGTGAGGATTCTTAAATGAGGTCCCCTAAGGTCTGTTTTTAGTTGAAAACTAGATTTTTCCAAATGTGGGAAAATGGCATCTGTGACATGATCAGCGTTTTTCTTATCAGAAACATACTTTTTTTTCTATTTTCAAGAAGTTTTATATTATTTTAAATAATTTTTATAAAAACAGTTTTTTTATATCACTTTCTGTTTCAAATCTACAGTGTACCATTTTATAAAGTTAATTTGTGAATAAATACAATACAGGGTGTCCCAGGGAAAAGTGTCCACCCTGAATATCTTCCTTGTTGTTTATTAAAAAAAAAAAGCTAAAACACGTCAATTTTGATAGGGAGGAGGATATTTGGTTAAAAAGTCGTTTTCGAAATGTCATCCCTTGACCCCTGGAAACTACCTCTTTGAAATTTTCAAGTTGGAAGAGGGGTTGTGTTATAACTCATTTGAAAGATAATTTTATTCTCTACATGGTCAAGATATTCAGGGTGGACACTTTTCCCTGGGACACCTTGTATAAATTGCGCATGTACCTGCTGTTTTATTGCTGCAGTGTGTTCCATTTGTTGAAATTTCATGGACCAATAGGGATTTTGGTTTAGGATTCGTCGCGGCCTGTGGAACCTGTAAACACATGCCCATAGCCCTGAAAACCTTAAAATTCGCAAAACATATTGTTTGCTTATCAAACACGTTTTGAGGAAATGATAAGTTTTGAGGCTTGTTTAAGCTTGTATATTGTTTTAAAGAGTTTTAAAGAAATCTTTGTACTACTATGGCCTTTGTAGTGTAAAGTGTAATTATTAACCCTTAAGCGCCTATTGTTGTCATTCGGCAACACTTGAAAGGTAGTTGTTTATTTCCTATTATTACTCTGTTTTAGCCTCTGATTACAAGATGGAACCACGGCATGTGTAGTTACCCTTTACCACATTGGGGAATCACCGCTGTTCAGTTTATTTTTGTGTTCTTTGTGAATTTGAGTGTTTTGAATCGGATTATTTTGAACGGTAAAAATATAGTCGAAACTATATTTGAGGGAGTACGAAATCTTTTTAATATATTGAATTTATGTTTTACCTGTAGTAGCTTGCTAAATAAGTTTAAATTTTTGTTTTTGTATGTTCAACGTAAAATTACAATCGACAACCCCTATTTTACTCGTACTTTTTCCCAGACGTTGTCATATGGCAACGCTGGGCGCTTTGGTGTCGTCTTTTTAATTTAATAAAATTATTTAAGGAAAGAGTTAACTGTTCAAGAAGCTATCGAAATTGCTTTAAATGACGACGTAGATGAAATATTTATTGAGCCACCTGATTCGGCTATTCTAGCCGATGAGGATTCGGGAGAGGAAGATAGCGAAGGTACTTTGGATAATTCACCAGGATTTCAACTACGTACACCTGCTGAGATAAGGCTCTTTGAAAATTTACGTATTGAACGAGTGATGATTACGAAGATTGTGTAAAGACAATAATCGAGAATGTGCTTCATGCTTCTACCTCAAGAAGTATCAATCTTTCTGAAAATCCGATTGAATGGATTTTGGGCGACATCGAAGATGCCCAGAGATCATTTTCTAAATCAGATTATTGAAGTTAGAAACAACTATCATCAGTAGCTTTATTTGAAAAAAAAAATTGGCGATGAAATAATTTCACATTTAGCAAAAGAATGCACAAAATATGCCTTATTCAAAAACCTTCCAGATCCCAAAATTTCTGATGATGAGTTGAAAAGTTTTGTTGGAATTTCCCAACATAAAACGGTTGAAAACCGTGGGGCCTTCAATCGTTGTTGCGCTCCAATAAAATAGACATCCTCGAGCCACCGTTACGTGCCGAATTAAGATGGGAGCTATATGTTCCGTCCATCTGGTTCTTTGCGGCTCGGGGTTGTAGCCCAGAATTGGAACCACAACGACCTCCAATAAACCTATCCAGAATTCCCCGTAATAACCATCAGGAATTGCCCGGCATAAATATTGTACAAAGCGGCACCCAAATTAGAGGGTGGTGGCGTTGGTATAATTCAGAATAGGTTTAAAGTAGCATTTTCTACCACCGGTTCTTGCAGCCCTAAGAAGTGGGGAAGTCGTGCAGACTCCTCCGGAGCGAGAATTGGTGGTCAGTACGATCAAAGACCTCTAATAGTGCAATTGGACTCCCAATTGAGAAAAGTATCTCAATCTCTCTTTCTCTCTCTCCCTACTTAGTAGTTACTCTCATAACTCAGGGTTTATTGGTCACTGCTCAATCACTCCAAACTCTATACGCGTACACTAAAGCAAAACAGCTCTAGCAATATTTCGCGTATCCTCAACCTAGTCCTCAGATCTCGCGTATACGGTGCCTTCGACTGTATCCGCGATTGTGAATTTATACAAAGTAGTAGTGTATTAAATGATTAATTGTGCGACAGTGTTTTTGTGAACTGGAAAACCCATACAACCTACTTCCTTTAATTGACGGTAGACCGTCTGGTCCTTCGAAAAAACCCAACCAGCATAATTGGATTACTCCGTGGGTATCTATTGAGGTAGTCACTACTGTTAGGCAGACTCTAAGAAGCCCTGGCATAAACAAGTTTTATTGGAATTTTAATAATTAGTAGATACAACAAATTGCCAGACAAAAGATTTTATTGGAATGCTGAAGACGATATGAGAAATAATTTAGTGGCAGGTACATTGCGTAGGAATAGGTTTCTACAAATAACCAGATTCTTCCACTGTGCTGATAATAGTAGTCCAAATCTCACAGACAAAATTTGGAAACTACGACCATTATTTGACAGAATCAAAAAGAATTTCTTCAAATATTATATTCCCGAAGAGTTTTTATATTATGACGAAAGTATGATCAAATATGGCAAACACAGCTGTAAACAGTTCATAAGGGGTAAACCTATAAAATTTGGCTACAAAATGTGCTGCCTCAATACAGTTAGGGAATACCTTATCAATTTTGAACTTTACTAAGGTAATTATTTAGTATGAAACATAAATGAAAACAATGTCAATACTTTTTAAATATTTTCACGAGTAAAAATCCTTGTCGATCAGTGGAATATGAAAAATTATTTGGAAAGACATCTGTTCCTCTTGTGGCGGAGCCAGCAGCGCGTGCAGTGTCACTCGTCTATAATGACAGTGACAGTGCACTGCAAGCCAGAACAACATCTCGGTTCTGTAGAGAACTAAAACAACGGCGGGAAACATTTTCCATAACGGTTTCTGGGAATACATTCTGGATAGTTCGATCAAAACCATATAAAACCGTTGGCCACACCACCAACGGTCTCTTTTCTCTTTCGGGCCTCACACCCTCCACATGTACTCCAACTGGTAACAATCATACTCTGTACACAGTAGAAATAAGTTTATTCTAAGTTTAGTAATAAAACACATCACGTTCCTGTTTTACGAGTTCTGTGTAGCAATCCTATTTCTGACACCCAATGGAAAACGCCTAGTGATTCCATACCTCGACAACGGGACACTCTAATAAATTTGCTGAACGAGATCCAAGATATAAAAGGATACCATCTGTGGTGCACGTAATTTAGGTCAGGTGCTAATTGTTAGTACCTGTTTTACTTTCTTAATAATTAGTTTATTTATAGGTGTATTATAATCTGGTTGTTGTCATAGGTAGGTCTGGCAAACCACCAATTATTATTATTTTTTAGAGTATTTGTGAATAGTTACTTTTTGTCAAATTAGTTTATTTAAGTAGTTTTCAAGATAAAAATAAAAACAGTTCTTTACTACATTCGCGATCGTCAACATCCTACAACTATAAGGACACATCCATTCAAATTATACTTTGACAATTTATTTACCAGTGTTAACCTAAAGGCTCTGAAACAAAAAGAATATAACGGTATTGGCACTATACGAGAAAATAGCATTCCTAGAGGTTGCTCTTTAACTCCAAAAAAAAAAGTGGAAAAAAACCTAGAGGTTCTTATACGTCCATAATTGACCGTACAGATGGTATACAGTTCGTTTGTTGGGTGGATAATGGCGAGGTTACTGTTGCATCAACAAGCAATGGTGTTCAGCCCATACACAATATTCGAAGATGTTTACAGGCGTAAAAAAAAACCATAACTGTAACAAGACCCAATGTAATTGAAAAATATAATTCAAACATGGGTGGAGTTGATCTTATAAATGAAACCCTAGGTCGTCATAGAATTAGCACTCTGAGTAAAAAATGGTGGTGGTATTTGTTTACTTAGAGCATTAATACCTGCCTACATAATGCATGGCAGCTGCATTTACAGAGTGATGGTTCAAAAACAGTTGGAATTTCACCGAAAAATAATTCAAGTTTATTTAAAGCATTATGGGGTAGCTTCAAAACATCAAGGGAGGCTTTTTATATCGAGAGGAATTACAAGTCATGTTTCAGCTGTACTGAGATATAATCGTCTTGATCATCTTATTAGATTCAATATGGATAAGAAAAAAAGACGTTGTGCTGCTGATGGGTGCAACTCAATAGTAAGGACTATATGTCCTAAATGTAACGTGGGGTTATGCATTAATTGTTTTGTACCTTTTTATACAAATTAAAATTAATTCGTTTCAAAAGTGTAGTTTTCTTTAAATAGGTAATGGTAGTAGAAAAACCCCTAATTACCTTATGGCAACAACATTTTATGGAAAATCTGATTTAAAAAATTAATATTTCTTCTCAAAATAATGAAAAGCAGAGGGTACGTAATGCACATTCGAAACATACTTCAAATCTAATAAGATTTTTTTTCCGGGGGTTGTTTAAGGTTTAATAATGGACGGAAAATATCGAAGATCTGATCAGATTGCAACACTGCTGGAAAATGGAGTAAGTCAACGGGATGTGGCAATACAATAAATGTTAGTCGTTCTACTATAAAAAGAATGCATCAATGGTTTCTGGCGATCAATTCTCATCACCAGCGATCTGGTATGGGTGCTAAAAGAAAAACAACGGCCAAGGAGGATTGCTTTATCAGGATTAATTCATTGGGAAACCGAACGCAAACCACTAGAATACTCCAAAGTGGTCTTCAGCAATCTCATGGAACAGCAATTAGAGTTTTTACTGTTTAACGAAGGTTGATGGAAAGTGGTTTGATATCTTGCAGTACAGCTACAGGGCTCCAACTGCAGTTAATTAAAGGTGCAGAGTTGCTTTTGTTCGAGAACACATAAATTGGACTATGGACGATTGGAAAAATGTATTGTTTACGGATGAGTGTAGAATGTGTCTTTACGGCAAACATAGTCGAAATAAGGTCTATAGAAGAGCGGGAAAACGTTATGCTACCTGCACTCGATCACCTCGGGTTGCTTATCGAGGTGGCTCAATAATATTTTGGGCAGGAATTTCTTTTGAAGTACGCACAGATTTGTCCTGATTAACAGAAGCTCATTAACATTACAAAGATACAGAGCAGAGATTCTAGAAGAGCCTATATATTCTATAATACCATATACTGAATTTGTTGGTAATGATTTTCTACTAATGCGAGATAACGCGCGACCACACATAGCAAGAATGGTAACTCAATACTTGAAAGAGGTTGGTATTCCAAAAACGGAATGACTTGGTCAAAGCCCGGATCTGAATCTCATTGGTCATATTTGGGACCAACTTAAAAAATGTGTAAGACGTCGCATACCTGTCCGAACAATACTTCAAGTGCTTCGATTGGCTTTTATTAAACAATAGATCAATTTTCCCCAAGAAGATATTCAGAATGTGCTGCGTTCTATACCAAATCGAAAGAAGAGCGTCATCCAGAATAGAGGTGACAATAAGCCGTGTTAAAAAATTATCCTTGTCATTTTTTGCTATTCACTTCAATTGTTACAATGTAAACTATAGTGTGTAATAATTGTTCAATAAATTTATGAATTATCAGATTTTACTTACTTTTCGTTTGTAACTCACAATAATGCAACATGGGATACTATAAGAAATGTTGAATCAATATAAAATAGATTTATTACGACTGTATAAGATATATTTAAAAGTACAAAAAATAACACTCGTCGAAACAGTGCAGCGTGTATGTGGGATAGACGATTTGGGCGACCGTTACTGTCCCTGTGTGAACACGCTGCGGGATCGGCATTCCAACCCGGCAAATAATTTGATCCTTGAGAATGATGTGCGTCTCTTGTTACAAGACCACTTTATTTATGTTTAGGTTTAAATTGTGCACTATTACAGCTTGGTATGTTTAATGTTAAGGATGTTAAGGGTGTATTTTACCTCTAGAGAACTTAAGACCAAAGAGGCATTTCAGGGGATTGTTCTCCTTTTATAGGACTAGCCACCCCTATGGGTCTTCCAGCTCCTGTCACCAGTCAAATGAGACGAATGTGACAGTGTCACTTGTCGGTGCAAGTTCTCAGAGTGAACGATTCTCGAGTGAGTAATCTACCACACACTGAGCTCTCCTAACCTAATAAACTAGTCAAAACAAATTAAGGACCACTTCTAAAAATGTTCATAAAATTAATTGTACTATTTTTTTAATGTAACAAATGTCAGGTTTCTTTGGAAAACATCAAGCTTTATCATAACGTTTAGTTCTTAAAAATTGAATAGATAGATAATGATTTGTTAATGAATAACTAAGAGTATTACATTTTTAAGAAAGTGTATTCTTGGCAGAAATTTAACAAAATCAAAAACAAGCAGTAAACAAACAAAAAATTAATAATGGGTGTGTCCGCCTCGGGCTAATCGAACTTCTTGACATCGTCTGAGCATAGAGTTCACTAAGTTTTCAATAATTTCTCTCGGAATGTTATTCCATTCTGCTTAGAGCATGTTTGCCAGGTCATCTAAATTTTCAGCAGCCGGACAATCTCTTAACCTTCTCTGAAGAACATTCCAAAAATGTTTTATGGGATTTAGGTCTGGGGAATTGGCTGGCCACTCTAAAACCTCAATATTCTGTTCGTGAAAGTATTGTGTCACTAGTTGGGCAGTGTGGGGTCTTGCATTATCTTGTTGAAGGACAAAGTCTGAACCTTCTTCTGCCGCAAATGGGACGTACGGTTGTATGTACAATGTCCTCTAAGTACCGACGAGCATTCACTATTCCATCCCGAAAGATATGCAAGGCGGTGCGTCCTGTTAAGGAAATGCTTCCCCAGACCATAATGGAGCCCCCTCCGAAATGGACAGTTTCTCTCACATTTGATGGTAAATATCGCTCACCTCTACGTCTCCATACTCGTACACATGCATCGTTATGGCTAAGTCAATATCTTGACTCATTTGTAAAGAGAACAAGTCCCCATTGTTCCATGTCCCAAGCAATATGGTTTCTGGCAAAATTTAATCGCGCTCTGCGATGCTCACGGGTTACCTGGGGCCTTACAGCTCTTATTCTGGATCGTAAATTGACATCGTGAAGCCTGTTTCTTACAGTTTGAGTAGATATTCGCCTTCCCGTAGTGCCAAAATGTATATCAGCAATATTTCTTGCTGTTCGCGCTGTATTTTGAAATGCTGATCTTATTAAATTGGGATCTTCACGAGGTGTTGTTATCTTTTGTCTAGCAGGGTAAGATCTTCCGGCTAAGAAGTTTAGAAATTACCGAATGGCTTCTTTGAAGTCTTTGGCCAATGCTCGAAACAGAGTAATCTTCTTGAAACAAAGTAACTGCTCTGACCACTTCATCTCGATTCAAAAATCTTCTTTGGGCAATAGGCCTTCTTAAAGCGTCAAAATTCATCGAAATATCTGTTAATACGCTCTACTGCAATGAACAGTACGAAACAACGACTAAGTGTTATTTTTCAAATTTTATAAAATAGGAATTTATCTCCTTTTTAGTAAAAAATGCAAATAAAAAATTGTTTTTTATCATTCTCTAACTTTGATATTGATAAGACACAAGCACCTAAATAGAATTTAAGGGAAATTCTTATAAAGGTAAAAAATTGCAAACATATTAAAGAGTGGTCCTTAATTCGGTTTGACTAGTTTATGAATGTTTATTTCGCACACGACCACAGGCAAAAGAAAAAAATCACAATAGATTGTATGTATATGTTTAACTTCTTTTAATGCTTCTAAAGCTTAATTTTTTTTTTATTTTCAGTTAAGAATGTTCTACAAAAGTGGAAAGAATATCAAAAATACAAATTAAATATGGTTAATAGTTACTCGTGCACGGTCACATTTTCTTTCAGTGGATCTCGTTTCCAAGGCAATTTGTCCTTTATTGAGTCAAGGGGGGAACGATGCATAAAAATTTATGATCCTGCTACATCAGTAACATGTCATTTCTTGTTACGTGAAATATTAGAGATTACCCCGCAGAACACAACGATAAGATTTACCTTATCAGAAGAAAGGTTTATAGCAGTCCATTTTCCTAATGAAGCAATTCAAACCGCAGCACATGAAGCATACCTAGTATTCGAAAGGTAATCAGTGAGAGTTTGTAGTTTATTATGTATTAATTATTTAAGTTTGTTTCAGAGAAGAATTTGGCCGAACGCCGCCTATTAGTAATGATAGTAACTACTATACACTTTCAGGGTAAGTAAGTAGGTGGAAATTTTATTATTGCATATTTGAGCCAAAAAAGCTTATTGAGAGTAATATATCAGAAAGGGGGATGAACCATTTTTCTAGTTTTGCTGTAAAAAAGATTTGGTTAGATTTTCAGTTTTTGCTAGAAATTTTAAGATTTTGATCGACAGTCTTGATAATTATTTGCTGAGTAAAGGGAAAAATATCTGTGTATATCTTATGACATTTTTATTATTATTATCAACTTAGTACTTAAAATTATAATTAGTATCAACCGCACTTTCTAAATATGTCAACTTAAAATAATAGCATAAAAAGTGAAATTAAATCCGTTTCCTTTTTCTCATTTTCTCTTTCATGACATAGAGCAGTATTCCATCAGTTAGTAGAAGCAGATTCTTCATTACCCCTATGTGCTTTTGCTTCAAGTAAATCAGTTTATACACATTATCGATTATGTCAATTTGGCATAACTTATTTAAATCTTTAAACTTCTTTTCACTTATAGGTAGAATCTTTCGATACGCAAGATAATCATGAAAATTTATGAAATATTCATACATGTTGTTGCTTCAATTTCCCTTTTAAAGTTCTGACTTGGGTTAGTAGGGGTAATCCGGAACCTTTCTCTCGCTGCCAGTGTACTATTTGGTGTGGAAGTTGTCACTTCATTTTTGGTGCCATCTTGACCTCGCGCGCCTAGTCATGTAAGATTTAAAAAATAAATTTTTGTTACATTTTCTTCATATCTTTTTTACTTCTACTTTGTTTTGTGTTTATATATATTTTTTTATGGCCAGGTAGAAATACCAGGGAGATAATGTAAAGAAAAGAAATAGAAAGGAGACGATAAAAAAACATCGAGGATGTTCCTAAAATTTTGGCCGAAATATCAAAAGAATCTGATAATGAATTCGACGACGAATTTCCAGAATACGATCATGACCTCAGTGAAGAAAAGATTATTTCAAGTGACCACGGTTCACAATCAGAGCAAGAAATCGGTGATGGTGATGATGAATCCAGTGACAACAGAGACAGTAATTTCTATATCGGAAAAGATAACGTGAGTCGTTGGAAAAAATCATCCCCCAAGGAGTCCAAAACAAAAAAGAAGAATATCGTCAAAATTTTACCCGGACCTAAATCTCATGCTCGTAATATTTCATCAGAATTGAACGCGTTTTTCAAATTTTTCGACATGAACATGATTGACAATATTATAAAATACACCAATATGTATATTTCGGGCTCTTCCATAAACTATGTGAGGGCAAGAGACTGCAAATCGACAACTAGGGAGGAACTAACGGCATTTCTCGGGACTTTGTTTCTGATTGGAACTTATAAGGGTGGTCGTGTGAATATTATAGAGCTGTGGAACTCTAATAGAACTGGGATGGATATGTTGAGGGCCTTGATGAGTTACAAACTATTCCTATTTTTTTTGAGATATGTACGCTTCGAGGACCTTTAAACGAGACAGGAACGTAGAGATATGGACAAGTTAACTCCCATTTGTCAAAATTTTTATTCCTTTGTTACAAATTGCATAAATTGCTACAGCATGAGTGAATATGTGACAATAGACGAAATGCTCCATCCTTTTCACGGTAGATGTTCTTGGATCCAGTACATTCCTAGTAAACCGGCGAAATATGGGATCAAGGTGTTCGCAATGTGTGATGCAAAAACTTACTATACTAGTAAATTGGAAGTGTATGTTGGAAATCAGCCTCCTGGTCCGTATCATGTATCGAACAGACCCCTCGATATTGTGAAACACTTAGTGACTCCATTTCAGCAAGGTGTTCACTTGGTGACATCCAATTCAAACCACAATATTACCATAGACAACTGGTACACATCTTAAGAATTGGCAGAGTATTTGCTTCACAAAAAAATTACATTGCTGGGGATTATGAGAAAATGCAAAAAACAAATTCCTCCTGAATTTTTACCACACAAGAACAGAGAAGTAAAATAATCCATATTTGGTTTTCAAAAAAACTGTATATTAGTTTCATACGTTCCTAGAAAAAATAAATCAGTTATCCTTTTGTCAACGATGCACGGTGACTCCGAAATAGAAATTGCATCGGGGAAGCCATCTATTGTGTTAGATTATAACGCAACCAAAGGAGAAGTAGATACCGTAGACAAAATGTGCGCCGCTTATTCCATGCATGGGACTATAAAACGTTGACCTTTTATCCTATTTTTTATGATGATGAATATTTCAGGGATGAATAGAGGAGTATTATTTAGTTATGTAAACAGTGGGAATGTACCAAAAAGACGAATTAAAAAAAAATTGTTATTTGGGCTCATGAAAGCACACTTATGGCACGATCACTAATGCCATCGCTACCGACAATAACAAAGGAATTTTTTTTTTAATATGGAAATCATCCGACGACATCATATGAGCCTCCTTCAAAACAGCTAGCAACATCCAAAAGATGTCTTTACTGTGATAGAAAAAAGGATAAGACTGCAAGAAAATCATGTGATATCTGCAATACTAATGTTTGCAAAGAACATTCCAAAGAAATGAAGAAACTAGTCTGCCTTCAGTGCTCAATAACTGTTACCTAAAAATGTTTGTTTCATTTTTATAATATACCAAATGTTTCAGTTTTGTTTCTGTGTTTTTATGTTATATTTATGTAACATTGTTTTTGTGTGTCGTTAACATATTATAGAGACAATGTAAAATAGTTTAATTTTATTTATATTTATTCATATTTGCTCACCCATATACAATTAAAGTTTATATTTGTTTTTTTTTTACTATTAACCTTTCGGGGGTCGCGCGCGGAGTCTCACTCCGCAAGATTAATATATTTAAAATAATTCCGTGATGCGTCACCTACCGATGTGGCGCTGCACAGTCGTCTCATAAAATGCGTTAATAGTGGCACATGCGCTTTTGTACGTCATTTAGTGCGTTTCGTCTCGGTACTTTCTTCATTGCGGAAGGTAATTCCCCATACGACCTTCCTTGCCTTAGTTTTGTGTTTAATAAAAGTATACAACTAAGTTAAAATTGTGTTACTAAACAAGGTAAGTTGGTTTTTTTCTTCAAAAATGACATCTAAATGTTACGGACTATTCATTTTTTAGATGTGTTCTTGGGAAGACGAACAGAACCATTTGAAAAAACTTATGGAAGAGTGTTTGTGGGAAGATATACTACAAGATACTTTTGACGATGACGATAAAGATTTGGAAGAGGATGATCTGGTTGAAACACAACGTATTGATAGCAGCACCGAACAAGAATATTCCGATTCTGAAAGTGGTGAAGAAATTTCAATACAGGGGCCTACTTTCACTGGTAAAGACAAAAAAACAATTTGGTCAAAACATCCAATAGCAAGATATGGAAGGACTCGAAAAGAAAATCTTATAAAAGATCTTCCAGGTGTCAAAACTTGTCTAAAACACGTAAAAAAAGAATCAGAAATTTTTAGTCACTTTTTTTCGGATAAAATTCTCAACGATATTGTAATTCACACAAATCAGCATATACTAGGGAATCGAGATAATTACCAAAGAGAAAAAGATGCAAAAATTACTGATTTATTTGAAGTTAAAGCACTTATCGGACTTCTGTATTTATCTGGAGTTCTAAAATCTAATCGGCTAAATCTCGACGAAATGTGGGACAAAAATGGAACAGGAGTGGAGCTGTTTCGACTGACAATGCCTCAACAAAGATTTCGTTTCCTCATGCAGCATCTAAGATTTGATGATGGGACCACACGATCCGACAGACGGCAGTATGATAAACTGGCTTCAATAAGGGAAGTTTTTACTGATTTTGTCTTAAAATGTAAAGCTGCATATGTGCCTTTTGAGAACGTGACCATTGATGAGAAGCTCGAAGCTTTCCGGGGAAAATGCAGCTTTCGGCAATACATACCTAGCAAGCCCACTAGATATGAACTTAAGGTGTTCGCCCTAGTTGATTCAAAAACATTTTTCACCTTGAATTTAGAGGTTTACCTTGGTCGCCAACCAGAAGGTCCCTTTTCATTTAGTAATTCGCCAAAAGATGTGGTTATGAAGCTTTGCGACTCGATAAAAGGTACTGGCAGAAATATCACAGTGGATAACTGGTTTACCAGCATGGAACTTCTTCAAACTTTGAAAAAGGATTTTAACTTGACTCTTATTGGTACAATAAGAAAGAACAAGAGAGAGCTGCCGCAAGAGTTTACCCGTCCTATAAATCGTCTTAATTTATCAAGCATGTTTGCTTTTCATAACCATGCTACACTTGTATCTTTTATTCCAAAAAAAAATAAAAATGTCCTGTTGGTATCGAGCACACATCACGATGACAAAATTGACGAAAACACAGGAAAACCCGAAATAATATTGGATTATAACGCCACCAAAGGTGAAGTGGACTGCGTTGATAAACTATGTGCGGCTTATGATGTTTCGAGAAACACTCGGAGATGGCCCATGGTGCTATTTTATTCTCTTCTCAATGTAGCAGGAATTAATTCATACGTCGTATATTCCATCAATAACTCGACATGGAACGTTAGAAGACGTCAGTTTCTACGACGATTATCATTCCAACTAATAGAAGGCCACCTTCGACGCCGTGTAACGCAAAATGTTTCAAATATTTTGAAACGACGAATAAGAAGCATTTTGGGGATCGATGCCAATCCGAAACCCGCTGCTGCGGCGGCGAATATGCGTGGTCGTTGCGTCTATTGTGACCGAAAAAAAAATCGGCCTACGCGATTTTCATGTATTAAATGCAAAACATTTTTATGTTTAGAGCACTCACTAAATATTTGTAATGAGTGTTCTGCTGTAGAAGAAGAAAGTGAATAAGACATTCGTTTTTTAGAATTAGTTTCACTTCATTTTTTGCTATATAGTAGAATAATTTGTTTAATTTTTATGTTTAACAATAATAGAATACTACATTTTATTCCCTGTTTAAAAATTAATAAATAATTGGTTAAGAAAGCACAAAAGTGTTTTCGTCGAACAGCAAACTGTTTAGGACTGAAATCTATATTCTATCTTATCTATAATCTATAGCGGAATAGTAGTCCGCGTGCGACCTTTTATGTCTCGATTTAAGCGCGACCTCGGAAAGGTTAAATTGTTTTAAAATTAATGGTTTTTACTTTAAACCATATTGGAAATCTTACGTAATCATATAATGCCTTACATAACAATTTAAAGTATCAAAATTTAATCCAGTACATAGAACGTAAAGAAAAAATTTTGTGGGGCCAATTTGACCCCGCGCGCCTGGTCATGGTAATTTCAAAGGCGCCCCTGCTGAAAGATTAAGGCGCAATGGCTCCGAATCTGAGCAATGATGTAAAAAATAATATAGTGCTTTTGTACGAACATGGGTGCAATGTTTCCGAAATTAGTCGTGAGTTGAATATTACGGTACGTAATCACATTGTCTTTTTTCAGTTAAGGGAACTTTATCACTGGCTTAAAGGGTACAGCAGGATAGCGAATCGATATGGCGAATCGGCCTATGAAAGGGATTTCAAATTTTTTGTGTAGAATAGATGTATTCGGTTATAAAAACAATATCTACTTTGACTTTGGGTCGATTTTTCAAGGTGACCTTGAAATATGTCAAAAAGATCGCTATTACTACCTTTATTACTTTAAACTCAAATATCTCAGGAACTAAAAGAGATACAAAAATGAATCAAAAACCAGTTTATAACTGAGACTCTGAAGAATATTTGTGTATTTTTTTAATAATTTTTAGAGGGTCGCAATATTTTCAAAAATTAAAACAAAAATTTTAATTGCTATTTTTTCATTTTTTTTTGAGTGACAATCACAAATTTAATATATGTTATAATATGGTCCAAATTCTATCTCCTGTAAAAATTTCAATTTTTAAAAAGTGTCGCAACACATTCAAATATATAAAAAACCAAGAGCGCGTGAACAATTATTTGTATGGAGTATGAAATAGAAACTAATACAAAATATTATTCTATTTAACAATTTAATCAACTATAGATATTTAGTCTTCATCAATATTTTCATTAATAACCACCGGAGTCTTAATTTTTTTTAAAATGTGATATTTAAAATACGTGTTAAAATTATTATTATCCTTCCTATCCAGTTTTTTTATTGTATGACTTTGGTCCGGTGATATAGTATTAAATAGGGAACCGTTTAGTGCAAAATAAACAAAATGATTAAAAATTGAAGTTAGAGATTTTTTATTATTAACCTACGATATGCTAAAATAAGCAAACCTTTGTCTTGAATTAGTTTCGTTATTTTGAGTTTGGTACGGCTTCGGTTTTATTAGTCCAACGTTTTTAGCCCTATTATTATTTAGTTTAACTTAGTTTTTTTGTTAGCTATTAGACCCATGTTCTGCGCTTGTGTATATCCTTTAATCTGGCGATGTGAATGATCATAGCTAACACCACCGAAACCGCAAAAAAACTGTTCAATTTAAGCGAAAATCAGCTGATACTAATTATTGATGGTAGTAGAAATAATTATTATCAAAAAAAATCGTATTTCGGACAAAAAAAAACTCATTTATATAAACCCTTTACTATGCGTACAACAAACGGTTTAGTAGTGGATTTCGCTGGACCATTCTATGGCACTGAAAACGATGCTTCAATTATGAAAGTGGTTTTAGAAGATCCAGCAAGTATAAGTTCCATTCTGTTACCAGATGATATATTTATTGCTGATCGTAGATTTCGCGATGTCCTAAAGAATTTAACTCAAAAAGGTTTCAAAGTGTTTATACCAGCAATGCAAGGTAACCGAACTCAACTAACAACGGAGGAAGCTAATATGTCACGTAAAATCATTAAAGTCAGATATGTAATCGAAGCTGTGCATGGTATTATTGGCCAACAATATAGAGTTCTACACCATCAAGTTCACAATGCACTTTTACCTAAAATGGAAAAATTATGCAAAATTGTTGGTTTTCTACATAATAAATATAATAAAAGATTAGGTTCAGACGGTGAATTGAATGACATTATAGTGCAATATATAGATAATAGATTAAACATGCCTAATACATTGAGTCAAGAACTTTCAGTAGAAAAATGGAATCGCAGAAAATCTAAATTCAAACAGCTCAATACAAATGACCTTCTTGATTTTGGCCGAGTTGATAATTTATCAATAAACTACGTAAAAGAAGCACCTAACATACTAAAAGCAGAAGTTAAATCACGACACATAAACAGAAAAATTTATCGTATTTACATTGATTATGTTCCAGATGGGACATACTATGAAAGTATAAGACGTTATTGCTGTGATTGTCTTAATGGCAACCGTACTGTAGAATGTTGTTCCCATGTGGCGGTCATTATTTACTATTTGTCTTATGGATGATACTTATCTCGTATTTTAAGACCAGCCGCAATTTTATCTTCAATTTTTGAAAAAATTAAGACATCAGTGATTATTAATGAAGATAGTGATGAAGACTAATACATAGTGGATTAAATTGTAAAATATAATAATATCCAGTATTAGTTATTAGTTATAATTTATTATTTTTTACTTGTATTTGTATAAGTTATTATTTTTTATTTGTATTTGTATAAGTTATTATTAGTTTCCATTTCATACTCGAAACATTAACGGATACAAATAATTGGTGACGCGCTCTTGGTTTTTTATACAGGGTGGCCATTTAGTGCGGTCTCCGAAGATTACGGCTAAACAATTTAATATTTTGAATTTCTTTTTTTTGCGTTGTTATATAGAACTCGATTATGGGTACATTCTAAAATTGTTTTCGTTTTATACAGGGTGTTCTAAATAAGTGAAAAATATCAAAGTTATGTTTTTTTAAATAGAACACCCCATACATTAATATCGTTTTAGATTTCTTGAGAAAAATAAATGTAAGTTTCATTAAGGTTTACTTGTCTTAAATCTTAAGGATTTCGAAATAATTAAGTTTTTAAAAAAAAATTATGCAATTTTAAAAACTTTGTTTTGAAGCAAGTTTAAACTGGAGTAAATCGAAATTCATACCAAACCTTAGATATGAGACGTATTTTATGCCAGAATTATTAAAATTGAAATATCTCATACAGTGCGTCCAAAAAATAACATGAAAATTGCATTCTCTTTGAAAGGAAATAACTTGTTTAATTTAAATAGAACACCCCATATTTTATTACTTGAAATAAGAGATAAACATATGACTAATCAAAAATTGTTACACCTTCCTATACCTAAATGTACAGGTTTTCTTCGAAAAATAAGATTTAAGAAAAGGTAGCAAATTTTATTACTTTTTATATCAGTTGCTATGGTTACCTCCAAAATGACAACATATTTACAATTTCCTTTATCTAAGTCGATGTCAAAACTTGATTAATGATTATTTTTATTTACAGGTATGTATTTTAACTTTAATTATAGCTTTGCTACATTTTTTTCAAATTTTAGTATAATATTAAAATGAATTTTCCTATGAACGAAATGGTAGATATGATTTATACTTTGGGTAGAGCAGAGGAAAATCCTTTTGCTTGCCTCAAGACTCTATGCTGAACGATTTCCTGATCGACGACACCCAACTCAAAAATCATTTTTGAAATTATATCAAAGATTCAATGAAACTGGCTCTCTCGCCTATAAAAAAAATAAACGAAACAAAACCGTAAATAATGAAGAAAATAACTTTCAAGTTCTTGCACATGTGATTGAAGACCCCAACGCCAGCTAAAGAAAAATTAGCAAGGAATTTGGAATATCCAAAACATCAGTTCACAATATTTTGAAAAAAAAAATTTCATCCTTATCGCTACCAATTGCATCAAGAACTCGATGCAAAAGATTTTGCAAAACGCAGAGAATTTGCTGAATGGGGTGTGAACAAATACAATTAAAATAACAATTTTTTCAAGTCGGTTTTGTTTACCGATGAGGCTACATTTCACAAAAATGATATTATCAATCGTCACAATTTTCATTACAATGATAATGTAAATCCTCATCTAATAAGATCATTAGACAATCAGCATCGTTGGTCCCTCAATGTATGGGCGGGAATACTTGGAACACATTTAATTGGAACACATTTCTGTAGGATTCTTAAGTCGAGGCACAATCGGAAGTCGTTGAGTTGTAAATAGTGATAGTAGTCTAATACTGTTAATTAGGTTAGGTCTTAATTTAAGATGAAAGAATTGTGAAGGGGCTGATGTTGCCCCTATAGAACACCTATGTATGTCGCAACCTGGTTAGAAGTATTTTCGTCAATTAAGAGGGTTTCGCAATCATTATCTTCATGCAATTCTGCTATTTTATGAGTAACGTCTAGCCACCCTTTGTCGGTACTTGTGGGAAAGGATAGCCGCCCTTTGTCGGCGTGGATGAGACGCGCGGCCGCGCTTTGTCGGCATTTCTGGAAATGTACCGACAAAGCGTTATCAGTACCATGGTAACGACTCAGGTGGTGTCATAAGTCAGCAATTGCTTTCTAGCCAGGATACGACACTGTTTTAATTACCCTTAGTTTAGTATTTAAGAGCGCCCCGAATCTAGAGGGTCCTCTGTCTTTTCGAGTGGCTCACCAGAACTGTTATCCTACATTTGAATCCGTGTCTTATTCAAAAAACCCTAGACAACTATATAAAAACCCTACATTTCTTTAATGAAAATCTGACCGGAATGACGTATAGACATTTTTTAGAACATGAAATGCCAGATTTGTTGGAAACCATACCTTTAAACATTATTCGTTCCATATGGTTCCAACATGATGGAGCCCCTTCTCATTATGGTGGTATTGTGAGGACTTTCCTAAATCAACAGTATCCAAATAAATGGATTGGTCGAGGAGGAGCTGTATCCTGGCCCCCCAGGTCGCCCGATCTTACCCCACTAGATTATGTTTTGTGGGGTTATGTCAAAAATATTATTTATAGTACACCTCCAACAACAATAGACAATATGAAAATCAGAATCCGCTATGTTTTTGACTCTATTAGAGCAAATAGGGATATTCTGGAAAACGTTTGTCGTGGAAATGTTACTCGACATCAAGCTTGCATTGATCAGAATGGAGGATATATTGAAAATTGTTTGTAATTAAGTGTTTATTAAAAGAAACTCTTTTATATTAAATAAAAATAGATAGTGCGGTTATTAATTTTGCTACCTTTTCTTAAATCTTATTTTTCGAAGAAAACCTGTACATTTAGGTATAGGAAGGTGTAACAATTTTTGATTAGTCATATGTTTATCTCTTATTTCAAGTAATAAAATATGGGGTGTGCTATTTAAATTAAGCAAGTTATTTCCTTTCAAAGAGAATGCAATTTTCATGTTATTTTTTGGACGCGCTGTATGAGATATTTCAATTTTAATAATTCTGGCATAAAATACGTCTCATATCTAAGATTTGGTATGAATTTCGATTTACTCCAGTTTAAACTTGCTTCAAAACAAAGTTTTTAAAATTGCATAATTTTTTTTAAAAAACTTAATTATTTCGAAATCCTTAAGATTTAAGACAAGTAAACCTTAATGAAACTTACATTTATTTTTCTCAAGAAATCTAAAACGATATTAATATATGGGGTGTGTTCTATTTAAAAAAACATAACTTTGATATTTTTCACTTATTTAGAACACCCTGTATAAAACGAGAACAATTTTAGAAGGTACCCATAATCGAGTTCTATACAACAACGCAAAAAAAAGAAATTCAAAATATTAAATTGTTTAGCCGTAATCTTCGGAGATCGCACTAAATGATCACCCTGTATATTTGAATGTGTTGCGACACTTTTTAAAAATTGAAATTTATACAGGAGATAGAATTTGGACCATATTATAACATATATTAAATTTGTGATTGTCACTCAAAAAAAAAATGAAAAAATAGCAATTAAAAATTTTTTTTTATTTTTGAAAATATTGCGACCCTCTAAAAATTATTAAAAAAATACACAAATATTCTTCAGAGTCTCAGTTATAAACTGGTTTTCGATTCATTTTTGTATCTCTTTTATTTCCTGAGATATTTGAGTTTAAAGTAATAAAGGTACTTAGGCGATCTTTTTAACATATTTCAAGGTCACCTTGAAAAATCGACCCAAAGTCAAAGTAGATATTGTTTTTATAACCGAATACATCTATTCTACATAAAAAATTTGAAATCCCGTTCATAGGCCGATTCGCCATGCTTATCTTGCTGTACCCTTTGGGGACTTTTTTTGTTTATATTGTTACTTCTGGAAAGAATTTCATCTCGAGTTGAGCGAAAAGTCTGTGAGACGTCGGCTGTGTTATACAGAGTGTTTCAAATTGGATGTGCTATTATTGCCATCTCTTAAACGGGGTTCTCTTAAATCGGAAAAAATGTGTCAAATTTAATACTCTTCTAAGAACCGAAAACAATGTTGCCGAATGATTTTTAGTTTCTGAGTTACTATGAAAAAACTAAAATTAGATCGAATTTAATTTTCTAAATAAATCGATAACTAAAGGTTTCTCCTTAAAACGTTTGATACAAAAACTTCATAATTTTCTTATGTCTACAAACCAGTAAATTTCAAAATTTTAAGTGTTCCTTAGCTTTTGAGATAATGACAACAACTTGAGTTTTTCAAATACGGACCTCTGCATGTTTCGCCGATCTTTAAAAGTTCTTAATAACCCCTTTACAACGATGTATCACAAGATAGAATTTTTTTATATTTTAGTTTAAAAGAAGTAATTCTGCATTTTTCTCTCAATAAGCTAGGCCGGTCTTGGAGTACCAAGTAAAAAATGCAATTATTATGCCTCAAAAATGTTATGCAAGCTGTTGGATAATGCTTTCTTTCATAAGGCAAAATTTATGAAAGTATCACTTCCATCAGACACATAAATTATTTTTCAATAGTCCCTCCAGGATTATACATATAAACACACAGGTTCGATGAACGGGTGTCTGGAGCGATGCTTGATAAATTCTTTCCTTTTTCTACGTCTTGATACAATACGACACTCTTTTAAAATCTATCGGACCGCGCGTATCAGAAAATAGAGAATCATTAGTAATCAGTGTGTTTTCTTTTATCCTCATAACCCAATAGGTTATGGGCCCAGGTGTAACGCCGAAAAAATTATTTCAAAAAAAAGGGAAGAACTAATAAACAGGTGTTTCAAAATTTTGTGCAGTTTAGTGACTGATAATAAGAACGATGCAAAACTTTAAAGTGAAACGCAACATTAAAGCCTTTGATGGAGACCGAAACAGTGTTTGGAAATTCAGAATACGTGAATTATTAACTGAACTTGATGTGATTAGTGTTATCGACGAAGAAATCCCAGAAGAACCTACTGAGGACTGGAACGAGGCTAACCTAACTGCAAGAGGTACTATTGTTGAATTTTTATCTGACTCTTTCCTCAGTTTTGCTCAACCTACAAAAACTGCAAGAGAAATAATACAGAGCTTAGATGCAATCTATGCTCGAAAAAGCGTTGCCACTCAACTTACTCTCCGGAAAAGGTTACTAAGTTTGAAATTAAATGCAGACATTCCACTAATCAAGCACTTTTCGATTTTTGATGACTTAATAACGGAATTACTGGCTGCTGGAGCAAAACTGGAAGAAAGTGATAAAGTATCACATTTGCTCATTACATTACCCACATCATATGATGGTGTGATTACAGCAATAGAAACTTTATCAGAAGAAAACCTTACCTTAGCATTTGTTAAAACTAGACTACTTGACCAAGAAATAAAGATAAAACAGCAAAGTGCCGATACCAGTGCGAAGATATTACATGCTGAAAGGAACAACAGCAAAGAACAAAAGAAAACAAAATATTTTCGCACTGAAACATACAAAACAAAATTTCCAAACAAACATCAAAATTCGAAAAGACTAAAGTGTTATCAGTGTGGTAGAGTTGGTCACATTAAAAAGGATTGTTACCACTACAAAAGGCAAATCCAACGTCAGGAAACTATCAATAAACAAAGAACAATACAATCAGTCCAATTAGAGGCCCCAACAACATCTCACGGTGGTTTTGCATTTATGGCGGGCAACCATGGATCACCACATGACGAAAACAAAATCTCATTTCTTGTGGATTCGGGAGCTTCAGACCATATTATCAACAGGAGTGATTTATTTTCCAGTTCCTCTGATTTGATGACTCCAATAAAGATATTGGTAGCAAAAGCCGGATCTTATATAAAAGCTACAAAAAGAGGAACTGTTAACGTCATCAGTAATATGGGAATTGAAGGAATTTTAGAAGACGTTTTATATTGTCCAGAAGCACCTCACAATCTTTTATCAGTGTCAAAAATGCAAAATGCCGGAATGACAGTTGTCTTCAATCAGCAAGGAGTTGAAGTATACAAGAATGGCAAACTGATATTAAGGGGTAAAGTATTGAATAATCTATTTATTGTAGTTTTTGTTGTGTCTTCAAACTCTGAGACTTTTAGTAAAGAAATAAACAGTGTAGGAATTAAAGAATTCTATAAATTATGGCATCAAAGGTTGGGCCATATTGGTAAATTTAAGTTTAATGAACTAAAAGGTAAACAAATGTTTGAGGACACAAATTGTATATTAAATGTGATACCCGATGACGATATATGTGAGGCCTGTATTAAAGGTAAACAAACACGGTTACCTTTTAAAAAGGCAAAGGACAAGAAACACATAAATCGTCCATTATTTGTTGTGCACTCTGATGTTTGCGGGCCAATAACACCCTCCACATTAAATAGCAAAAACTATTATGTTACGTTCATAGATGACTATACTCACTATTGCGTAACTTATTTGATTGCATACAAATCTGAAGTTTTTGCTATGTTTCAAGATTTCGTTTCAAAGAGTGAATCTCATTTCAATTCAAAGTTAGTGCACTTATATTGCGATAATGGTAGAGAGTACCTGTCAAATGAAATGAAAGAATTTTGTGTTCAAAGAGGTATTTCTTATCACTTAACAGTCCCAAGAACCCCACAGTTAAATGGCGTATCTGAAAGAATGAATAGGACGATAGCTGAGAAAGGGCGAGCTCTAATGAACACTGCTCAATTAGAAAAAGTGTTTTGGGGAGAAGCCGTTTTAACAGCTACCTACCTAATTAATATATCACCGACTAAAGCACTTAAAGAAGCCAAAACACCATATGAAATGTGGCATGGCAAGAAGCCACAGTTAAAATATTTAAGGGTGTTTGGTTCGACAGTTTTTGTTCATAACAAGATATTAAAAACAAAATTTGATGATAAATCTTAGAAAGGAATTTTATTAGGGTACAAACCAAACGGTTATAGAGTGTGGGATGTGAGAACTGAAAAGTTTGCAACAGTTCGGGACGTAATAGTAGATGAGACTAATTTTTTGGTATCTAGACCTGTGAAGACAGGGTCTAAAGGGGTTGGTATTGAAAACTCCAGGTTTGAAACTGATGATGGGTTAGAAACATCAGTAGAGTCTCTGAAATCTGATACATATAATAAATCAGATGTACTGGAACCTAGTTCTAGTAAAAAAGGAAAATTAGACAGAGAGTCTAAGGAACCGCAAATGGCGGTTGATAAAAGCCTTAATAAGGATAATAAAAGTGAGTCTTGCGAACTCAGAAGGAGTGAAAGACTTAAGTCTATTCATCCTGTGTCATATGATGAAGAATTTATTGACAAAAATTATTTATTATGTGCACAAGTTTATGTATGCCAAGTTCCTAGTTCATATCAGGAGATTAAAGAAAGATGTGACAGGGTTTATTGGGAGCAAGCAATCAGAGATGAAATTGATTCACTTACAATTAATAAAACATGGACTTTAGTGCCAACACCTGCAAATAAAAATATAGTTGATTGTAAGTGGATGTTTACAATTAAAAACGATGAGTTTGGTAATCCATCAAAGTACAAAGCTCGATTAGTTGCTCGGGGTTTCAGTCAAAAATATCTAATAGATTATGATGAAGTTTTTGCACCAGTTGCAAAAATTTCAAGTTTTAGATTCATGCTGGCTCTTGCAAATGAGTATAATTTATTAATACATCATATGGACGTAAAGACAGCATTTCTAAATGGAAAATTGAATGAAGAAATTTTCATGAAAGTGCCTGAAGGAATAGAAAGCGATAAAAATGTAGTATGTAAACTGAATAAAGCTTTGTACGGTTTGAAACAAGCAGCAAAATGCTGGTTTGAAACATTTGAGCAGGCTATTCATCATGGTGGTTTTCAAAATTCACCAGTTGAACGTTGTCTTTACATTATGGATAAAGGCAACATTACAAAAAATATCTATGTGTTGCTATATGTCGACGATGTGGTTATAATTACCGGCAATAATGAAACGATGGTTAAATTCAAAACCTATCTGATGACTAAATTCAAAATGGTTGACTTAAAGGAAATTAAATTTTTTGTAAGGATAAAAATTGATAGGACCGATAATAAAATAACTTTGAGCCAGACTTCTTACCTTAAAAGCGTTTTAAATAAGTTTAACATGTATGACTGCAAACCTGTCAGTACCCCTCTTCAAGTTAACTTAAACTATGAAGCTCTCAATTCCAATGACAAATATGATAGTCCCTGCAGAAACCTAGTTGGTTGTTTAATGTATGTTATGGTATGTACTAGACCTGATTTAAGTACAGCTGTAAATTTTTTAAGTAGATATGTTAATAAAAACAATAAAGAGCTGTGGATTAATCTAAAGAGGGTACTTCGATATATTAAAGGGACACTCGATGTTAAACTTACTTATAAACGAGGTGAATATAAACATATCTTATCTGGTTATGCCGACTCAGATTGGGGAGGCAGCTTAGATGATAGAAGAAGTACTACTGGATATACAGTAAAATCTCCCTTGACGGACACCTCCGATAAGCGGACCTCTCTAATAACCGGACAGTTTTCTGGGGACCAACTCTTTCCCATAAGATATTCTAATAAATATTTCTCTATTAAGCGGACTGTCTATTAAACGGACACGGACATTGAATCTAACTCCATTTTTACATTTTTTCTCTCATAAACGGACATTTATTTAGCCCGCGACCAGGAAATAATTTTCGAATGAACGTTGCCGTTCCTTTTAATATATTTAACGAATGGCAACGTTTTGCCTGGCCGCACGTCTTTCGTAGGGGAATTACCGGACTCCCGAAAGGCATATTATGTATGTATAACCATGCCACTATTTTTGTCTACTACATTTGTATTTAACGCAACGTTCGGAGTAGTCGTAGTAGTAGTAGTATTTCTCCTTGTGTGTTTTTAGTGTTTATATGTTAATAATGGCTCCAACAAAACGTCTGTTAACTTTAAAAGAAAAGCTGCAAGTAGTGGAAGTTTACGATAGAGAAAAACTTAGTGTACGTAACTTAGCGGCCCGATTTAATATAGGAAAAACCCAGGCAAGTGAAATAATTAAGAAGAGAGAACAACTATTAAACAGTTGTGTTACATCATTTAACTCGGAGCAGAAGAGATCATTCTTCAAAACTAAGGGATTTAACATCGACAAACTAACTTATGAATGGTTTGTTAAAGCCCGGAATAAAAATTTTCCTATATCAGGGCCTATAATTCGATCAAAGGCGAAAGAACTTGCAGAAAAAATGGGGTACCAGGATTTTCGCGCTTCTTCTGGATGGCTTGAAAAATTTCGGATTCGACACAACATTACGTTTCGTTCAATTTCAGGAGAGGCTGCTACTGTCAATACGGAGCACGTCGCCATTTTCAAGAACAATATTTCGGTGTTACTGAAACACTACGAGCCAAGAAATATCTATAATGCTGACGAGACTGGCCTTTTCTTTCGTGCCTTATCCGAAAAAACATTCGCTTTAAAAGGTGAAAAATGTGCGGGTGGAAAAATGGCCAAAGAACGCCTCACTATTTTACACTGTACAAATATGGCAGGTGAGAAGGAAAAGCTTTTAGTTATCGGAAAATCAGCAAGGCCTCGTTGTTTCAAGAAGTTGGACCTACGTACTTTACCTGTCACGTGGTATTCAAATAACAAATCTTGGATGACAAGTAATATCATGACAGAATGGCTACAAGTGTTTGATCACAAAATGGCCAGGGAAAAACGGAAGATTTTATTATTTATGGACAATGCCGCTTCTCACCCAAGAGACCTCAATCTGCAGAATATCAAAATAATTTTCTTACCACCAAATACGACAGCTTTGTGTCAACCATTGGATCAGGGAATAATAAAGAATTTTAAAATATGTTACCGCTCAATTATATTAAGACACATTTTAATAAAAATGGACAGTGTTAACAACGCTAATGAGTTAGCCAAATGTATAAATGTACTGGAGGCGGTGTTTTTCATTCATTCAGCTTGGAAACAAGTATCTTCTACGACCATAAAGAATTGCTTTACTAAAGCTGGGTTTAGATATGAAGTTACACCAATATCAGGTGAGGGTTGGGACCCAGATGACGAAGTCCCGTTATCAAAACTTGCGGAGGTGTGCAAAATGATGAGACATGCTGGACATGAACAAACTGATACAGATGCTTTTATTAATGTTGATAACGCTGTTCAAGTTGAAGATCAAGAAATGGAAGTTTCAATTTCTAATGAAAACACGGAAGAGATAGACTCTGAAGATGAATCGGATACGATGATATACAACAATAATATGAGCGATAGTAAAATACATTCTTACAGTGACGCGTTTAATAATGTAAATAAATTAAAAGAGTTTTCTTTGAAGAACAGTGATTTGAGAGGATTCGAAATGTTAAGTAAGTTAGAGATACATTTTGAAGAGGATTTTATGAAGAAAAAGACCCGTCAAACTTCAATTACTGAGTATTTTACTTCTAAACTTTAGTTACCTAAATATGTATGTATATATGTAGTACATACATGTACATACATATACGTACTTGTTAATTTCTCATTTTAAAATATTTCTTTTTTTGTGGCTGATTAGTTAAGATTATTCTTATTTTACTCTCTTAATTGAATAAAATATTTATTTAATAAATAAGTTTTAAAAAACCCATCTATATTTTCACATTTTCTAATAAGCGGACACCTCCTATAAGCGGACAAATAGAAGACGACCACCGGTGTCCGCTTATGGGAGATTTCACTGTATATTTAAATTATTTGAAACCAATGTAATTTGTTGGAATACAAAAACGCAAAATTCAGTGGCAGCATCATCTACTGAGGCCGAATACATGGCACTATTTGAAGCCGTGAGAGAAGCTCTTTGGCTAAAATCTTTTGCAATTTCTATTAAACTAGATATTACAGAACCAATTATAATTTATGAGGACAATCTTAGTTGTATAAATATAGCAAATAATCCAACAAGTCACAAAAGGTCTAAACATATAGATATTAAGTATCACTTTACTAGAGAACAAGTTGAAAGGAAGGTAATAAAATTAATATATATTTCCACAGACAATCAAGTAGCAGATTTGTTGACAAAGCCGTTGCCATCACCTAAATTTATGGAACTAAGGGACTCCATGGGTATTGAATAAACAGTTTAAGTGTCGATTATTTGAAGTTTTTTTTATGTTTTGCTGATGTTTTTATAGTAATATAGTTATATAGTTGATACTGGCTATTTAAAGTCAATTAAATGATCTGATTAGGTTTTTCTGGGTTTCCCTAATCCTTAGCAACAAATGTTGGATCATTTTTGTATTCTTCCCAGGTTTATGCGAGTCCGTAAGTTAGTGTGTCTTAAGTTTATCGAGACATAAATTTTGAGGGGGAGTGTTGGATAATGCTTTCTTTCATAAAGCAAAATTTATGAAAGTATCACTTCCATCAGACACATAAATTATTTTTCAATAGATATGTTTGGTCTAGTCCCTCCAGGATTATACATATAAACACACAGGTTCGATGAACGGGTGTCTGGAGCGATGCTTGATAAATTCTTTCCTTTTTCTACGTCTTGATACAATACGACACTCTTTTAAAATCTATCGGACCGCGCGTATCAGAAAATAGAGAATCATTAGTAATCAGTGTGTTTTCTTTTATCCTCATAACCCAATACAAGCAAATAAATTATCCTACCGGAAAGATTTGGTTTTCCGATTGGTCGCACAGGATTTGGATATTACAAATGCTTTAAAAAATATAAATCAGCGAGACGTAGTGTTTTCTCTTGACAAAGCCTGGACAAATGTGAAAATCGATTTTATTAAGAAATCATGGCGAAATTTATCACTGGAGATAAACAATTCACTTTTAGGGAAAAGGGATGAAGAAGACACCATTCCTTTATCACAGTTAAAACGTAAGATGACAACTAATGAAATTGAGCAAATGGGAATCCTAATGAATACCCTATCAAAGGGCGAAAAATTATCACAAAACGAAGTAAAGGAATGACCTGTAAACAAAGAGAAAAATAACGAGATCTTTTTCCCCGATGAAGATTTGATTGCTGTTGTCAGAGAAAGCAAAAATGACGATGTGCAAACTGATTCCGAAGATCTGTCACCATCTTCTGGTTCTTACCAGGAAGCTATAAATTGTCTCAATAAAGTGTTGCAATGGGTTGTTGAAAATCAAAGGTCTTCTAGCGATCAATTGGTTCTTTCGAAATTGCGAGAACAGGCAGTCCTACGGCTTAATAAAATGAAACAACACACCATCAAAGAATATTTTCAATAGTTTTTTTAGTGTCATATATTTTTGATTAATTTTTGTTTAAGTTGTTTGTTGTTTAATGATGTTAGTTATATATTTTTTGTTAAACGTTTCAATAATAAATTTGTTTTTTTTTGTAGTAAACATTTAGATTTTTAAATTCTTTGATAAACCTCGATAATCCGAACACCCTCTCCTCGAATTCATTCGCATTAACGACGTTGCACTGTATATTTTGTTCATCCAAAAACCACAAATTGGATTCGTCTGCACTTAAACTGATCTGATCTTTATCCATATTTGTGGGGCTCAAAAACTTTTATACTCTTATTGTCGCTTGCAAAACTTTTGTTTCAGGATAATACTAGCTGAGACTGTCACTAAAACTACAGACCAAGCCTAATCTAGAAAGAAATTCGGATAAGAATATCTTGATGCGTATTTAAAACAAACATATCAAGTTTAAAAACGCGTAGCCGTCGTATCGCCGTCCCTCGAGTGGATGCATCATACTGCCTGGACACAGTACAAGCGCCTCTCGAGGGCAAAGAAATAATATGTATTAATGCTCACAAGAAAAAGGCCCGATTACTTTACTCAGACATAAATCAAAAAGTCTCGAGTAATAAAGAAATATTTATATTAAAAATTAATAAAAACGCGATAGTCCTGACCTATTCAAAAAGCATCAAGAAGTTTATCCAAGAAAACACGTTAAACAAAAATTGACTAACAAACTTAATAGCCCAATTAAAATAAGAAATATTAATAAAAATAGGAAAACAATTGAAATTAAATCCAATCTGAAAATTCATATACAGGGTGATTCATTGGGAATGGGACATGGCGAAACCCGAGATAGGGGACACCAAAATATGACGATTTGACGCAACATGCCTTATATCAATGTTGCGCGTTTCAGAGTTACAGGGTGTTAAAAGTTAAAATTTTATTTTAAAATTCCTTAATAACTTTTTGTGTTTTCATAGCATCAACACCAAAATCGGTGTACTTAGGTTTTGTAAGATGCCAAATAAGGATTTTGATCTAATTTTTACGAAATTTCTAGAGGGCGCTAGTTACAACCCACCGCTTCGGTATATTTGGTCATATTTTTTTATAAGTGCAACTAAGGTCAAATTTTATTCAATGTATTGAAAAAGTGTCTATTTTTACGCAAAAAAGGTATTCTTGTTCAATCCCGATATCTCTCTTCGTTTACGAGATTTTTACCTATAAGCTAATTCGTGTCGTTCCATTTCAACTCGGTTTTATTAATTTTCAAATAAATATTTTGCCGCATTAAACAAATGAAAAGCCATTAACAAATAAAAAATAAGTTTTATTTAAGCAGCTGTTCAAAATAACCACCTTCCACCTTAATGCACTTTACTAACCTTTTTCTCAAAGATCTTTTTATTCTAAATTGCATATCGTTATTCTTGATTTCATCAGCTGCTTGTTGAATTTTTTGGCATAATTCTTCGCGAGTATTAATTGTCCCTTTCTATACAATTGCTTTCATACTTGACCATATTGAGAAGTCCAATGGGTTGAGGTCTGGACTTCTCGCAGGCCACGGAAATTCACTTCCACAACCGATTCATCGATGTGGAAAAATATTGTTCAAATGTTGGCGCACTTGGAGAGAAAAATGTGGGGCCGCTCCGTCTTGCATGAACCACATATTTTGACGTAAATATAATGGAACATCTTCGAGAAGTTCGTTAAGTTGTCCTTGCAAAAAATTTAAATACCGAAGGCCATTTAAATTGGCTGGAAGTTCGAAAGGACCAATAAAAAAGTCACCTATTACAACCCCTTCGAAATAAATATAGTTTTGATTAAATCAGAGTATTATATTTTAGCCTTACGACAGCCGTTATCAAGAACAAAGACCGCATAACTGTCAGACAGTTGAAAGGTAACGCAGGAATCTTGCCATTTAAACTAGGATAAGCAAAACTTACTACAAAAACCCACAAACTCATACATTATTATGACCTAAATCCTATCATAAAAGAAGTCAATAGTTTACATTATAGGTCACAAAACATTTCAAATTCATTGACGCTACGTATTGAATACGTACGATGATTATAATAATTATCTTAAAATACTAATTCTGACACAAAAACGAGTGGAAGATAAAATCAAACAAATTTTACCTCATCCTCAAAGAATCAAGAGAGGTTTAATAAATATAGTCGGCTTTGTATTTAAAGCTATCACAGGAAATTTAGACGCCGGTGATGGATTGCGATACGAAAAACTTATTAACGAGCTACAACGAAATCAAAATGCTTTAGCAATTAATATTCATAGACAAAATTAAATCTCTTTAAATGTGATTAATAATTTTAATTTGACGATTTATCAAATAGCTAAAAATATGAAAACGTTAGAGGACCGAACTAAGCAAATTGGATATCTTGTAGAAAAAACAATGAACAAAGAAAATACGTATTTTATCAAAGACATTTTGAATCAAATCATTAACTTATACGAAATAATCGGTTGAAAATGTCGAAAATTCCATTATATTCGCAAAATTGGAAACTTTCCATTCCAGCATAATGGAAACTGCAAACTTATTCTCCAAACTAAAAAGCCTCGAAATAAAATCACACCCAATAATCTTCCTTTACAAGTAAACCTAGAAAATATTTTTGGATATGAGAAAGTGACAAAAAGCGAAAGTTTTATCTTAAACAATAAAATTACTTATTTGCTGAATGTCCCAATAACAAATCCTAACAATTTCTATGATTATCATCGTTATTCGATGGATTCGGTTCCATTAGAAAACAGAGTTAATTCAAGATTAACATCCCCCCCCCGTAAATATTTAGTTATTAGGTCGTGTAGTATGAAATGAGTAGATTCTCGAAATGCCACATTCAACTGCGAATAACTTCACTCTAAATCTATATTTGGACTTGACTTTTTTATGTGGAAAAGGCACATTCTTCCTCTTTCGATCAGAGTTTAAAGTGTTAAAAATGAAAACTTTTATTTTTATAAAAAATTTTGTGCAGCCATGCAAAATAGTGAAATTCGTGTGTTAATGAAATATGAGTTCCACCGTGGAACTACAACAGCTCAGACGGCTCGCAATATTAATGATGTGTTTGGTACTGAAGTCACTTCGCAGCAAACAGTATCTCGTTGGTTCATGAAATTTCGTTCTGGCAATTTTGACCTAACAAATGAACCACGTGGACGACCTGAAACTCAAGTGGATAACGATTATCTGAAAGCCGTGGTGGAAGCGAATCCACGTCAAAGTGCAAGCGAATTATCGTTAATATTCAGTGTAACCAAAAAAACAATATTGACTCATTTGGCTGAAATTGGTAAGGTGAAAAAGCTGGACAAGTGGGTACCGCATGAGTTGAGCGACATACAGAAAGAACGACGTCTCGAAGCTTTTGTTTCTTTGTTGTGCCGGTATAATAACGATCCATTTTTGAATCTGATTGTTACTTGTGATGAGAAATGGATCCTATATGACAATACCAGACGTTCATCGCAGTGGTTGGATCAAGATGAACCACCAAAACATTGTGCGAAAAAAAATCTTCATCAAAAGAAGCTTATGGTGTCCGTTTGGTGGTCCAACGCAGGTGTCATCCATCACAGCTTCATGAAACCTGGTGAATCGACTACGCCTGATGTCTACTGCCGACAACTGACCGAAATGATTAGGCAACTGATGGTTAAGCAGCCAAGATTAGTCAATCGAAGCGCACCGCTATTGTTGCACGACAACGCTCGGCCACACACCGCACAAGTCACCTTGGCCAAACTACAGGAGTTGGAATTGGAAACTCTTCGTCATCCACCGTATTCACCCGACTTAGCACCCACTGATTACCACTTCTTTCAAAATTTGGATAACTTCTTGGTAGGGAAAACATTCAACTCCGACAAGGCTGTCTAAGCTGCCTTTCAAGAGTTTATCGACTCCCGGCCTGCAGGCTTTTACAGCAGGGGAATCAATGGACTTCCCGTTAAATGGCAGAAGTGTATTGATAATGGTGGTGCATATTTCGATTGACAATAAAAACATTTCATATGAAAAAAAAATGACTAAAATTTCAATTCAATTCTACTCATTTCATACTACACGACCTAATATAAATTAAATGTACTATATTTATTCGGGAATGCCATGCAAGAAGATGTCATCTAAATTATTCATCCGTGACCCTGGAAACATAAAGGACATTAGAGCGAATAGTCTCTGTTGAGGTTCCTTCGATAAACGAAACAACGAAAACAACAATTTGGTTTACGAAAGTGGACTGTATTAATTTTCACTTATTTAAATAATGACAAAGTATTGGTCTAAGTATGAAGTGGGAGTTTGCTTAGTTGGGAAGATTACGAGTTACGTTTACGATCACATGTCTAGAGCGAGCACTGGTCAAAGAGAGCAAAATTACTGCGATCATCCCGTAAGTACTAAACCTGAGGAGCACCAATCAAGGGTGCACCAATACCAGAAGCCCTTACGGGCTATGGTTGCGCCTAAGGTCATAAATCGCCGCGATCGCGTAAATACCTATACAAGTCGCTTTTATTGAAGTATTGCAGATCGCGGCAATGGTCCAATTTAGAAACCTTCCTTTGACGAGTAGCATATTTCCCAGTCATAGAACCCTTCGATATGGCCTGATGGGTACGGTTGTCTGGCGCCCAGATGGAATCCTCCAAATAAGTATCGATACACATGGGCGTCACTTAAGGGATGAAAGTACAAAATAAATTAACTAAGCAGACCACACCAAAAAACAATAACCTAAAGTCCTTAACAGTCCCTATGAAATTCATCTACTGAGTTTACTACAAGCTAACACGCATTGCCAACAAATAAATATCACTATTACGCACCCAATACCCAATCAACTGGACGCATCCGACAAATGAATTTTGATAGTTCCTATCGACAAAACAATCAAGTTAAAATGTAGAAAACAAGAACAATACAAGAAGATATCAGAGAGCTTTCTCATAACTGTACTTCAGGACTGCCGAGATGAAAGCGACGGTGAATTGATTACCAATGATCAAGTAATAAGCGAGACTGACAAGCCAATAATATTTCCGGATTTAAACAATCAACTACCAAATATCTTGCATCTAAATTTGAGCTTCCAACTTCAAAAAATAAAACTCGACGAACTTCATAAATTAAAGAACAAAATTCAAGAAAGTCCATCTCAATTGTTCTATAACAAAATTTCAACTTTTCCTAGTTTGTGAAAAATCTTAATATACTTGTTAATTATTTTTGCCTATAGTATATCTGCTCTATAAACAATTATCTACAAACCGAAAGCCAAGGGAAGAAAGCAAGCAAGAAACCCTCAATCCATGCCTCGACCTACCCCGCAGTCAGGGTAGCTCATTTTAAGAAGGGACATCTAGGTGGTGCATCTAGGTGCAGCGTCGACATAAAAGAAAGTTGACCAGATAAAAAGGGGGAACAAAAAGGAAAACCAGAGTCTAGCATGGAGGTTCACAATTGTTAATTCTAAGTATTCAAATGTAGCCAACAATAAAGATATTTTGTTTTTAAAAAGATATTTCTTTGATCGAGATAATTAAGTTATGTAGCTTCTCACTAGTGGAATACCCTTATCTTTATCTTTAGACAAATACATTTTGGTAGCTGGTAATCTATGGCATCCAGAAAATATTAACACTTTAAACGCCAAGCCCATTTTTTAAATTTAGTCACCACAGGCCAACATATTATTTTTACGACAAAAGTTGTATTATGTATTTTTATGAATATCTTAAAGAGTCTTTTTGCCACGTTTCTTTTTAATTCCGGATTTTGGCAGGTGTATCGTTGACGATACACTCGGCGTGGGGTGAATTTTTTTTATGCTACGCCAGGTGTATTCCTAGCGATACACTATACCAGCTTTGTTTTTCTTTTGAGGTGTGAACATTAATGATATTTAGAGACACATGTTGGGAAAAACAACCAACACTTTTATAGGATGAATAAACAAATCGGTCCAATTTATTTCTCAGACTAAATAATGTCATTAGTCAATCTATGTTGCGGATAGCGACATAAAATCCCAATCGATTTATGGGCATAAATAGATCCTTATTGAAAATTGGTTGGAAAAAAAAGTGATTGAGTGATAGTATATGAGTGATGTGTATAGTGTTAACAACTATGTCAAGGAAGAAACCTCTTACGGAAAAGGAACTAATTGCTGCATTTGAGGAGGACTTCGACGAAGATGTTCCATTGGACATGAGTGACGAAGATTCCGACGATTCCCTGCAAGATCCTCATTATAACCCTGATGAGAGCATTGATAATGATGAAGATAATGCGACAAGTGAAGGAACTTTGCGTCCTGTCGCTGTAAGCCCGACTATGCAAAAACTGCGTCAAGTTGCTCAGAATGCGCCAGCAGGTGGGAAACCCCCAGCCTCCCCAGTTGACTTTGAAAACATTGTTTTAGCTGATCCTGCTGGAAGACAACAACATTTTCCTTTCACTAACAAGAGTGGTATGGATCCAACAATTTCTGGGATATTGGCTCTTGCTGAACCAGTGGATTATTTCTCACTGTTTTTGATTCAAGAGATTCTAGATATTATGGTAAACGAAACAAATTTGTATCCTACGCAAAGTCTTGAGAATGCGGTTGACATTCCTCCTTCTTCACGGTTACACTGCTGGACACCAACCGATGTAAATGAAATGAAACAGTTTATCGAATTGTTTGGATAGATGGGGATAGTAAAAGTTCCGGAACTTCGTAACTACTGGTCGACAAATCCTCTATTTTCATTTCAATTACCGAAAAATGTAATGAGTCGTAATCGCTTCGAGCTGTTGCTAAGATTTTGGCACTTCGCCAATAATGATGAAGCAACCCCTCAAAGTCGTACCTATAAAATAGACAACATATTCCAGAAATTCGTTGCAAACTTCAAAAGCGCCTATACACCAGAACAGAAAATTTGCGTTGATGAAACAATGGTGCCTTTTAGAGGTCGCCTAAGTTTTAGGCAATATATTCCCTCAAAAATACACCGTTACGGTATAAAGTTGTACAAATTATGTACCGACAAAGGATACACATGGAATATGTCAATTTACGTCGGCAAAGATAATCCTGAAGATCGAACTCAGTCAGCTTCCCAAAACGTTACCATGAAACTAATCGAGGAGTTACTGAATGAGGGAAAAACCCTGTTTATAGACAATTTTTACACAAGCGTGCTGCTAGCATATCAGTTACTTGCACAAAAAACACCTCTGATAGGTACCTTGCGAGCCAACAGAAAGTACATTTCTCCGGCTGTAAAAGATGCGAAATTAGCAAAAAATCAAATCATCGCTAAAGAAATCCCAGACGGAGTGACGATTTTGAAGTGAAGAGATCAAAGGGATGTTCGAATGTTAACAACATGCCATTTGTGATCAGAAACTGTTGTTACTAGAAACAAGCGTGGCAAAGAAAAGATTAAACCAAAATGTATAATTGATTATGACCGCTACAAGTCTCCTGTCGACGTTAGTGATCAATTGGCTTCACACAACACCGCTCTAAAAAGTTGCAGCAAATGGTACAGGAAGTTATTAATTGAAGTTCTTTGGGGTGCAACGCTTGTGAACGCTTCATACTTATATAATGAAAATTCAGTGAATAAAGAAAACATGAACATCACCTTATTCAGGCAGAGTGTCGTTTCGTCTCTGTTAGAAACCTCAACTAATTCGGCTTCATCGACTTCCAGAAGAAATAGTCGCGGGAATGCTATACATCACTTTGTAACTCATGAGGCAAAAAAAAGAGCTAGATGTGTCAGCTGCTACAGCATGTATGGCAAGAATGGAAAAATCGTCGACGAAAAGAAAAAAATGGCATCACAAGTCATCACAGTGTGTGATGAATGTGAAGGAAACCCTCACTTTTGCAAAGATTGTTTCAACAATAATCACTAGCAATTAAGATTGTTCAAGACTTTTATAATATTATCCTATTATTTATAGAAGACTTATTTGTTCCTACTTTTGGTTAGAAGTGAGTTATGTTTTCTTTTTAGTTATGCAAATATATACACACACAAAAAATGTTTGTTTAATTTCTTAACGATATAGAACCTTGCCATTCCCTTAGGCCAAAGTTCCCTATGGCATAGTATTTCGTCAGGCAAACACTACTATATGGCAATGCTAAAGGAACGGGATGGTGAGATCTAGAGATACACCGAGTAAAAATGCAACTTAATTCAAGTGTATCGCTAACGATACACATGGCGTTCAAAGTGTTAATATCCAAAAAAAATATTTGAGGTTCCCTTTACTTAGTTGGAATGAATGTCTGTTGTGATCATTTGCATATTTAATTGAAAATCTACAAATCATTTCCCAGATTTCGTTATTGAAATACACAGAGAAAACTTCGTAGGGAGTTTTCACTCCAACTTTATTTTCAATTTCCTCAAAACGGGGCTGTTCTTTATCTTGTGGTAAAGTATAAAATGGATTCTCTTTTTTCTAATTATTTGATTCCTTAGAGGTTTTACGAGATCTTTTCACTTTCTTTGAAGTTGACGAGTTCGTCTTGTCTTGAGGTGGATCAACTTCTTCTTCAGAAAAACCAACGTGAATTTCATAGGTACCTGCCACATGGAAATGCAATGTGCACCGTACGTATAAATTTTATTGCTTTATCCAGGTAAAATATTTCGCTAACTTCAAGTTCAAGATATTTCTTCGTTCACTCCGAGTGTCAACTTCCGCAAAGCTACTCAGTTCACCTCGCACTCCATTGACACTTGTGGAATGACACCAACACCAATCTCCGTTCTCTTTAACTGATGATTATTTACAATTGTTCAATCCTGGAATCGAGTACGTTTGAGTTAGTATGTAGGTACCTGTGGAATAACTAGACACACTGATAATTTTTACGGCACTTGCTAATTTACATAAAATAAAATACCCTTCCCCATAACTCCTTTAAAAATGGGATATTAACCAATAAAACAATCAGCAGATACTGTTCCTTTATTCGTAATTTATCAATGTAATATAAGTATAGAATTCATTTAATTGAGTATTGCAACTTGCAATCTTGAAGAAATTCATCGTCTCTCATATCAATCACTATACTGGCTGAATTCTTCCTGTTCGTGAATAAAAGAAGAGCTCGTCTCTGTAAACATAAAATTAACACTTAACCATGTTTGTAATTCCAATAAAACTGCAAAAAATAAACTGAAATGTTTATAAGAATTTATACATGTTAAAGCTTCGTTAGCGAAACAGAAGGATAAATGCACAATTTGTGTTTTGTTTTTTATTTATAACTTTAATTTCACTGAAACTTTTAGCCTATAGCCAACTTTATAATCCATATCACGAAACTTCTCAATTCACCGGCAAAATTTGCAAAGTGAAGATATTCCTACAGTCAAATATCGTTTTAAAATCACAAACGTTTTTTGCGGTAAGTGCATTCCTGACTGATCGTATCAGAAGAATTTTCTTCAATTTAGACACTTTTTTGTGGCTTGAATATTTTCAACATCATTCATGTACTATTTCTAGAACTAACGTAGAAATCACGACGTTTACTCTAATTCGCCGTTATTAAAAGAATCTCGCAAAAAAAATTTAAGAAAATTGAGATTATGACTTTTACCACAATATATAGTGACCGAAATTAAATTTCATCTTACTAATAACATAGTCTTCCACCAAAAATAATAAGGCAAGAAGTTGACATAAATATAGATCCACAAACATTTCGTCTCGGGGGCGTAGAGTATGAAAATGAAATTTTTAGTTTTCATTTTTCCTTTACAGCATGGCGCCAGTTCGCTTAAATTTGGAATATAATTAACTTATTAGAATCTACATCATTAGTTATGTCAACTAATTACAAGAATCGACTCGTAGTTATATTTTTCCAAAGGTCATGTCTTCTTATCCGCCAAACTTTATAATGCAGCTTCAAAGAAACCACCTTATTTATACCATAATTTATTATGTAATTTTGGAGATCCAAATTGGAACCCATTAATAAGCAACATCATACGAAATTCCTATGAAAAAATCATATGCATTCCTAACTATGTATTTTTGCAAATAACTCTAAAATAATGACAGAAAAAAAAAATGTGAGAAACTCAAAAGATTCTCAGTTGAACAGAGAATTCAGATTGACCATGACCTCAAAAAATTAACATCCTTTAGATTCTCCAATTTAGTTACATACGCTACCAAAACTTCACCATGATTCAAATTCACCCATATATTGTAGATAAATCTCAATTCATTTTCAAGATACAGGGTATTTTTCTTTTTTTTACTCAATGATTTTATAATCATAACTTTTGACCTATTCTCTATAAGTAATTCAAATTTTGTGGGTAGTCAGAACTTAACATATATTATAAGATACCATTAACAGAATTTGTAAATTGCAGATCCGGACTAGAAAATAGTATTTTTAGAAACTTTTATAGATTTGAATACCCAGTGTATTTGTTAGTATGTGTATAGTGTTCTTTAAAACCATATGGAGCCTTCAATAAAGCGTTAAATGTTGTTTTTACCACATTAGTTTCTTAATTCCCACACATATAATTTTTTGTAAATAAATATTACTGTAAACAAGAACACGCTTATTTTACCACTGTTACTATTTTAATTTGATGAATTAGAGACGTTGACTTTTTTTCAGTAGATGTGCCATAACATTGTTAAAAATTAAGAAAGGCATAAAACCTTCATATTCTTAAAAAAATTAAAATCGGCCCATTAATTATTTAACATTTTTTTATTGTAAATTAGCTATACAATCATCCCTTGAAATATTTTCCTCTCATCATAGAACACCATAGTAATTAAGTAAATATTATTGTAATTTCTTACATACCTTGCGACTATCTTTTGAAATTTGCTTATTTCTCTAAATTTGTCACCGATAGGGAAAATTTCGAATTTTTTATAAGTTAAGAATGAGTCAAATGACACCTCAAATTAAAGGTGTTTCAAAACTATATTTAACGGTGTAATGCAATTTAAAATCAATCGATTATTTTTTAAGAAAAAGAGCTATAAACAGAAAAAAATGGATGTAAAAGATGCAATACAAATTCAGTTTCATTACATAAACGATAAAAAAAACTTATTTATTAATAGGAAATATTTTTTAATTTCCTATTAATAAATAGATAAATTTTAAGATAATTCATGTAATTTATAATAATAATAATAATAATAAAATAAAAATAGACAAAAATCTTTCATTGAACAACCTTTCGGCAGCATGATAATTTCTACCAGCTTCAGCAAAAATAAATACAGCCTCAACTTTTTCTCCTAACGCACGCATAACTAACAAATTATTAGCACTTTTGGACATTACATAACAATTTATAAAAATAACCAGAGACCATGTGTTAGCACAAAATCAACAACAAATTTTGTTATTATTATTATTATAGTTACAATAAAATACCTTTTCACTTCTCTGTAGGCGGGGAGGAACCGCCTCATCCCAGATACTACAGGTATCAAATGATGAGATCTGGTAAGACTCGCATGGTGACAGCAGGTCCTAGGTGGCAGTGTCCTGCCTTCCTTCCTCGAAAGCGCACCGTATGCGCTGTTGCTAAGAACACCGCCCTCTGCACAGGCCCAAACATATTTTCGTCAATTCCCAGATCCTTGAAATTAGTCAGAAGATTTTTCGGAATGAGTCTAGTTGTAAACAGGATACCTGGGACTATGCACACATTCCTCATTCCCCAGTGTCTCCCGATCTGTTCCTGCAAATCCCTATATTTAAGGATTTTCTATTATTATTATTATTATTATTATAAATTATATTATCTTATTATTTTTTTTATTTTCAGTTAATAAACAAGGTTTTTTTATTGTTTATGTACTATAAAACTGAATTTATATTGCATTTTTTACATTTATTTTTTTCTACCGCTTATCTCATAAAAAATGATCGAAGCTATAACTCAATTACAGTGAAACCTCTTTTGGGCGGACACTTGCAGGACCCCGGCAAAGTGTCCGTTTAAAAGAGTTGTCCGTCTAAGAGAGAAATGTGACGAAAAAGTGAATATAGCAAAACATTATATTACTTATTAATAACTAAAAATAATATAAATAAAAATAATATGTAGTATATACATAGAAAATGGCATAACGTGTAAAAAAATATTACATACATTATATAATTTAAAAAGAAACCTAAACTATTTACATATTTTAAAATTTTTAATTAAGTCTAAAACATTCCTGCAGAGCCATTTGTCGAGTTTTCTTGATAATTAAAGTGTCCTGGAAGTGTAGCTCCAGCTTAGACATTAAATTTAGAGCTGATAAGTCACCACATGCCTCAACAAAGCATTTTAGTTGCTGTGTAAAATCAATTGCCTGTTGATATATTTTAATACCCTCTTCTTCTGCTGTATGCTCATCATCTGAATCATCGGTCACTCTTTCTTGCAAGCGAACCTCCAGGCATGCAGAATCATCTATTTCTTCGAATAAGATATTATCGTCCACGGTGTAAAAGTCCCCTAAATCACTATCATTTTACATTCCAAAATCATTTTTACGTTTCAATATTTGAACTAAAAGTGATAATGGAAGGTCATTTTCAGTATCTGAATTTTCTAGATTATGTGATGCATTTTCACGGTTAGTAGAGTGGGTAAGTCCAAATTTGTAGAAGCAATTGTGAATTGTACTTTCTGTTACTTTGTCCCATGCATGCTTAATAAGATAAATTGCATCTAAAACGTGTATATTCTTTGATAATTCTTGAGCTAATTCAGCAATATTAATGGCTATTAAAAGTTTTTTCACAATAAATGTAAAAAGATATGAAACTTTTAATAATGCCCTGATCTAAAGAATACTAGATACAGAAGTGTAGTTGAGAGAGAAAAAAATCAGTTCAATATTTTCCAACTTTATGTCTCTTGGATGAGAACACGCATTGTCAAGAAATAACAGAATATTTCATTTCTCACGTTTCATCCTTCGATCAAACTGCACCAACCATTCTGCCATTAGTTCACCAGTCATCTATGATTTTTTATTCCATTTCCAAGTAACTGGCAAATCATTTAGATTAATATGTTTGAAAGCCCTTAATTTTGCTATTTTTCCTATTACTAACGGTTTTTCATTTTTGCCAGGCATATTTACACAAAACAGTATTGTTTTTTGAAAGTTTTGAACTTTTGAAAGTTTGCCTCTAGTGCATCATTCACGTTTCAGATATAATGTTTTGTTGGGAAATACACGAAAAAATAGCCCGGTTTCATCTGCGTTATAAATATTTTCTGAAGAATATGTGTTTATAATTGAATGAATTTTGACTAAAAATGTCATAACATCATTGGGATTTATACACTCGCAACCTCCCCAGATATAACTCTGAAAGCGATATTGTGTCGGATACGAAACTTTTCCAGCCAACCTTTTGAAGCACTAAAATTATTATAACTTAATCCATCAGCGATTTCCTTGGTTTTTGTTTTTAGTAATACACCTGAAAACATACATACACAGTAAAATCCCTCTTAAGAGGACACTGACGGTACCATAAATTTTGTCCGCTCAAGAGGTGTCCGCTCGAAGGGAAAAACGTTCAGGCATAACAGATTTTTTTATCATATAAAATCATCAAGAAAACTTGTACATATGTATTTAAATGAAGGATTTTTTTTGTTGAAAGAATAAACAAACATGAATACACATTAAGAAAAATGAAGATAAAAATTCATCTAACGTAGTTTAACGAATTTTTGGGACCAGGACAAAGCGTCCGTTCAAGAAGGGTGTCTGCTTTAGGGAGATGTCCGTTATGAGAGTTCACTGTATATTTAAAATTTTATTTACGTTAAATCGCTTTAAATTAAAATAATGAACATACCTGATAATGGAATACCTTTACTACGAGCCCGAATAAACCACTCATAACACAACCTATCGATATTTCTATCTTCTTCTTTTTTAAAAGCTTCGTTTTTCACTTACGTTTATATTTGAGCGAAATTTACTTAATAAATATTCTTTATTTTTAATGATATTAGCTGCCTGTGTTTTTCCTATTTCAAAGCTTTTTGCTAAATCACCGACACTAAGTTTTTCCTTATCGAATGTTTCAATTAATTGGACTTTTTATTTAAGCGTTAGAACGTTCCGTTTCGCCGACATGTCGGCAATGTTACAACACCACAGGCAAAATTACAAATAATTATTATTGCTTCCGCGAATAGGTCCACACGCCCTGGTGGGAAACTACCCATTGAATCTTAAAAAGCCCCGACTGTTTATTTCTGCGCGCAAGTTGAAATTTTGTTTTCCGTCCGCTCAAGAGAGGACTTTACTGTTTCATGGGACTGGATTTTGGTACCGCGTCCGTCCAAGAGAGTATCCGCTCAAGAGAGAGCTGAATATATAAGAAATCAATAAAGCAAAATTGGCAAAAAAAAAGTGTCCGTTCAAGAGAGTTGTCCATCTATTAAAGGCGTCCGTAACAAGAGATTTCACTGTATTTATAAAGGGATTTTGATGAATTAAGAAGCAAATAAAATGACATTGTTCAGACTACGGAATGACGTCAAAGTTTTTTATTTGTCTTCTGCTTCAGGTACAACTTCAAAATTTTAAATATATTTTTTACATTTTTTTGATAGAAAGTGTTTTTCTAAATTTTATGACGTATGACAAGTTAATATTAAAACAAATTTTAACCGAAAAAAATTGAACAATTTTAACAATATGAGTTATGTAGTCATTGTTGTCGTTATAGGGCCATCTGTGTTATTGTATGGTCATCTGGATTTCATTCCATCTTATGTAATTGTATTATCCTATGTAACGATGCTTGGCGCCATGGACAATTGGAGCCCATTAAGACCCAACAAGAAAAGACAAGATAAAACCGCTTTTACCCATTGGAATCACATTATTCTTTGTCATAATTTTCTGTAACTTCGCCATTATGTATCATCGGGTGGGTCGAGTAGTTCGAAGGGGTATGATGCGGGTCCCAAGCCCGAATAAAGAAGGAGGGTTGGGGCAGCGGGTTAGCAACCCGTCCCCCGGAAAAAGGGAAACATGTTAAAACACCTAAGGATCAGCGTCGGAATAGACTGGACGGACGGAGACGACCTAAGCGATGATTTAAGGTTAAAAATTTCAGTACATGGAATGTGCGTGGAATAAGCACAAAAACAAATAACGTGGTTGCAACATTAAGAAATGCAAAAATGGATATAGCAGTGATTTCAGAAATTAAGAGGAAAGGTAACAGTGTAGAAGAGGTGGACGATTTTATTAGCATCTATAGTGGAATACTGAACCGTGAAAGAGCTAAAAAGGGAGTATCTATACACATAAATCTCTCAAGAAAAACATAACCTCCAGGGAGACCATAAATGAGATGATGGTAGCAGTAAACATAAAGATTGCAGGCCGAAGATTAACCATAATAGGAGTGTATGTACCCACGAATGATGATACATCCTCAAACAAGGATTAGTTCTTTAATCTCTTACAAGATGCTATACACAGAACAGGTAACGAAAGAGAAATAATCATATTAGGAGACCTGAATGCTAGAACAGGGAGCGCGCAAAACAACAAAATTATTGAACAATTTGGTGGAGAGGTGATAAATGATAATTAACAGAAACTGATAAACCTCAGTGAAATGAACGAGCTAAAGGTCACAAATGGCTTCTTCGAACACAAATATACATAGCACCAAAAGACCCGCCAACTAAAAATCTATCATAGATTATGTAATAATACAACAGAACTCAAAGTTAAAACCAAGAAATACAATATGACAGGATATGAATGCGGATCAGACCATTATTTGCTGAAGTTAATAATTGAAATACCCATAAGATATGCAATACTTAAAACACACCAAAATAAACAACCAGTCAATAGTAAGAAAGAAGATAAATATAACATAGAAAGCCTACAAGATGACAGCATCAAATATCTCTACCAATCAAGATTGACGCAAAAACTACAAAATATTATTAAACAACAGGAAGCAGTAAAGACATACGACCAGGTAATTACAGCCACACATCAGGCAGCAGTAGAAGCACTTGACAAGCGGGAGAAAGAAGACCGTAAAAACCAATCAATAACTTGGGATATCACATTGCAAGAAAGTATAGAAGAAAAATAACAAGCATACAATAAGTGGCTAAGCTCAAAAGACCCCATCCACAGAAATATCTATCGAACAATAGGTATAACGGAGATACAAACAAGAGCTCACAGAAAACAAGAACAGAACATGGCAAAGGAGATGTCAAGAAGTTGAAACATATCTGAGCAGTTCAAGATCAAAAAAGGCATGGAGCCTAATAAAATCACTACGGAAGGGCAACTCTACAAAGTACAGTCTACCCATAATTACAATCGAGGAATGGAAGGAACACTATAGTAAGGAGCTGCTAGAAACAAGTACGAAAGACTCAGCATATGACCCCGGAAACTGCATCGAGCAAAGCCTATATAGCAAGATAACAGCACAGATGATATGGAAAGCACTCCAAACAACAAAAAACGGAAGAGCACCGGAATCCGAAAATATACCAATCGAACTCCTCAAATACGGCTCCTATACGTATATGTATACTACTACAAATAATTGCGGAACTTTTTCAAAATTTTATATATGGGGATGATACTCCAAAACAATGGAAGGAAGGATGGATTACATTCATCTACAAAAAAGGCCCTAGGACTGACCCCAACATAGGTGTCACAGGTGCATTACAACTACATGTGCATCACAGTCAATAGTGCGATAAGTAGGTTATATGGCAGCCCTCCTGAAGTGTCTCCACTTTGTCGCAGTGGGAGGGCTTGTACGACTCCAATGATCCCGAAGACCACGTCGGTTGTGGCGTAGCTACTAGTAAGTCTAATCTTGTCGGAAAAGCGAAGGGAGAAGAGAAGAACTAAGAAAGACACACCAGGGAGAAAACTCTCAAAAACTCCTTGCAGTAGGGTAACAATGCAAAATGGAGGTATGAACAATGTCGATGGATAAAATAAAAATATCCCAGCCGGGTACCGGAAACGGGAAATGCCGCCCTGCTTTGGCAGGTTGCTCCACGGATTCTGGGGGGAGCAATCAATCGATTGAAGTCAAGAATGGTTTGAAGACGGAAAAAGAAATCTACGTGAAATTAACTAAGCGGAACGTAGAAAGTGACATCTTCAGGAGGTCTTCCCTAAGGAGGTCGCCCACAAGAACTACAGCAGGAAAAAAGGGAGAAGGAGAGGAGAGTCAAGACTTGGAACAGCCAACTGAAGAGAAGGACGGAAATAGGAAAAAAAAGGATCGTCAGAAGGACCCAGTAATGGAAGAAACGAAGAAGAAGATAGAGACAAGAAAACAAACGAAATAGTAGATACGATAAGAGAATTGGCGAAAAAAGTAACAAAATTGAACAATTTCATGAGAGATAACAGGAACACAAAAAAGGAAATGAAAGATATTGCGGTTAGTTTGAGAGTGCAAGCTAAAAGGCTGAACTGTCGGAAAATGCGCAAAATCATAGAAAACCTACAGGAAGAGGAACCAGCAGTGATGGAAGTGGAGAAGGCAACGATCGGGTGCCAAACTGAAGCTGGAGGAAAAGAGGAAGGAAAACAAATCCTACAACTGATAGGGACGGAAACAAGCGACGAGAAATATGTAGATCTAGTCAAGGAAGACTGACATTTAGCTATGTATCAAAAAACTAGTATCAAATACGGAAATCCGCTACAGCTGAACGAAGCGGCAACGGAAGACTTAGTAATTGTAATAGATCAGGATATGGGAACGGAAAGAGGACTAAGTAAGATGATAATTCAGGAAAACCCCCGAGCGAAAGAAAAGATAGTACAAGGAAAAATTAAAGATGGAAGAATGCTGGTAATTTCGAGCAAAATAGAAGAGGACGAAGATGATGACGAGAGGATAGAAAAGATCAGGTGAGTGATGGGGATGACCAGTAAAGAAAGGGAAGGAGGGAGCAGAGAAGACTATCTACTCAATGTGAGGGAAATAGTTTAAAAAATCCTGGAAAAAACGAATAAAAAAGACATGGAGAAAATCGCCATCGCAATGGAAGTAAACATAAAAGGAACAATAATAAGAAAAGCATTTGAAAACGAGACAAGAAAGAAGGACATTGAAGTAATCATCTATAGGAAAAAGAATCAGGGAAGCGCGACGGGATAAACGAAGAACGTCACAAACAAATGGTACAACGAAACCATAGAGATCAGAGCGGGTGGAGAGGGAGAGGAAACGAGCAAGAAATACGCGAACGCAGTGAAACAAATGAGAAACAAGATACAAATAAAGGACTACGGCGTTAAGATAGATAGCTAGACAAGAAACGACGAAGAAGGGGTTCCCAAAGCTGAAGATCGTCAGCAAAGAACCAGGCAAAATAGAAATAATAAAACGTGAAATAAATAGGGAACTCGACGGGAAGGCCAGAGTGGAAAAAATAACGAAGAAAAAACAATTGATAATAAGAGACCTAACTAAGGAAATATGCGAGGAATACATAAAACAAGAAATAGACAAGTACAAGGAAGAAGAAGAAAATGACGAACAACACGAAACAACTGTAAAGATAGTTGAGGAAGAGAACAGAAAAGGGATGAGGTATGCTTACACGGAAGTTACCGAAAAAACGAAAATAAACTGCTCAACGAAAGGAGAATGGAAATAAAGTAGAACAGATGCAGGATAATAGAGAAAATAACTCTGAGCAGGTGCAACAATTGCCTCAAGATGGGGCACAGGACGGAAGCGTGCAGAGATAAAACGGGTTCAGAAAAAAGTGTCTGTAAAGCGAGACACACGATGAAGGACTACGACGAACCCTCGTACTACATGACTTGCAAGGAAGAGGGACATAGAACAGACATGAGCTGCAGATGATACAGAGAACTGGT